>NC_063334.1:123139239-123148239 GCF_021869965.1 Rhincodon typus
GCATCAGAGGAGCAGGAAGGCTGACGTTTCGGACCTAGACCCTTTTTTCTGAAGAAGGGTCTAGGCCCGAAACATCAGCCTTCCTGCTCCTCTGATGCTGCTTGGCCTGCTGTGTTCATCCAGCTCTACACCTTGTTATCTCTTGAGAACACAGGCCCAGTTTGCCCAGTCTCTCTTCATCGAACAGTCCCACCATCCTGGGAACAAGTCTGATGAACCTTCATTGGACTCCCTCTATGACAATAATATCTTTACAACTAGAAATGGAAATTCAGATTCTTTTTATGGCATTTTAAGAATTTTAATTTAGTTTGAAGCAAAATGTTTGTATCAATACAAATAACTGTGAAGCTAGTTGGACTGGCATAAAAACCCAGCAGGTCACAGATGTCCTTTAGAGAATGAAAGCTGTCCTTCCCACATTTGACGTATCAGTGACTCTAATCCCAAGCCAATGTGGTGGACTCTTATCTATTCAGCTGAGTCACTCTATCACCCAGGAACAAGGAGGTCCACCACCATCATCTTGTGGATCCACAGATGGGCAAAGATGCTGGAGGGTTGAAGGTGATGACAAATATATGATTGAGGATCAGAACAGCACTGTGTGTAATGGGCCAAGACAGAGTGTATTTTGCTGTGGAAATGGGAGATATGGATAAGAAAGACAACTGTTGTGCTCATTTATCCAGAATAAATGTGCACTTTCCCAATCACCACAGTATCAGATTATTTCACAAGGTTTGTTACCATACCTATAACAAGCCACTGGTCATTATCCCCTAGTCTTGCCTTCTGACAGTTTGGAGGACAGTCATCTATTACAGTTCATTGTGTAAAGTTCACAGCTTGTTTGTTTCCAAGCAGAGTAGCTCACAGAGACTCTACACTACACTCCCTTGCATCAGGAGTACTGCACCATCTGCTGGCTTCACTCAATGCTGCAGAAATAGCATTACAAAATCCATCCAAGTCTTCACCTCGGGTACCTCCAAGCACTTGCTAACCACAACAGTCTTGCTTGTGGAATTGCACAGTAGAAGTCATCTTCTCTTCCTGTCATTCACAGGGATAAAACAAAGCAAATAATGAGAGAGAATACAGTGTGGAGCTGGAGGAACACAGCAGGTTAGGCAGCATCAGAGGAGCAGGAAAGCTGACATTTCGGGTCGGGACCCTTCTTCTGAACGTCAGCTTTCCTGCTCCTCTGCTGCTTAACCTGTTGTGTTCCTCCAGCTCCACACAGCATTATCTGACTCCAGCATCAGCAATTCTTACTATCTGCAAATAATGAGAGACTCGGTGATATTGTGAATCAGAACATGCAAATCCAGCCTATACCGATGTTATGGAAGTACATGAATTGAATTTGGCCAATCACAGTTAAGTTCTTGATGAAGACTGGCCCATTTTAACTTTCTTTTCTCTTATTCTCTCTCACTGTAACTTACTATTAGAGGGCCCACTGTTTGAACGAGGAGTATTCCACACTTCCAATTACCATAAGATGCAAGCACAAAAGTAGGCCATTCAGACCACGAGTCTGCTCTGACATTCAGTGAGACAATGGCTAATCTGACAATCCACAATTCCACTTTGCTGCCTTTTCCCCAATAACCCTCAATTCCTTTCCAGATTAAAAATCTGGTTATCTCAGCCTTGACAACCCACTGTGGTAAAGAATACCACAAATTCACTACACTCCAAGAGAAGAAACTCCTCCTCATCTGTCTTAAATGGACAACCCCCTTCCTCAGATTATGCTCTCTGGTCCTAGACTTTCCCTCAAGGGAAAACAACCTTTCAACATTGGGTCTGTCAATTTCCTAAGAATCTTGTATGTTTCAATTGGGTCTCCTTTCATTATTCTAAATTCCAATAAGTACGGGCCTAATCTACTCAAAGTCGCCTCATTAGACAGGCGTTCCACACCAGGAATCAAACTAGTGGACTTTCTCTAGACTCCCTCCAATGCTAGTATATCTTTCCTTAGATGGGGTTCAAAATTGTTCCCAGCATTCCAGGTGCATGCCTGCAAGTAACGAAATGATCTGACGTCTCCATTCTCCTTTAGGACTTCGGCCTAGATGTGAATACTTTCGAGACGATGGTGGGAGACTGTCCGCCTTCATTCTTGAAGCTGGCTATCCACTGCTGCGTTGTGAGTCTCAACTGAAGTTTGTAGAAAGGGGTTGGGATAGTGACATTGGGATAGAGTCTGCAAACTCCGGTTGCTGTCTTTATCAAATAAGAACTTTCATCTGTTCCATATCAAACTATGCTAGGGGAGGATATTCCAACATAAATTGTTGACAAGATGGCAATTCTTAAGACCACATTTCTGAAATAGTTGACAGCTTCTTGAGCAAGGCTGGCATGACATTTGGAAATGCAGTAAACACTACTAAATTTCATTTCAAGTTGGTGTAATTGAACGACATAGCGTGATACTCCAAATTTAACCTTGTGCTAAACCTGTCCTGGGAGTATTTGACGAGACAGTGTACAGTGAGCTTTACCGTGTCTAACTCGAAGCTGTACATTATCTGGAAGCTTGATGGGTAAATGTAGAGGATCTTTGCTCAGTGCACATGTGATCACTGGCAGAGTGACACTGCTGGTATTCAGAGTGGTGACTTCCCTCCAGCCTGTTGAGTGATGTTATTGCCGGTGGTAAGCTTCCAAGAGATTTAATTTGTGAAGGGTCTCCCCAAAGCACAACCCTCACCTCAATGGAAGGTCACTGAAGAAACAACATTTTTGATTTTGCAGATTTTCTAGCCAGCAGGCCATATTAATGGAGCAATATCCATACAGTGATGTGCCCACTCTCTAGTGGTTATATTTCAAATATTTATGATGAGCTTCTCTCCCAGCTGTATGATGGAATCTTATCCTGGTGTGTGCGCTCACGCTATTTCATACTGTCCAATAGTAAGACTGCTGTGCTGTTCTGGCGATTTGGACAGTCATGGATCTCTTAAAAAAAACATCAACTGTAATGTAGCCTGTGAAGTTAGATACTAGAACTAGGAAAGTGTGAACTTTTTAACTGCTGCCTGGTTTTCTGACACGTTCTGTATTCCTGCTTTGTGTGTTAAAGATGGATTCCACCCAACGGCCGTCCTTTGCAGAGATTGTCCAGAAGCTGGAGACGATGCTGAATCTCTGTAAAAACACAGATTCTGGGCTGGAGAATGCAGAACAGCACCTCACTGTGGAAGTTTCAACTGTACACAATGGTAAATTGAATCTGAGGAGTTAAGGATGTTCCAATGAATTCAAGAATGGAGGGACAGACATAAAAAGAAAGACAATGATGGAGGAAAAGACAGGTAGAGTGGCAAAAGTACAAAGATGAAGGGAGAGAGCGGTGCAAAGGAAACAAAAGGAGAAATTATCTGACACAAGAGGCGCTAAAATCTACAGATATGAAGTTATAGCATCAATTCACTAGCTCCTCATTGTTCTGAACTTTCAGGATGTAGACTGACTTAGTTCCATCCTTCAGGAACAATTTTGAGTCAGTTCTTAGCATTTACTGTGGGTCTGAAGTTACATGTATGTCAGATCGAATATGTTTTCAATAACAATGGTTACATGAATGCCATGAGGCTAGTTTGTAATTCCAGATTTTATTGAGTTCAGATTGCAATATGGTGAGATTTGAACAATGTCCCCAGATCATTAGCCTAGGATTATGGAATGCTGGTCCACTGTCATTGCCACTATGCTATCAACTCTCCTTTAGCTATGTGAACAACATTAGGAGCAGACCACAAACCATCTAGTCTATGCCACCAATCAATCAAGGACCTTGGTAGCACAGGTAGTGTCCCTACCCATGAACTAGATATCCCAGGTTCAAGTCCTTATCCCTCCAGAGGATCGTAATACAATCTCTGAAGCGGTTATTAGAAGATATCTAGTCCACCATTCAATACAATTATGGCTAGTGTAAATACAAAATACTGTGATACTGAAGATCTGAAATAAAAACAGAAAATGCTGGAGAAACTCAGATGGGCTAGCATTTCTGGAGACAGATAACATTTCAAGTCCAATACGACTCTCCACAGATGCTGCCATATCTGCTAAGTTTCTCCAAGATCATGGCTAATCTACCTGAACTACTTTCCAGCCTGATAGACTTTTCACTTTATTTTCTACTGATCTCATTCTTAAAATATGTGCAGACTCATTCTACATCCGTTTGGGGTAAAGAGTTCCAAAGATTCACACAAGAAATGTTCCCTCATCTCAGTCAGACCCCTTGTCTCATGTCTACGACCCTGAGTTATAGACAGCACAGCCAGGGAAAATATGCTTTCAGCATCTATCCCATAGATCTGGACAGGGCCATACTGGTTCTTAGATAGTTGGACATGTCTCTAGATTGTGACTGCAGCTAATGGACAAGGGTTACGAATAAGGATTGAATGGCTCAATGTGGCAGTGGATTGTCGCCCTTGGGCTTTACGATACACTCCATCCTCACCAATGGCTGGACCTTGCTCTTCTTGTCCTAAAGGATTTGGGAAGCACAGAAATTGCATACGATCCAAAATAAATTGAAGTCAAATACAGAAATTAATGTCAAAACACAGTACACCTGGCAGAAACTGTGAGGAGAAAGCATAGTTAATGTTTCGAGTCCATTTACTCTTCATTAGAACAGAACTTGAAACATTAATACTGCTTTCTCCACACAGATTCTGCCAGACCTACTGAGTTTCGCCAGCCATTTGTTTTTGTTTCAGATCTCCAGCATTCATAATTCTTTATTTTATATAGAATGAAGTCAAATTGCCTCTATCATTCAACACCAAAATCAGTCATAAATGCAGAATACTATAGATTTTTAATATTTTTGGTCCAATATGATTAATCTTTGGAGTTCAGGTTAATCTAGGGACTGAAGGCACTATTAGAGGGACTGGCTGTACTTAAAAAGTTCATCATTCGTCAGGATTGGATGGGTATCCAATGGTTACCTCAAGTTGCCACATAAATAAGACAACAATCTACCAATTCTCCTTACACATTGAGAGGATTCCAAAGCATTGGAGAATTTAAATGTAACACACTCGCTCAAAAAGGTTTCAGAATAAGCCCAGCAACTAAACACCAGTCAGTTTAATCTCAGTTCAGACATGGGAAATTTCCATATGGGACAAAATTAACAGTTACTTGGAGAAGTGGATTAATTAAGAAAAGCAAGAATGGCATTGTCAAGGACACATCATGTTTAACAAATTTCATTGAGTTTTTGGGTGAAGGAGCAGAAAAGCTTAATGTAGGTGTTACAATTGATCTGCTGCATGTAAATTTCAAAAGCCATTTAATAAAGTGCCTTTTATCAGGTTTGCAAGCAGTGTGTAGAAGCCTGTTGATAGTGGAAGTGACAGGACAGATAAGAAATTAGCAGAATGGTTATAGTACAGGAGGTTATTCAGTCCATTGTACCTACACTAGCTTGCTGATTGAACAATTTACCAACTGCCATTCCCCAACTTTCTCCCTGTAAAAGGAGACATGAAGTAGTAATAGTAATAAAACCAGAAATTGCTGGAAAAACTCAGCAGGTCTGACACCATGTGGAGAGAAAGCAGAGTTGACATTTCAGGTCCAGTGACTCCTCTTCTGAACAGTTCAAACCTGAAACATTAACTGTACTTCCTGTCCACAGATGCTGCCATACCTGCTGAGTTCTTTCTAGCAATTTCTGTTTTGTTTCTGACTTCCAGTATCCACAGTTTTTTTTTTGTTTAGTAGCAATACCAATGTTTATTGGAATGGGGTTTCCCAGTGGGTTGTAACATGGCTCCTGCTCTTTTTCATAAACATTAATAACATGGATGTGTGTGTGTAGGACACCATTTCAATATCTTGTGACAAAAAGGAAGCATTGTGAATTATGAGGATGATAGTGATGGATCATGACGTGAAATATGATGTAAACCAATGGGAAATTATACATTTTGGAAGAACAACAGAAAGCATTATAAATCAAAGTGTACATTTCAAAATGGATGAAGTAAGGTAATTTATTTTGGGAAGGAGGTTAGGTGTGAGGTGCATCCATAAATCATTAAGGTGGCAGCAAAGGTTGATAAAGGGTTTATATCCTGGGCTTTATAAATCAAGGCATAGGGTAAGACATCATGAAATTGAAAAGGGAGACTCCTATGAGCAACTGAAGAAGAAAGTGCACGGTGTGAAGGAATGAGCAGAGCACCTGCCCTTAGGTAGCTCAATATTACCACACTTGAGTACAAAAATGTGAAGGAATATATGATGAATTTGTATAAAACACTGATTCAGTCATAGCTGAAGTATCGTGTGTGGTTCTAGACATTATACTATAGAGAGGATCTGAAGTCACTGGAGTACAAAAATGATGCATCCCTGGAAAAAATCTGGTGTAAGAATTCAGTTAAATAAATCGATTGGCAAAGCTGAGGTTGTTCTCATTCGAGAGAGAACAGCTTTGATATCTAGTAATTTGGGGAAACTGTTCCCTTTGGTAGAAAGGTTATGAACCAGGGATATTGGTTCAACTTGATTGGCAAAAGAAACAGAAGTTAAGAGAAAAAGCTTCTTCACATGAACTTAGATGTGAGATGCAGTGCAAGTCGTGGCAAAAAATGCCTCCCTTTAAGAAACAGATGAGGATTTTTTTTTCTCTAAGTGGTGTTTGTATGTGGAATTCCCCTCAACAGAAAGAACTGAAGGCTGGTTCTCAAATTTATTCAAAGCTGAGGTGGATAGATTTTTGATGGATAAGGAAGTCAAAGGTCATGGTGGGAGCCAACTGGAAAGTAGAGCTGAGACCACAACCAGATCCACCATGCACTTACTGAATAGTCCTGCGGCAGAGTGAGCAAACGGGCTGATGCCCAGAGCAGTGATGGAGCGAGTCCTGGATGGAGATAGCATGGCCTTGTGCTCTGGGACTAGCAGTCACAGACTGGAACTTGAGTACTCATTGTCATTTATTATTGTTCTGGACTTTTTCAACTGTTCCCATGATAATCTACTTTCTTTTTACTCTGTATCACTATAATTTTCTTTACTCTGTAACTACACTCTTGTACCTAAGATGGCACCAAGAGACAACTTTACAAACTTTTCGCTTCACTCATTTCAGTGCACGTGACAATAAGGTTTTATTCTATTCTATTTCTAGTGGAGCTGGCTCACAGTGTGAAATGACATATCTCTGCTCCCAAGTCTTATGTCCCTATGGTGGAGGCAAATCGTGACTTTCAAAGGGCAGTGGATCAGTACCTGAACAGCAGACATTTCCAGGACTCCAGGGGAAAAGTGAGGAAATGGAAAATACACATATTGCTGTTGCAGTAATCCCACACAATCACAATGGAGAGAGTGGCCTTGTTCTGTCCAGTAACCATTCTGTGAAGCTTTGAATATTTCAGGAAATTAAGCTGATATTTAATGGAAGTATATAGGGAACATTACTCAGGTTTAGATATAGTGTTGTACCTGTCCTGCAAGTGTTTGATGGGTACAGAATAGAGAGCTTTACTCTATATCTAACCCTGTGCTGTACGGTCCTGGGAACGTTGAATAGGGACACAGACAAAAAGTTAAACTCCGTTGACAAAAACAGTAGACAGAGCTTTACTCTATCTCTAACCCCTGTCTGAAATTCTACATGTTTTTGCCCTCAGGGAACAATGAGTGTGAATGGAGTGGAAGCGGAGGCCCGGCCCGAGATGTTTCCAATAGCCTGCGAGTGCAATGCGAGCCTCGTTTGTCCCGGAGCTACTCGGACATGTTCTCCCGGTCGGCCCTGGGAGCTGAGGGCCTGGGCCCGGCCGCACGGGTCAACCCGTTCTCCGGCCGGGACGACCTGAAAGGCGGCAAGACCAAACTGTACGACTCGCCGAGCCGCTCGGTCATCTCGCTGAGCTTCGACCTGCTGCCACTGCCACCACCTCCGCCGCCGTCCCCCTCGGCGATGCTAGCCGCCCAGCCACTCACCCCGGAGCCGCTGAACCCAGCTCGAAGCGGCCTCCCCTGCGGAGCGCCACCCGCCCGTCGGTGCCGTTCACTGCCCGAACTCCGACGCCTGGGAGGGCGGGGCCAAGCCGGCTCTGACCTCTCACCCCGGCAGGGTCAGAGGGCATGGGTCCAGGCCTATCGGAGGGAGGAGGAGGAGGATCACGGCGGCCGAGGAGGCGGTGACGGCGCCGGTGGAAAGACGGAGGAGACAGGAGCAGACTCACCTGGTAGATCGCCGCTCGTTGATCGCACCGACAGGCCCTCGCTTTCCAGGACCGTCCGCGCTGACGGCGGGCCACCTCGTTCTCCGGAGACCGATGCGGCGGTGAGCGAACGGCACCGGCAGTCCTTCTCCCACATTCCCTGCTCCTCCGAGCCGGTGGGGGGCGTGCGTGCGCAGCATCTGCCGGGAAGCGCGCCTGCGTTCAACGTCCCGAACCTGGCGGTTGAGTTGACTCCGTCTGCGCTCCCGTACTGGCCCGTCGACGTGACTGCGCCTGCGCCTTCTTGCCGGCCTGTTGATGTGAATACACCGGTTGTTCGGACGCTCTCGCAGAATGCGCTTGCGCCGGTGGCCGGCTCCTTGATGGGGAGCACAGAGCAAGAGACAGACGAGCGGCTCTCATGTCCCGGCTGCTGCCTGGGTGCTTTCGCCTTCCCTTTCCCCCCGGTCTGTTTGCGTTCCAACAACCAGCCGGCCCGATACCCAGAGCTCAACTGTGAGTCTGACCGCCTTATTGGTGAGGAGGAGGGTGTGGCGATGCCGGCTGGTAGCAGTCACCCGGTCTAGGTGCCTGGGGCCGTGTCTCCGTGTGAGATCCACTTTGTCACTCTCTCTCTGAACTCACCCTCCCTCTCCTCAAAAACCACCCTCCTCCAACACCACCACCTAATATCCTCCAAGAACTACTTTCAAAATCACCTTCTGAACACACAAAATCCCCAATATCACCCTCTGCACACACATACTCC
>NC_063334.1:123148249-123148502 GCF_021869965.1 Rhincodon typus
ATACTCCCCAATATCACTCACTGAACACACATACTCCCCAATATCACTCACTCACTGAACACACATACTCCCCAATATCACTCACTCACTGAACACACATACTCTCCAATATCACCTTCTGAACACACATACTCCCCAATATCACCCGCTGAACACACATACTCCCCAATATCACCCTCTGAACACACATACTCTCCAATATCACCCTCTGAACACACACATACTCTCCAATATCACTCTCTGAACACACACA
>NC_063334.1:123148512-123177641 GCF_021869965.1 Rhincodon typus
AACACACGCATACTCTCCAATATCACTCTCTGAACACACGCATACTCCCCAATATCACCCTCTGAACACGCACCTACTCCCCAATATCACTCTGTGAACACACACACACACTCCCCAATGTCCCTGTCCAAATGCAAATATTCCCCAATATCACCTTCCTCTGAACTCAAGTTAGTCACCCTCTGAACACGCATACTTCCCAATGCCACCATCCAAGCACAAATGCTGCCATATCACCCTCCAAAAACACATCCCCTCCCCCAGCATCAATCTCCAAAAACAGAAATTGCTGGAAAATCTCAGCAGGTATGACAGCATCTGTGGAGTATTAGTCTCCAAAACCAACCCTTCAAACACAATTCCCCCCATATTACCCTTTCCCCAAACCCAAATACTGCCACCCCACCCCCCCCCCAAGCACTCTCCTCCAAACCCATATAACCATCTTCACAAAAAATATTGCCCTCCCCTAAACACCAACCCCCATATCACCTTCCCCCAAATAACACGCTTCCCTGAACTCAAACACGTACCCTCCCCAAAACCCAGTTATCGCCCTCTTTGACATAAATATCACTCTCGCAATGTCAGGGGCAGGGGGTCCCAGAGTGCTGTCACTGTCTGTGCAAGATTCATTGTGAATGTCACCTCCACACCCAACCCCCAAAGGCAAGGATCATCCTCCACATACCCCACATTCTCCCGGCGCCCCAGATTTCACTCACCCCACCCACCTCCAATAGCTTCCCCCCCTAAACCCTCAGTGACAGAGGGTCCACAGGGCTCTGTCATAGTCTCTGAGATTCACCCCAAATATTGACTCCACGCACCTTCATGCGTGTGTGGAGTGGACATTTGGGGGTGAATCTCAGGGATTCCCTCTGTATCCCCCCCACCCCATGCCACCAAATATCAACTTTCCATATCTCACCCTACCACAAAGATAACCCTGCATATTACCCTGCACTCAAATTTCACTGTCCAAATCAGCACCATCACCAGGTATCATCCTCTCAGAATCCATGGGTCAGTGGGATACAGGGTTTGCAGGGCATTCTCACTATCCTGCAAGATTTATTCTTCACATCACCCTCTTCCCCCTGCCCTTTTTGACATGTGGGACCCATACCATTTTCCCCATCTCCCTGCCCCATTTCTTGTCTTCCTTCCATTGCCATCTAATCCAGTAATCAAAAGGCCTCATTCCAGGCCTTGTATATAAGTGCATGGCTGCTTTGGTTAAAAAGGCTTTACTTAGACCTTGAAAGCGCCTTATAATAATCATTTCTCTTCAGTTTAGTTTAATCCAAATAAAGGGGAGGGGGGGCTTGGTTAATGTGGCATTGTTTATATTCAGCAGCAGACAGTGCTGTAGTCTCTATGTTATAAGAGTCTGGTGCAGCCCCATCACTCTCACCTGTGTGCAGCCGAAGCCTGCTCTTTAAGGGATATATGGATCCAAGGGGAGTCCCTTTGTCTTTTTTTTAATCCATACACTCTGTTTTATTCACAGTGTTTTTGTTTTGAGTAAGGATGCTTGCTCACACTGTGCTTTAAGCAATATCAATTACTCACAGGAGACGGGTTTATTCTCCAAACTCCCTTCGAAGGGAGGTACCAGCCTTTCCACTGAGTGCCACCTAATGTTACCACTGTAAAGTTGGCTATTCACCTGCCAACCTCTGAGGGTTCTATGGGAATGAAAATGAATTTGAATAAATACTTCTATAGCTCAAGAATGTAATTTTATGATGAATTTCTTAGCTGTTTAAAACCTTATTTTAAATTTTGGCTGTATTTCGCAACTTGCCATGATGTGTACAGACTTGGGGAGTCAGCTGTTTCACAAGTGGTTGGATGCCTCTTGGCAATGCAATGCTTAACAGAAAGCAAAGAAGTACTGAGTGTCTTTTCCTTCATTTATGGGATGTGGACAAGGCTCGCATTTATTGCCCATTTATTTGCCCTTGAGAAGGAAATGGCAAGCTGAAAAGATGCAGTTGTTGGGGTTTATAGCTTTTCGTGGTTGTTTTTGATATAACAGTGGCTTTCTTGGCCATTTCAGAGGCAGTTATGATTCAACTGCAATGCTGTAGGTTTGGAATCAAATGTAGGCCAGACCTGATAAAGACAGCAGATTTCTATCCCTAAAGAAAATTAGTTATCCAGATGGGTTTTTACAATAATCTGGTAGTTTCTTCTTCATTGCTGATATTTGCATTTTATTCCCAGATTTGTTTAAATAACTGAATTCAAATTGCCCAACTACTGTGGTGGGATTTGATTATTAATCCATGCCTCTGGATTACTAGCAACATAATCACTGTGCTACTATACTTACCTATCTATGTGTATATGTTGGTATGTTTGTAACTCATTGTATGGGAACAGGGGAGTAGAATAGTGAAACAATTAATATCTGCACGACCAAGGCTGACCAGATAGTGCATAATATGTCACTGATCTGAATATCTCCCAAGAAAGAGGGACTGAGACACCAGTCTGTACAGACATATCTCCCTAAGAGGGGAACTGAGAGACTAGTCTGTCTACACATTTATCTCCCTTAGAGACTCCTGTAAGTAAACAGGTAATTTGTTGTAAATCGGGCGAATATTGTTCTGTTTTGAGGACATCTTTTGTAACCGTTGAAGTTAATATTTGCTCTATATTGTCTGTCTGACTGAGGAGTCAGATTTTAATAAAGCTTTGATCTCTGATATCTCCTTTCTTATTCTTAATTGTGTTACTCTGGGTGATGGGGAGTGCTGGTGTGGAGGATGATGGCGCAGAGTGGAAGATTGTCTACATTGTCCAAAAACATATCGTGAAAGCATGTTCGAAGGCATTGTGTCTGCTGTCAAATGTTTCGGCTGTTACTAGAAATCTCAGAAGAACATTAGGTCAGCAGGTTGGGGATGGAGGATGACTGGAGCAAAAGGACTGGCTTGGGGTATTCAGTTTCCCCAACCCCTCCCCCCCAACTGAATCGATACATGTTGATCCTGATTTATTATCACCAAACATGCATAACTTGCCTCAGCCTATGAATCAAGCAACTATTGTGCGCCAGAATTCACAGTACCTTCGTGAAATCATAAATCCTATTTCAACATTGCAGCAATTGCCAGTTGTGCGATTGCTTGCACAGCAACTGTACTCCAGGTTGGGTTCAGCAGAATTCAGCATGAACCTTTGAGCTCAAACCTTTCTCCGACACTCTGCTATCATTCAACTGTTATTTGCCAGCTGTTCTCGAATAATGTTTTATTGTCAGCCAGTCTTTTGGAAAATGGTAGCTGCAATATTCATGAGTGGAGAGAAAGTGACCATGAGTCGTCATCAGCTCCAGTAAACATCTCCACGCTAGCTGAAACCCATTAGGGTGTTACAAAGTGATGGATGAATGAAAACTATCTGTCCTAGAGAATCATGAATCCTGGAGCATCATGATGAGGCACTTTGCTGCCCACCAATAGCAATGTGACGTCCTGGGAGAGAGATTTAAAAATCATTTAAAAGACCAAGGGCAATTGAAGGGAAAACATTTGCAGATTGTGATCTGAATATAATTGTCCACATGCTTAGAGCAGATGACCGTTTCCAGCTTGATCTGAAGCACAGTAATATGGCGGGAAAGGATGAGACACCACTTTCCTGCATCTCGACATGCCTGCCTCTAATAATCCTATGCAGTAGTGACTCAAAATCCATACTCTAGAGAACGTAAGGATTTATCCAGTTACTCTCCTCTCTGTGCTATGTTGATGTACCAAATTCTATCAGTGTGCACCGTGCTAAAATAAACAACTAAAAGTTGGAAATGGGAAATGCATCCTATTTCTGTGTAATCATTTTGACAAGAAAGTTTCAAATGCTTGTGGAAGTAAGGACAGATAGAGGGAAAAACCCGTATCTGGGCACAGAGGACAGACAGAACTGCTCCTGTCTGTGAGAGGACAGAGAAACGCCTACCTGGGGGAATGAGAACAGACAGAAGAAACAACAACAGAAATTGCTAGAAAAGCTCAGCACCTGTGGGGAGAAAGCAGAGTCAACGTGCTGAGTCTGGTGACACAAGTTCCGATGAAGAGTCACTGGACTTGACACGTTAACTCTGCTTTCTCCCCACAGCTGCTGCCAGACCAGTTGAGCTTCCCCAGAAATTTCTGTTTTTGTTTCAGATCTCCACCCTTCCACTATCCAAGGGCCCAAACATACCTTCCAGGTAAAGCAACACTTCACCTGCACTTCCCAGAATCTAGTCTATTACATTCACTGCTCACAATGTGGTCTCCTCTACATTGGGGAAACGAAGCGTAGACTTGGCGACCGCTTCGCAGAACATCTACGTACTGCTCGCAACAAAGACCCTGAACTACCTGTTGCCTGCCACTTCAACGCACCACCCTGCTCCCTGGCCAACATCTCTGTCTCTGGTTTGCTGCAGTGTTCCAGTGAAGCCCAACGCAAGCTGGAGGAACAACACCTCATTTTCCGCTTGGGGACCCTACAGCGCTCCGGACTCAATATCGAGTTCAATAATTTTAGGGCCTAAACTCTCCCATGTCCCAGCCCCCCACCCCACACACCAGGCCTTGTTACCACATAGTCTGCCATTACACTCCCCCTGCTGTTAGTCACTAACAGTCCCCATTAACAACTATTCACCCTCCCAGCCTGATCGTTAGCAACTCCTTTGTCCAACTGTCTTTCCCTCTCTTGGGGCTCTATCCTATCGTTTACTCCCTACCCCACCCACCTCCCTATTTTCTGCATATAAACGGACGTTTTCCCAACCACCATTAGTTCTGAGGAAGGATCACTGGACCCAAAACGTTAACTCTGTTTTCTCCTTCACAGATGCTGCCAGATCTACTGAGCATGTCTACCAATTAGTCCATTTGCCAACCAGGCAGCACTGTCCTCTCACACAGTGTAAAATGTTGTTCCCCTTATATTTGCAAATGTCCCAATAAGTGCTGAGAGAGCGAGTGCAGACATGATTGATTGAATGGCCTCCTTCAGCAGGGTAACAAATCTGTGATTCTGAGGGAGCAAGATGAATGCTTGAACAAAATGTGTCTTCTCTCAGCAATAAGAAATTTCTTTCCTTCAGAAAGTTACTGCACCTCTGCCTGACTTCCCAGGAGAAGGTGCTCCATCCACACGTGGGTAAAGTTACTTTGATTCGTAAATCAGCACTGAGCACTGTTGTAACGATGTCCGATTTGAAACGCAGCACCTCTTGGAGCAGCAATCCAGATTTCCTATTCCGGTCCCTGTTGTACTTCACCACTAGATGGCAGAGTCATTCCAAGAGTGTGGATCCAGAGAAGATTGCAGAGATTGGCATGGCTGATGTTTCATCTGACAGAAATGTAACATGAGGATGCAGCAAGTGGTACATGTGGAGCACTTCTTTCAATGCAACCATCTTTAATCCAGAGAAATTTAAATTTTCAAAATCCCATTAAGGCACTTGGGAGAATAATTGTGCATATTACTGAGGATATAAATTAGTTTTATTGTCTTAGTAGGGGCTCTGTTAGCTGAGTTTTCTAGACAGCTGGTTTGCAATGTAGAGTAATACCAACAGCATTGCTTCAATTTCAACCACTGGCATAAAAGACTCTCCTTAACCTGTCCCCCCACCTGAGGTATGGTGACCCTCAGGTTAAACCACCACCAGTTGTGGTCTCCTGAGACTATGACTTCACCTTACTGCTTTAGCACAGGCACCTGCTTGTGAGGAAGATTACCAGGGATGAGAGAGCTTTAGTGGCAGTGGAGAGACTGGAGAAGTGTGATCATGTACCCTAGAGACAAAAAAAACTGATAGATGTTGTTTGAAATTAGGAGTGTTACCATAAACCGTTCTAATGAAAAGTCCCTGGACTCGAAACATTAAGTCTGCTTTTTTCCTATGGATGCTGCTAGATCTGCTGAGTTTCTCCAGCAATTTCTGTTTTTGCCTTAGATCTGAAGAGAATTTTATTTGTTAACACAGCAATTTGTTGCGGTTTGGAGGGCACTGCCTGAAAGGATGTTAGAAGTACATTGAATAGTAAATTCCAAAAAGGATTTGGATAAATATTTGAAGGGAGAAATTTGCAGGACTACGGTAAGAGTAAAGGGGATGGGACTAAATTGATCACTTTCACAAAGAGTTGGTACAGGCATGATGGACTAAGTAGCCTTGTACATGATCATTCTACGGTTTTGTTATTTTTTAAAAAAAGTGTTTGCTTTTAATTCAGACTTCCCACAAAGTGCTGAAAAGACTCTAATTCTGGTACCAGTTTGGACTCCAATATTACTCTTCTTCAGAACGAAGAGTGGTAGAAATGTTAATCAACGGAAGAAGCAAAAGGTTTGTTCATGCATTGCATAGTTAGTGTCTAGAATGTGCTGCTTGCATGTGTAGCACAGGTGGGTTCATTTGACCCTTTCAAAAGGGAATTAGACTGTTCTTTGAAAAGGAAAAGGAAGGTTACACAGCAGAGGTTGGAGAGCCAGTGGGGAGACAATGGAATGAACGGCTTCGTGAACTGTAAAAATTCCGTGATGGGTTTCAAATGTTCATTATCAATTGTTCAGACACATTATGGTATGTGAACCCAGACCTCTGCCCCAGACTTGGACGCAATCAATGTACCATTAACTTCATCTACTGACAGATTTTATGCTGTTTATAACGAGGGTGGGGGAAGAGGATCAGGTACAACAAAATGTCAGCCCCAGGACATTTCTGCAGGAGTTCCTCGGTAGTGTCTTTCAGCTCCTTCATCAATGACTTTCCCTCCATCATAAGGTCTCATGGGGGGATGTTTGCTGATGATTGTGCAGTGTTCAGCATCATTCACAACTCCTCAGATACTGAAGCAGTCCATGTCGAAATGCAGCAACAACTGGACAATATCCAGCTTGGGCTGACAAGTAGCAAATGCTGTTCACACCACGCAATTGCCAAGAAATGACCATCTCCAATGATAGAGAGACTCTAACCATCACTTCTTGACATTCAATAGCGTTACCATCACTGAATCCCTCACTGTAACTATTGACCAGAAATTGAACTGGAATAGCCATATAAATGCTGTAGCTACGAGAGCAGATCAGAGGCATGGAATACTGCAATGAGTAACTCACCTCCTGAATTCCCAAAGCCTGTCCACCAACGACAAAGTACAAATCAGGCGTGTGATGGAATACTCGGATGAGTGCAATTCCAACAACTCTCAAGGATCTTGATGCCATTCAGGACAAAGCAGCTGTACTTGATTGTTTGTGGATGTGGTGTCACTCACTGTCTCTGCCACCACCAAATCTCTGCAGAAATCCACCCAGACTTCTCAGACAGCATCTTCCAAACCCTAACCACTTTGATCTAGAAGGACAAGGGCAGCAGATACATGAGAACACCCCACCTGTATGGTCCAGTCCAAGCCATCCACCGTCCTGACTTGGAAATATATTGCTATTCTTTCAGTGTCACTGGGTCAATATCCTGGAAATCCCTCCCTGACACCATAGTGGGTCTATCTTCAGCAAATGGACTGCAACAGTTTCACAGACAGCAGCTGCCCACCACCTTCTCAAGGACAAGGGCACTCATTCCATAAGTGAATTTAAAAAGTGAACAGGGTAGATTAGGGAGTGGGAAGCAGTAAATGTGTGTCATGGAGCAAAATCAAAGGAATTGCCAATCATTGTTGTAAAGAACGAAAGAATGAGCCCAGAGTAAACATTAACGGAGGAGTAAAAGACAGCTGTATCTGAAGGCAAAAAACAATGAAAAGCAATAGTCAGAATAGAACTTGGTTAACAAAAAGAAACAAATCAAATGGAAAGTTCATGGTCTGAAATTGTTGAACTCATTGCTGTGTCCAGGGAGCTGTAAAGAGCCTTCTCCCAGCCCCTTTTAAACGATCGAAAGTTGCTATTTGCTCCCTCGTGACTGTGTTCATTCTTTGAAAGAGTAGTCATTTGTAGCCCCAGATCCTCAACACTTGATGTACCTCATCCTCAAATATCTGTTACCAATAACCTTCTCTCCTGCACTGTATTCCTGAAACCAGGAATTAGCTCTAAATCCCATTAACACCGAGGCAACTCAATCATTTACTCTCCATTATTCCTAAAAACAGCAGAATTTGCATATTGCTATATAATAAAAAAAAATTGTCAAAATTTTTCATTGTGCACTCAACTGGACATCCCCTTTTAAGTTCGTATTTCTTGGGAAACAACATTTTACACTGTGAGAAGAGAATACCGATTGGTTATCAAGTGGATTCGGATTGGTAGTAATGCTGCCATGGTGATCTACTAGCGTTCAGTTTCTAGGCAACCAATCATTACTCTGACTTCATAGTGTTGTTTCCCCCTGCCCCCACACCTCAGTTATTCACATTTATTAACTAATTGAATAATGGCTTAGAAAATCATATATCCAAATTTGCTGATGACACAAAGTTAGGTGGCTTTGTAGTGCATATGATAATATAAAACAACCAAGGGATATTAATTGTCTACGTTAATGGGCAAAACTGCAGAAGATGGAGTTCAGTCTAAGCAAATGTGAGGACATCCATTTTGCACTACAAAGGATAGATCAGGATACTTTCTAGATGGCATGAAGTAAAATCCAGTGGATGTCCAAAGAGACTCGGGGGTTCAGGGGTGTAGATCTTTAAAATGTCACAAACAGCTGCAGAAGATAATCAAGAAAGCTAATAGAACAGTGGCCTTTCTATCTAGTGGACTGGGGTATAAGGATGCAGATGTTATGCTGCAGTTATACAAAACCCTGGTTAGACCCCATTTGGAGGACTGAGAGCAGGTCTGGACACCACACCTTAGGGAGGATAGATTGGCATTGGAGGGAGTACAACGTAGGTTTACAAGAATGATACCTGGACTTCAGGAGTTATGAGCAGAAGTATACAAATTAGACCTGTTTTCTCCAGAATTTGAGAATGTTAAGGGGGGATCTGATCAATGTTGTCTGGATATTAACAGGGAAAGACAGTAAATTAACTGTTTCCACAGCTTGGGGATTCTAGAACTAGGTGCCATAGTTTGAGAATTACGGTCAAACTGTTCAGGAGAGATGTTAGGAAGCATTTCTACACACCAAGGGTGGGAGAGGTTTGGAACTCTCTTCATCAAATGGCGTTGGATGCTGGAGCAGTTGTTAATTTTAAATCTGAGAGTGATAAATTTTTGTTAATCAAAGGCAGTAAGGGATATGGGCCAAAGATAGGGATATGGAGTTAGACTATACATCAGGCATGATCTCATTGAATGGTGGAACAAGCTTGAGGGGCAGAATGGCCAATTCTGGTTCATGTATTCAACAAAAAAAAAAAAAAAAAATTCAGCAGTACTCTCGTTCTGTACAACCAAATTACAGAATTATTCACATTCAATATTTATAATCAATTGAATGTTTGGCATATTAGTTTCTCCTGCCTCTGCTGACATAGTCAGTCTGTGTGGGTGTCAGAAAGGTTCCGTGTGTTCTTGTCATTTACTCCTCAAATCCATCATCACTGAATATGAAGTCTCTCAGATTTATTAAATCTACAGTTCTTAATGGACATTTAAAAAGAAACAGCACTTAACTGGGTCTTGTGGTTTATTTGTGGGCTGGAACTCGATTGCATCAATCTTGAAAGTTGGTTATACATATTGATCAGAACTTAAATCGAATTCAATGTAGAAACAGGAGTAGGCCATTCAGCCCCTTAAGTGTGTTCTGTCATTCATTGAGATCATGGCTGATCTGTGGTCTAACTCCATTTGGCCTAATTAGTATTTCTTCACCATTCTGAGGGTCCTGGCTTGTCTGGTTGCAGATTCAACCCCAGGTTCCTGTCCATGTTCTCTCCCCGTCCAACCCTCACCCATCCTTTCGCCCCTTCTGCACCCCCCCACCCTAACTCCCTTATCTTTAAAAAAATGCAACTCAGTCTCTGCCCTAACTCATCCTCCACTGTCTCCAGAGAAGGAATTGTCTTACTATGACAAATCCTTGAGAGGGGAAAAAAATTCTCATCTGCTGTAAAATACCTCATTCTCAAACTGTGCCGCAACAAAATGAAATGTCCTCCCAGTATTTACCCGGTCTAGTTCCCTCAGGATCTTATATGCTTCAATAAGATCAACTCACACCCCTTTTCCCTCAATCCATCTCAGAATCAGCAAGACACAGAGGCATAGAAGGGGGCTGTTCTGCCCATTAGTTCTGTGCCAGCTCTCTGTACAGACCAAGTAAACCTGCAGAGGTTTTAATGAATGCATGGGTGTTTTTAATTAATTTAAGAGGCATTTAAGACGGCATTAGATGATTATTTGCATAGAAAAAGTGTGCAGAGTAGTGGCAAAAAGGCAGAAGATTGGAACAATAGAACCAGTGCAGGCACAAATGGCCTACTGGGCCATGACCATTCTGTGGTTGTATAGAGCAATTTAATTAGTCCCATTCCTCCATTCCTTTCCTGTCACCTTTCAACTCTTATTTCCACCAAGTGCCCATTCTCTCTTCTTTTTAAAATTATCAGTTATCACTGGTGGGAGTTCCAGTCATTGTCACTTCCTGTGTAAAAATCCTCCTAATATTTCTTGTGCAAAATATTAGATCAGTGTCTCCTGATCTTTGTACCATCAGCTAATGGTAACAGCTTTTCTTTGTCTGCCTTATCTAAACCTGTCATAATACACCCTCAACCTGTGGTAAAATCCCACACCTTTCGGATATATGTGAAAAGTACTTGAGCCACATTTTAGGACTTGCTCCATAGAGCCATAACACTGGTTGTTGAATTCCATCATAACTCTGCCATATCTTTGATGGAATCCCTTTTTAATAAACACACCAATGGGCTTTCCCCCTTACCTCCAAAATGAATAGTGGAGGTGCAGGAAGGACCCATGCAAAATGCACACAGCAGCATTTCTCATTGAATCCATACTATGCAAAAAGAAGCCAGACCCCTACCACACTCTCTGTAACTCTGCATGGGGTTTTTACCATGGCTAGCCCCACCTGACCTACACACCTTTGGACTGTGGGAGGAAACCCAGAGGCACAGGGAGAACATGCAAACTCCACACAGACAGACATCGCCCAAGGCTGGGATTGAACCTGGGTCCCTGGCACTGAGGTAGCAGTGCTAACCACCATGCCGCCCTTCATCTTTCACACCTATTCATCTGCCCCTCGCTGTTCGATTTCTTTTTTGGGAGGGAAGGGGTATGGGGTTAGTCTTCACCTCAGCACTCAACCCGAACTGGATTCTGTGCAGATTATGCAGTAAAAACATTTAACCTGGCACTGAGCAGCTCCCTTATTAACAGCCTCCAACTAGAATTTATAAAACACCCTCACCTCATCAGGATGCCTCAAAAGTGCTCTCCAGCCTATGAAATAATTATGAAGTGTTGTTATAATGTAGGAAGTTTAGCAGCCAATTTGAGCACAGTAAATTCCCACACATTTCAATAAGACAGTATAATAATCTATTTTGGTAAAGCTATTTGAGGGATAAATATTTACCAGGATCGGGGAGAACTCAGTTGCTCTTTTTTTGAAATAGTTCAATCTGATTTTCTTACACCTATCTGTGAGAAAAGACAGATCTCAGTCTAATGTATCATCAAAATGACAGCACTGATGACAGTGCAGCACTCCCTCATGTCATAATAAATTATAATCCCAAATTACTTAAATATATTAAATGATTAAGTAACTTAAGACTACAAGCCAAAAAAATGACTCAATGCAAATTCAACAGCTGGCTGTAACATTTCTGTATTGATTACACCTATTCCTGACAGGAACTGTGGAATGTCGCACACAATGAGTGTCAAGGGAACTTAAACAACAACACTTCAAACAGAGGGGTACCAGTCCAAAAACTGAACCATGATCCCTGAGCTACAAAGATAATGAGGGTCTGATTATCTCTTCTCTCAGTAGGAAATGTATGTGGATGCTTTGGGGAGGGTACAGAAAAGGTTTACCAGGATATTGTCTGGTATAGGGAATTTTACCTATGAAGAAAGTTGTATAGACTGGGTTTGTTTACACTGGAACACAGGAGGTTGAGGGACAACTTGCCAGAAATTTCAAAGATTGTGAATGATATGGATAGAGTGAAAAGTATGAGGCTTTTTCCTCATAGGAAGGGTCAGTTGCTCAGGGACACAGGTTCAAGGTGCGAGAGGGAAGTTTAAAAAGAGATGTGTGAGGCAGATTTTTCACACAAAGGGTGGTGGGTGCCTGGAACGCGCTGCCAGAGGTGGTGGTGGAAGCAGACAATAGCAGCATTCACAAGCACCTGGATGAGTACATGAATAGGAAGGGAATAGAGGGATACGGATCGTGTAAGTGAAGACAGTTTTAGTATGGAAGGACAAAATGTGTCAGCGCAGGCTTGGAGGGCCAAAGGGAAAATTCCTGTGCTGTATTGTTCTTTGTTCTTTATCTCCTCTGGGTTGTGTCCTAGACTCTGCACATGATATGAATTGAAACAAAGATAGTTCTGGGCAAAAGACATACTTGTGTTTTATGAGATAGCACAGTGTGGAGCTGGAGGAACACAGCAGGCCAGGCAGCATAAGAGAAGCAGGAAAGTTGATGTTTTGGGTCGGGACCCTTCTTCAGAAATGGGGAGGAGGAAGGGAGCTCCGAAATAAATAGGGAGAGGAGGTGTGAGGCTGGGGAAGGTAGTTGGGAAGGTGATAGGTCAGTGCAGGTAGAGAGTGGTGGGGATTGGTCAGTAGGGTGGGAGGGATGGATAGGTGGGAGAGATGATGGACAGGTTGTGTCAGGTCAAGGAAGTGGGGATGAGAGGGAGGGTTGGACATGGGATGAGGCCGGGCATGGGGAGATTTTGAAACTGATAAAATCCACATTGAGACCATTGGTCTGTGGGCTCCCGAGGCGGAATATGAAGTGCTGCTCCTCCAGTTTCCAGGTGGCGTTTCCAGGAGGCCCAGGATGGACATGTCACCAGGGAGCGGGAGGGGGAGTTAAAATGGTTCGCAACCGGAAGGTGTTGTCATTCGTTGCGAACCGAGCGCAGCTGCTCTACAAAATGGTCTCCGAGTCTCCGCTTAGTCTCACTGATGTACAGGAGGCCACACTGGGAGCAGCGGATGCAATAGACCACATTGACGGATGTGCAGGTGAACCCCTGTCTAATGTGGAAGGTTTGTTTGGTGCCTTGGATGGAGGTGAGGGGAGAGGTGTAGGGCAGGTGTAGCACTTCCTGCGGTTGCAGGGAAAGGTGGTGGGGTCAATGGGGAGTGTGGACCAGACGAGGGAGTCATGGAGACAGCAGTCCCTACGAAAGGCAGATAGGGGTTGGGAGGGAAATATATCTTTGGTTGTGGGGTCAGATTGTAGGTGGCGGAAGTGACAGAGAATGATACGTTGGATGCGGATGTTGGTGGGGTGATACATGAGGACGAGGGGGATTCTGTCTTTGTTTTTGTTGGCTGAGGGGGTGAGGGCAGAGGTGTGGGTAAGAGATGCGGGGGGGGGCGTTTTCGTCTGTGGGGGGGGGGGGGGGGGGGGGAGAAGTTGTGGCCCTTGAAATACAAGGACATCTGGGATGTTCGGGAGTGGAACGCCTCATCTCAGGAGCAGATGCTGCGGAGGCGAAGGAATTGGGAGTAGGGGATCGCATTCTTACAGGAGGGTGGGTGAGAGGAGGTGTAGTCTAGGTAGCTGTTGGAGTTGGTGGTCTTGAAATAGATATCGGTTTCAAGGCGGTCACTAGAGATGGAGACAGACTCTTCCGCTGTTACACTGGCCCCATTCCCCACCTCTTCCTCCACTACATCAATGACTGTTTCGGTGCTGCCTCGTGCTCCCACGAGGAGCTTGAACAGTTCACCAACTTTACTAACACCTTCCACCCCAACCTCACGTTCACCTGGACCGTCTCTGATACCTCTCTCTCCTTCTTGGACCTCTCCATCTCCAAGCCTGTGGAATTCTCTACCACAGAAAGCAGTTTAAGTCAAAACATTGAATGTTTTCAAGAAGGAGTTAGTTATAGTTCTTAGGGCTGAAGGGTATGTGAAGAATGTAGGAACAGGGGACTGAACTGGATGATCAATGATCACAACGAAGAGCAGACTGAAAGGGCCTAATGTCCTACTCCTGCTTTCTATTTCTATGCTTCTAAGATTGTGCGCCCCTTCATTCTGGACTCTTGTCCTCGGTACAAAATAGTTTCATCCAGGATGACTTTGTTCGTATCTAAGTCAACACGGTCAGTTCCATCTGGTGATATTGGGATTACCAGAACAAGCTGTGCGGGCCTGGACCATGTTGCTGTGGGCTGTGTGTTGCTCCTGAGTGCTGAGGTGATGAATGACCATCAGGTACCTGTAGTTGCACACTCTCCAGTTCACATTGTGTTTGGTGAAGCGGCTGCTCGACAGCGCAGGGATACCAGCCGCTTCTGCCAGGATCCCAACGTACGCATCCTCAACGGGAATGGGGCGGACCCAGGCTGCTGCCCTCAGGATTGCAGCAGCTGCATCCAGAGAGAGCACGTAGCCCACCCCACTCAGGTAGGGAGGGTAGCGCTCTTTCCCGTAGTCCCGCCATGACACATACCATTTGTTCCAGGGATTCCGGATGACTTCCCGCTTCTCGGGTACAAACAGAGAGCCGGCGTAAAGGCCAGTCCGGATCGGATTGTCCCGGACCAGAAAGCGAGGCAGCCTGTCTGTGTTTACAAAGCAGTCATCATCAGTTTTGAGGATGTATAGAGGCCGACAAGTGCTCACTGCCCACTTTAACCCGTGCATGACTTTTAGCGTAAGGTTTCTGTAAGTATCCAGGTAGTTTCCCACCAACACATCTTGGAACACTTCCCGCTCCAATTGGATTAGGTCGGCTGCCCCTTCTCCCATGGCCTGGCCAACCAGGAAGACCACTTGCCAAGGGAAGGCACTCTCCTCCCAGCCCAGCGCCCATGTGTTGCGAATGGCATTCCTACGGTCAATGTTGGGCTGGGCAGATGTCACAAGGACCAGGAGGACCTGCCCCTTCTGGCAAGGAGGTGGGTCATGCCAGCGGCTGTGCAGAGCCTCAAAGTCGATCCCGGAGCTCTGGTCGACGACCTCGTCTTCGTCATCCTCGCTCTTCACTTGCTTCAGCAGAGTGTGGGGATCTGACCCACCAGAGTCCTCAGTCAGCCCACGGGTTGCGTGGAAACTTAGCACCAGAAAAGCAGACACCAGGAAAGACGCAAGCACAAGAACTTTAAAGTAGGTTTTTGACCCCATTGCTTCAACACAAACAGTTACAAATGTCTGCACGCACAGAGGAAATATTCACCTCCAGACTGCTCCGGTTAAAGACATGAGAGATCCAGGTTGGTTTGTACAGCTTCAGCCTTACAGCCAGATGCGGAATACACAGGGGTCGAAACATTCCTAAACATTCCTCTCAACTGCAGGACATTTCAAAACATATCACAGCCTAAAGCAGGTCAATTCAAGTCAAATCTGGAAATGCTGAAATCACAGTGGCCAGCATCTGTGGAGAGAGGGGAAACATAATTAAGTGATTGAATGGATGATCTTTCAGTGAAACTGGAAGAAGTTAGGGACAGAATGGTCTTTATTTTAAAAAGGAAAGCAAAGATAAAGGGGTGATAGAACATAGAACACAGAACATAGAACATTACAGCGCAGTACAGGCCCGTCGGCCCTCGATGTTGCACTGACCTGTGAAACCAATCTGAAGCCCATCTAACCTACACTATTCCATTATCATCCATATGTTTATCCAATGACCATTTAAATGCCCTTAAAGTTGGCGAGTCTACTACTGTTGCAGGCAGGGCATTCCACGCCCTTACTACTCTGAGTAAAGAACCTACCTCTGACGTCTGTCCTATATCTATCACCCCTCAATTTAAAGCTATGTCCCCTTGTGCTAGCCATCACCATCCGAGGAAAAAGGCTCTCGCTGTCCACCCTATCTAATCCTCTGATCATCTTGTATGTCTCTATTAAGTCACCTCTTAACCTTCTCCACTCTAACGAAAACAGCCTCAAGTCCCTCAGCCTTTCCTTATAAGACCTTCCCTCCATACCAGGCAATATCCTGGTAAATCTCCTCTGCACCCTTTCCAATGCTTCCACATCCTTCCTCTAATGCAGCGACCAGAACTGTACGCAATACTCCAAGTGCGGCCGCACCAGAGTTTTGTACAGCTGCAACATGACCTCATGACTCCAAAACTCAATCCTTCTGCCAATAAAACCTAACACACCGTACGCCTTCTTAACAACACTATCAACCTGGGTGGCAACTTTCAGTGATCT
This sequence comes from Rhincodon typus, assembly GCF_021869965.1. Taxonomy (NCBI): domain Eukaryota; kingdom Metazoa; phylum Chordata; class Chondrichthyes; order Orectolobiformes; family Rhincodontidae; genus Rhincodon; species Rhincodon typus. The sequence goes on from NC_063334.1 coordinate 123,164,875, forward strand.
ATGCACATGGACACGAGATCTCTCTGCTCATCCACACTACCAAGAATCTTACCATTAGCCCAGTACTCTGTATTCCTGTTACTCCTTCCAAAGTGAATCACCTCACTTTTCCGCATTAAACTCCATTTGCCACCTCTCAGCCCAGCTCTGCAGCTTATCTATGTCCCTCTGTAACCTGCAACATCCTTCCACACTATCCACAACTCCACCGATTTTGGTGTCATCCGCAAATTTACTAACCCATCCTTCTACGCCCTCATCCAGGTCATTTATAAAAATGACAAACAGCAGTGGCCCCAAAACAGATCCTTGAGGTACACCACTAGTAACTGAACTCCAGGATGAACATTTCCCATCAACCACCACCCTCTGTCTTCTTACAGCTAGCCAATTTCTGATCCAAACCGCTAAATCACCCTCAATCCCATGCCTCCGTATTTTCTGCAATAGCCTACCATGGGGAACCTTATCAAACGCTTTACTGAAATCCATATACACCACATCAACCGCTTTACCCTCATCCACCTGTTTGGTCACCTTCTCAAAAGAACTCAATAAAGGTTTGTGAGGCACGACCTTCCCTTCACAAAAACCGTGTTGACTATACCTAATCAAATTATTCCTTTCTAGATGATTATAAATCCTATCCGTTATAATCCTTTCCAACACTTTACCCACAACCGAAGTAAGGCTCACTGGTCTATAATTACCAGGGTTGTCTCTACTCCCCTTCTTGAACAAGGGGACAACATTTGCTAGTCTCCAGTCTTCTGGCACTATTCCTGTAGACAATGACGACAAAAAGATCAAAGCCAAAGGCTCTGCAATCTCCTCCCTAGCTTCCCAGAGAATCCTAGGATAAATCCCATCCGGCCCAGGGGACTTATCTATTTTCACACTTTCCAGAATTGCTAACACCTCCTCCTTATGAACCTCAATCCCGTCTAGTCTAATAGCCTGTATCTCAGTATTCTCCTCAACAACATTGTCTTTTTCCTGTGTGAATACTGACGAAAAATATTCATTTAGCGCCTCTCCTATCTCTTTGGACTCCACACACAACTTCCCACTACTGTCCTTGACTGGCCCTAATCTTACTCTAGTCATTCTTTTATTCTGGACATATCTATAGAAAGCTTTAGGGTTCTCCTTGATCCTACCTGCTAAAGACATCTCGTGTCCCCTCCTGGCTCTTCTTAGCTCTCTCTTTAGGTCCTTCCTGGCTAACTTGTAACTCTCAAGCGCCCTAACTGAGCCTTCACGCCTCATCTTTACATAAGCCTCCTTCTTCCTCTTGACAAGAGATTCAACTTCTTTCGTAAACCACGGTTCCCTCGCTCGACCACTTCCTCCCTGCCTGACAGGTACATACTTATCAAGGACACGCAGTAGCTGTTCCCAGAACAAGCTCCACATTTCAATTGTGCCCAGCCCCTGGAGTTTCCTTCTCCATCCTATGCGTCCTAAAGCTTGCCTAATTGCCTCATAGTTGCCTTTCCCCCAACTATAACTCTTGCCCTGCGGTATATACCTATCCCTTCCATCGCTAAAGTAAACGTAACCGAATTGTGGTCACTATCACCAAAGTGCTCACCTACCTCCAAATCTAACACCTGGCCTGGTTCATTACCCATTACCAAATCCAATGTGGTCTCGCCTCTTGTTGGCCTATCTACATATGTGTCAGGAAACCCTCCTGCACACATTCGACAAAAACTGACCCATCTAAAGTACTCGAACTATAGCATTTCCAGTCAATATTTGGAAAGTTGAAGTCCCCCATAACAACTACCCTGTTACTTTCGCTCCTATCCAGAATCATCTTTGCAATCCTTTCCTCTACATCTCTGGAACTTTTCGGAGGCCTATAAAAAACTCCCAACAGGGTGACCTCTTCTTTCCTGTTTCTAACCTCAGCCCATACTACCTCAGTAGACGAGTCCTCATCAAATGTCCTTTCTGCCACCGTAATACTGTCCTTGACTAACAATGCCACACCTCCCCCTCTTTTACCACCTTCCCTGATCTTACTGAAACATCTAAACCCCGGAACCTGCAACAACCATTCCTGTCCCTGCTCTATCCATGTCTCCGAAATGGCCACAACATCGAAGTCCCAGGTACCAACCCATGCTGCAAGTTCACGCACCGTATTCCGGATGCTTCTGGCGTTGAAGTAGACACACTTCAAACCACCTTCCTGCCTGCCGGTACACTCCTGCGACCTTGAAACCTTATTCTTGACCTCACTACTCAACCTCCTGTACACGAGCTACAATTCAGGTTCCCATCCCCCTTCCGAATTAGTTTAAACCCCCCCGAAGAGCATTAGCAAATTTCCCCCCCAGGATATTGGTACCCCTCTGGTTCAGGTGTAGACCATCCCGTTTGTAGAGGTCCCACCTACCCCAGAATGAGCCCCAATTATCTAGGTATCTGAATCCCTCCCTCCTGCACCATCCCTGTCGCCACATGTTCAACTGCTTTCTCTCCCTATTCCTCGCCTCGCTAGCACGTGGCACGGGTAACAAACTAGAGATAACAACTCTTTGTTCTAGCTCTAAGCTTCCACCCTAGCTCCTTGAATTTCTGCCTTACGTCCCCATCCCTTTTCCTACCTATGTGGACCACGACTTGGGGCTGCTCCCCTCCCCCTTAAGGATCCCGAAAACACGATCCAAGACATCACGGACTCTGGTACCTGGGAGGCAACACACCAACCGCGAGTCTCTCTCGTTCCCACAGAATCTCCTATCTGTCCGCCTAACTATAGAGTGCAAGACTTAGTAACAATGCAGGTTTAAAAAAAAAAGAGACGTCCAAAAGAAGGTATAAATGGCTACGACACAATCAGTGCCCCGTCCCAGGAAATGGAAATAATATGAATTGTAGAATATGAAAGCTCCGAATTGCCCAAAATGAAAGACGTAGTGTTGTTCCTTGAGCTTAAGCTGAACTTCACCACAATAGTGTAGGACAGAGAAACAGTGCAGGTCTGTAGGTTCAGAGGGAATTTATGTTCCAAAGCACAGTTGCTTATAATGTTGGGGGAGTGAGAAAAAAAACAGGGAAATAGAACAGGTCAGCAAACTGCCACTTAGTAAAGGATGAGATTCCTCACATTTTCCCCCTCAGTCAGCAAGTTACTGAAGTAGTCCTATCTTTGCTGACCTCTGCCTGGCTCAGTGGGATAGATTTTTAAGGGAGCAGGAATGAGAGAGAGAAAATAATCAGTGCATTGGGTTAGAATGAAGTGGATTGTGCAGCATTCAACCATCAGCGTAGTGTCTCACTGATTGACAGGGCACATGCATACACAGGGCTCTGAAGCAGTAACTGTCGAAGGGCAGGGGAGAGGGGACTTAGCCAGTCATTGTGAATCAGTTGTCCTGATGGAAGTCAAGGACTCCTCCTGAAACAAATCAAAGATTCGGCCTGCCCTTTCTCCGCTGTTATTGGTATAAAAAGCAGCAAACACAGATTAAGTGCAATTGTTCTAGCTAGCCACTCTCACGTTGACTTTATAAATTTTAGATAATTTAGTATTTGTAGACTCTCCTTATAAGTTAACATAAGAAATAGGGTATTCGGTCCATCGATAAGATTGTGGTTGCTCTGAAAATTGTAATTTCCATAGAGGTGTTTCTGCCAGAAGTTCACATTCTCTTCAAGCAGTCCCATAACACTAATTAATCTTTGTTTCCTGACCAGGAATTGAATCCAAGCCACAGAGGTGAAAGTACCGATTCTAAACTATACACCACCAGGGAACATAAGAACTAGTGGCAGGAGTAGACAACTCAGCTCCTCAGCCGATCTCATTCCTCCTTAAGTTTACACAATGTCCTGGCATCCACTGATCTTTGGGGGAAGTGAACTCCACAGACTCATGACCCTTTGAGAGAACTAATTTCTCCTCATCTCTGTTTTAAATCTGCTATCCCTTATCCTAAAACTATCACCTCTCCTTCTGGATTGTCTCGCAAGGTGAAACATCCTCTCTACATCTGCTTTCCCAATCCCCTTTAGCATCTTACAGACCTCAGTTAGATCTCCTCTCATTCTTCTAAACTCCAGAGAGTAGAGGCCTAAACTATTCAAGCTCTCTCCATAAAACAAAAATCCTCACTTCTGGAATCGATCTAGTGAACCGTGAACCTCCTATGAACTGCCTCCAATGCAGATTACATCCCTCCTGAAGTAAGGGATCAAAGGGAAAGTGCAGACTTCAGAAATTATTCTGGTAAGGCTAAACTGTGTTCCCTCCAAGGCCAATGTGTCAGGCACAAAGCCAGTACAAACTCAGGCAGGAGTTTGTGCACTAACTTGTCGCAACCTCAGAAACAGCTTATAGTGCTAGTACTATTCATACAGCAGCTTCAGTATAACAAAACAAAGGAATCTCTCAGGAGCATTAGAGAGGAAAAGAAGATGCTGAGCCACATAGGGGCTGGAGATCAAACCATCAAAAGCCTGGTCAAAGAGGCAGGGAAGGAATTCCAAAGTGTATGGCCTAGCAATTTCCGAGCTGTATGACTCTATTACTGGCTCTAATCAACATTGGGTCTCTGTAGAGACTAGAGGACAAATGAGTACAGATATGTTAGTGGGTTGCAGGGCTGGAAAGTTTGAGATAGAGAAAGTCACAGCGATCTTTCAATATCGAAGTATGGTGTCATGAAGATGGAGAGAGGCGAGTGTGGGTGTAAACGGGATTTGGTGAGAATTAAGCACAGTATTGGAGTTTACAGGGTGGATTGTCAGAGGGGGTTGACAGTGCACTGACTGGTTGAGTGGTGTAGAGGCAGTGGCAGGAGCTGCTACAGAATCTGATAATGTCATGGTCTTAGCGATGGCTCAGGGAGGCTCAATGTGGGGACAAGTCCAACACCAAGGATGCAAATTGGTTCCGTTTCTGGTATTCACTTGTGGGACATGGGAAGTTGCTGGCTAACCAATATTTACAACATTGACAGACTACCTTAAAGGAGTCCTGAAGAAGGGTCATACCCGAAACGTTGACTGCTCCTTTCCTCCAGATGCTGCCTGGCTTGCTGTGTTCTTCCAGCCTCCTGTTTGCCTACCTTGGATTCTAGCATCTGCAGTTTTTTTTGTCTCTACCTTAAAGGAGAACGAGGCACAGGCAGCAAATACTGGCTCAGTCAGTGACAGCCAAGTCCCACCAGTGAATTTAAAAAAAAAAAACATTTTTCAGGCAGAAATTTGGGATCAATGGCTAGAGAATTCCGTCTGTGAGACAAATCTGTTCACCCAGGTCCGGAAACCTGGCTGGAGGCGCACAGATTCAAACATGCGGGCCGGGGAAGATTACAGTCAATTCACTGGGCAGACAGTGACATGCTCACAGAGTTAACACAAACTCTCAGGCAAATCCTGCTCAGACTTCCCACAAACTCACAGCAGCCCAGATACAGGCCAGCAGGCTGCACACTGCTCCCTGTCCATACCCACGCCAAGCCCCAGTACAAACCTCAGCACAGAGCCAGCAGAGGGAAGAGCTGCAAGGGCCTTTCTCACCCTCTCTCTGGTCCTGGTTTCACTTCTCACCGACAAGCCAGTCTCTCCAACTTTCTGCTGTCTGACGCACCCCTCCCCTGTGATGGGCAGCAAGCTGGCAGGCTCACAGCCAATAGTGTGAGGAGGCTGTGTGAGGAATTGTTACATTCCTGGGAATCTAGGACACTGTTTAACTGGTTCATTTGATCCTGGAGGGATAGTGAACTGCACTGAATTACCTCAATTTGGGAATTAATTCAATTTAAAATGAACATTATCACATGAGAAGAAGTTTATTTTAAGAGCTAAGAGGGTCAGAACAAGATTGTTGAGCCTTAATGTTCCTAAGTCCGAAGGGTTTTCCTTTACGGTGATATAGTCCACAGGTCTGTGTTTCTTAAAGGAATCTAACCTGTTTTATAACGGATTACAGAAGTTGCCTTGTTGTTCAGATTAAGTTTTGTTGTGAGAAATGTGAAACATACAAGCATGGCTGTAAACAAAAACACTGTCTGCCTCCAGCTCCAAATTGCCCTTACACAGCAGCTACAAGAGCAGGCCAGAGGCTAGGAATACTGCAGCGAGTAACTCACCTCCTGACTTCCCGAAAGCTTGTCCACCATCTACAAGGCACAAGTCAGGAGTGTGATGGAATACTCCCCACTTGCCTGGATGGGTGCAGCCCCATCAACACTTGAAGCTTGACACCATCCAGAACAAAGCAGCCTGCTTGATTGGCACCACATCCACAAGCATTCACTCCCTCCACCACCGACGCTCAGTAGCAGCAGTGTGTATCATCTACAAGATGTACTGCAGAAACTCACCAAAGATCCTGAGGCATATGACCCCCACCATCAAGAAACAAAGGCATTGCCTTCCAAACCCACGACCACTTCCAGCTAGAAGGACAAGGGCATCAGACATATGGGAACACCATCCCCTGCAAGTTTCCTTCCAAGCCACTCACTATCCTGACTTGAAAACGTATCATTGTTCCTTCACAATCACTGGGTTAAAAGCCTGGGAATTCTCTCCCTCACAGCATGGGGGATGTCTCTACACCAAATGGACTGCAGTGGTTCATGAAAGCAGCTCAGCACCACCTTCTCCAAGGTATAGCTGGTGACGCCAACATCCCAAGAATGACTTAAAAAAAAGTTCCTGGCACAATCAAGCACAAAGGTCCCTATACAAATAAAACCCAAACACAGCCCCAACACGAGCCCACACCAAGCCCCAGTACAAACCTCAGCACGGAGCCAGCAGAGGGAAGAGCTGCAAGGGCCTTTCTCACCCTCTCTCTGGTCCTGGTTTCACTTCTCACTGACAAGCCAGTCTCTCCAACTTTCTGCTGTCTGACACACCCCTCCCCTGTGATGGGCAGCAAGCTGGCAGGCTCATAGCCAATAGTGTGAGGAGGCTGTGTGAGGAATTGTTACATTCCTGGGAATCTAGGACACTGTTTAATTGGTTCATTTGATCCTGGAGGGATAGTGAACTGCACTGAATTACCTCAATTTGGGAATTAATTCAATTTGAAATGAACATTATCACATGAGAAGAAGTTTATTTTAAGAGTTGAGAGAGTAAGAACAAGGAGTGTTAAGCTTAATGTTCCTCAGTCTGAAGGGTCCTCCTTTACAGTGATACATTTCTCACAGAAATCAGACCTGTTTTCTAACATTAGAGGGCTGCCTTATTGTTAGGATTAAGTTTGGTTTGTCTGAAATGTGCATGGCTGTAAACCACCCAGTGTCAGCCTGGAACGTTCCCCAAAACACTTTCAGCCTCCAGCCCCAAACCCATTCACAGCCCCCACCGTAGCCACAAACCCACTCACTGATACCCCACCCCCAGTACCAAAGCCACATACAATCACCCCTCAAACCCACGCACAGCCCCCAGCACAAACCCACGCACAGCCCCCAGCACAATGTTGTAGAAGAGACCCAGGACAAAATGAATCCCCCACCAAGGCTGAAATAAACATACCAGCTGCCGTAGCCTCAGCTGAGAGTCAAACACTAACCACAACCACAGGTTCCAACTGCAGGAACCAAGTTCCTGTGGTTGAGCTGCCGTTGGTGTCAGTCACTGTGATGAACAACAAGGGCGATTATTCAAAGGACAGCACATCTCAGCATGTGGCCATGCTGCTTAAGAGTACACAGGAACAGAGCAACCGTGCACCCTTATGACAGACAAGCAGAACAAGGCTGGGAGTACAGGTAAAGACCCTGAGTGAGTACATTTTGCTGTCCAGCTGTATTCAGTTCTAAGGTGTGATGAGGGCGTTGGTTCCTTTGGGGAGTGCAGTCAGAGCCAAGAATCTGAGACAAGGTGCAGGGCTGGATGAACACAGCAGGCCAAGCAGCATCATAGGAGCCGGAAGGCTGACGTTTCGGGCCTAGACCCTTCATCATTCGCCTGCTGTGTTCATCCAGCTCTGCACCTTGTTGTCTCAGATTTTCCAGCATCTGCAGTTCCTACTATCTCTGATACAATTTTAACCCCACTGCGAAGCCTCCACAGAATCTGGGTCAGCTAAACTGTGCAGAATGGGCAGGGAATGACTGAAAAAGCAATGATACTAGAGGATTCAATAATTTTTTTAAAAATCAGACATGACTCTAGGATTTCATGTTGTTTTCCTGGTGCCAGACTCAAAAATATCACAAAGGCTGAAAAACATCTGAGGAGGAGCACCACGACCTGCTAGTTTCCCTTCAAGCCACTCACGTTCCTGACATGGAAATATGTCGCCGTTACTTCAGTGTCGCTGGGTCACTATCCTGGAATTCCCTCCCTAAGGGCATTGTGGGTCTACCTACAGCACATGGACTGCAGCGGTTCAAGAAGGCAGCTCACCACCACTTTCTCAAGGGGCAACTAGGGACAGGCAATAAATGCTGGACCAGCCAGCGACTCCAATGTCCCATGAGTGAAAAATGCAAGAACAAAAACAAAACCAGGTAGCATTATAGGGAGTGTCAATAGCCTTAATATCAAACCTGATAACCAGAGTAGAGGTACAGTGTGGATAATTTCTTAAAATGCATTCAAGAGAAATGTTTTCAAACAAGCCCAACAAGGAATCATTTGGGACCTAGTTTTAGAAAAATGGAGCTGGGCAGAAGCCAGAGGCCCTGAGGCAATACTCACTATCAGTGCCAAAGACACAGGCTAAAAGTGAATTGAGTTTCTTGCGTTTAAAGTTCAGAGAGCTATAATCATAGACTCACAGTATGAAGGGAGGATATCTGAAGAAATTAATAATATGAATCTCAACCTTTGGATTACTTCCAGCACCATGCATGAGTGAGTACAGAAGTAGGAGGATATAGCAGATGAATGTACGCAGAGATGGTAAAAGAGAGAGAGCTTTAGAGTCCAGAAAACCAGGAGCAGTTCTGGGGGAGGCAGGACCTGTACAGGTCAAACAGGTTGCACCTCATATGGATCAGGACCAACATTTTGTCAGGGAGGTTTGCTTGGATTGTTAGCGTGGGTTTAAAGGATAGACAATTGTACTGTCGATCAGTTAGCGGCCAATAAACGAGCAAATAAGTGCCAAAATCACTGAAAAGTGCAAGGTTTCAACTATCTTAATATCACCCCTAATGAATTCAATCCAAGAGATACAGAGTTTGCAGCTTTCAAACATATTTGGGAGAACTTTCATTAGATAATGCGTGACAAGCCAGACAAGAAAGGAACCATTCAAGAATATGGTTTTAAGAAATAAATCTGGGCAGCTGCCAACCCCAATGGGAGTCATCAATAGTCAGTTAGATTTGGAGTTGTTATGGAAACAAACAAGGGTAGAGCAGGATTAAAAGTTTCAAAATGGAGAATTGCCAATCGCTGAGATGCAATTTGGAAAATGTGGACTGGACATAGTGAATTGAAGGTAAACTGACATGGAATACATTAGGAAAACAGTGAGCAAATTTGAAGAGCTATTGGCAACTAAAATCAAAGAAATCCTGAAGACTTGTTTTTAAAGCGCATGCAGAACAACAGGCTACCTAAAGAAAGGGTTTGTTTAACTAGAGACCAGAATGTGACTTGTGTGTGGGGATGGATAGATGAGCATGCTTCTCAATTAATACTTTACACAATAGAAAGGAAATGAAAGCAAACATTGCTGTTAAGAAAGGGAGCATGAAATATTAAATGGGATTAACAGAGTGAGGGAGGAAATCTTTTGTTTATTGCAATCATGAAATGTGAATGTCACTGCCTGAACCAGCTTTTAATGCCCATCCATAATTGCCCTTCAGAAGGTGCCAGTGAGCTGCTTCCTTGAGATGTGGAGATATCCACAAAACCGTGAGGGAGGGAATTCCAGGATTGTGACCCAGTGACAGTGAACGAACAGCAATATATTCCCAAGCCAAGCCTGGAGGGGAACTTGCAGGTGAGTTTTTTTTGGTAAACCTATTTTCCTAATCAGTCTGCTCAGAGATGTTATTACACACCTCTGGAACAGATAGGACTTGAACCCAGGCTGCCTGGTTCAAAGGTAAGATATTACAACTGCACCAGAAGAGCACTTCAGACCAAGTTTTATCTTTTTAACCCCTCCCCAGAGTGTTATAACACACAACCTGATGCCTTCCACCACCAGAATGACTATGATATTCTTTTTAAATAGTAACCCCCACCCAGGTGAGTCACCAATTGAGTATTTACTAGCAAAGCCCATTATGGACAATAACTTGCAGGTGGGGAATCTGCTGCATCGGTATTGTCTTCCTTTTAAGGTAATTATCCACTGACCACATGAATACTTCAATCGAACCTGCCTCCAACTCATTCTCAGGCAGTGCCTTCCTGTTGAAGGAGCATTGTGGTTTGCTGCGTTGCATCTTATGCTTGGTACAACTTGTATAATCCAGTGGCTTGAAGGGGTTAATTTGGAAGTTTTGGAATTGGGTTGTCTGCTGATAAAGAAGTGTCTGTGTCTGGGGGGAAGCTAGTGCATTTGTTGTTTGTTCTTAAATCAGTTCTACAACGATGTAGCATTGACCTAGCTACTATCTCTTAGGGAATAATAATAATAATGATGCCTCTTCCCTTGTCTCAATGTAAACAATTAGTCTTAAGCTAGTGTGAGATGTTATCTTATTATATAGTGAATTACTGCTTGTTACATAAATTTGTGCTGTTCTGTGGAAGACTTATTCATTGTTAATCCTTCACCATTTTAATCACCAAGGCCTGTTGAGTAGTATTGGATGAAAGATAGCTGACAGCATATCTACCAGAAGGGGCTTCTAGCAGAAACAGGAGCTGGCTGAGGGTATCTCTTATAGCCGTGCACACTGCTGACCTTCCTTCCCTAAAATATTAATGGTGTTTGAAGGAAGTATTTGGCGTTTGAGTCCATTTCTTGACCTCAAGATATCCCAAAATGCTATTTTTTTTTTTTTAAATTCATTCACAGGATGAGGGTGTTGCTGGCCAGGCAGCATTTATTGCCTATCCTTAATTGTCCCCCCAGAGGGCAGTTCAGAGGCAACCACATTGCTGTGGGTCTGGAGTCGCATGTAGTCCAGACCAGGTAAGAATAGCAGTTTCTTTCCCCAAAGGACATTCGTGAAGTGTGATCACTGTTGTAATATAGAAAGTGAAGCAGTCAATTTGCACACAGCAGGCTCCCACAAATAGCAACATGATAATGATGAGCTACTTCTTTTGTAATATTGATGGAGTGGTAAGTTATTGGCTGGTTCACCAGGGAGAAAACCCCCACACCCCAGCTGTTTCTCTTCAAAATAGTGCTGTGGGATCTTTAACATCCATCTCACGGCATAGATGGGGCTTTGGTTCAATGTCTAATCTGAGGTATGGCACCTTCATATCTGCTGATACAGCCATATGGATAAGGTAAAAACCTACTAACCAGCCTGTTAATGTACCCCATAACAATTCAGTGCCCCTATACCTATGTCCATGCAATCAGAAGATTTGCAAAATTAATGGTATTTCTCATTTATTACTTGTAGAGTAAGTTTTTTTTTAAAAAAAAAAAGAGTTTGTACTTATCTAGTGACTTTCACTAGAAGTCTTTGTGCTTTAGAAACTCACTATATAAATACAAACTCTTTTCTTTAAAGGGCGGTTAGGGAAAGGCAATAAAGTGCTGGCCCAGTCAGCAATGCCCACATCCCATGAGTGAATATTAAAAAAAGTGTGCATACTTGCCGGACTCTGGGAAGAACTTCCCCGCTCTTTGAAGAGTAGCATGAGATTTTCTGAAGACCACCAGACCAGAGCTCAGTGTCAGTTTCAGCCTGCCCAATTCAACATCGCAGCACTGACGTGCCAGATTAAAACCAACATACTGCAAGATACTTCCTCTTCTTAAGAAGAGTTACATTAGGCTCCAAGCATTAACTCTTTCTCTCTCTCTACAGATGCTGCTAGACCTGTAGAGTTTCTCTGACAATTTGGGCTTGTATTACTGAAGTGCTAGGTTTGGATGATGCACAAAGGTTTCTAAATTGGGGCCTGAACACGGTGTCAGGAAATCAGAAAGTAGTGCACTCCCAACCACAGGACAGGGTGACAGTGACGCAGTATTAGTAATGTCACCAGACTCATAATCCAGAGGTATTGATTACACCATTGGCTGAATTTAAATTCAATTAATTAAATTTAAATTCAGATTGGGAAGTTAATGGCCTATTGGCATTCTCACGAGACTATTAGCATTCTCACTAGACTATTAATCCAGAAACTTAGCTAATGTTCTAGGGACCCATGTTCAAATCTCACCATGGCAGATGGTGGGATTTGAATTCACAAAAGAATCTGGAATTAGGGGCCTAATGGTGACCATGAAACCATTGTCAATTGTTGGAAAAATCTATCTGGTTTACTTACGCCCTTTAGGGAAGGAAATCTGTCATCCTCATTCAGTCTGGCCTATACATGATTCCAGACCCACAGCAATGTGAGGTTAATGCTTAACTGCCCTCTGGGCAACGAGGGATGGGTAATAAATGCTGGCATTGCCAGAGACGCCCACATCCCATGACTGAATAAAGAAAAAGATCACTTCTGGAATTGAAAGCTTGTCTTAGCAATGGTGCCATGAAACTATCATTGATTATCATAAAGACACATCTGGATCACTAATAGAATCAGAGATAGTAGGAACTGCAGATGCTGGAGAATCCGAGACAACAAGGTGCAGGGCTGGATGAACACAGCAGGCCAAGCAGCATCATAGGAGCAGA
>NC_063334.1:123182641-123207683 GCF_021869965.1 Rhincodon typus
CTGCCTGGCCTGCTGTGCTCCTCCAGCTCCACACTATGTTATCTCTACATAGAATTAACAGTTTATAATATTATAACTGTTATATAAATCCAAACCCAAATTTATATAATTATTCATTCTTTCCTCTACACACCAATTCTCAGTGTGATGCCTCAGACTGCACAGTGCCTTAAGATCTGGTTTGTAGTTTGAGGCAGCTAGTCATTTACAGTCCATCAAATGCGTATCTCTTCAGGTGAGTGTGATACTTGAACTTGATTATCTGCATTTGTGAGAATGCATTCTCACTGGCATATGCGGGACGAAAGTCAGCTTTCACTTTTAAAACAGTGTAGGTATTTTTCTCTGTTTCTGAGTCCTCAAAAGTCACTGTCCATTGATCTCGTTTTCAGCTCAATATCATTTTGCAAAGTAACTATCTCCATATCAGCTCCACTGTTTTATTAATCAAACAGCTCATGGAATTTCATTTCCAACCTTATTGAAGGAATGGATTTGAGACAAACATGGCAATTTCTTCCAGAACACCTAATTCCTGAAATCTGAAATGGAACCAAGAAGTGCCGGACCAACTTAGCAGGTCTGGCAGTCTCTGTGGAGAGAGAAGCAGAATTAATGTTTCAGATCCAGTATGGCTGAATGGATTCATCAAACTGAAGTGAGAAGCATTCACAGTCTTTCAGGTCCTGCTTTAGCTGCCGAAAGATATCTTCAGACAAAGATTCCAATGCAAATTGCTATTGTAGAAGTATCAGGTAACATGTTCTGGATTCTTGTTAATATTTCTTTTTTTCTTAAAGTCTTTGAATAAAGAGTCAGAGGCGACTGTCATTACTTCTTTAATTACTTTGCCATTTATGATTATTCCTGTATTTTGCCAGAAGATAGCAAATACAAATTCATGCTCCAATTCAGGCCTTACCTTTTGCTAACAAAAAGGGAAAGTGCTTGGAGTCATCTGATGGTTTGGAAAAGTGTTATATGCAAGTCCTTCTTTTATATTTTTGACAGTAAATGTGACCTACAACTGGAAAAAGCTCAGCAGGTCTGGCAGCATCTGTGGAGAGAAATCAGAATTAACATTTCGGGTCGTGATCCTTCCTCAGAACTGATGGTAGCTGGGAAAATGTCAGTTTATATGCAGAAGATAGGGTGGGGGGTGGAGGTAAGGAATAACTGATAGGGGCGGATAGAACCCAAAGAGAGAGAAGAACAGTTGGACAGACAAAGGAGTGGGAAATGATCTGGCTAGCAGGGTGAATAGCTATTAATGAGGATTGTTAATGGCAACAATGGGTGGTGTGTAATAGCTGACTATGTGATAAGAAGGCCTGGTGTGTGGGGATTGGGGTAAGGATGTGGGAGAGCTCAAGCCCTAAAGTTATTGAGTCCAGAAGGCTGCAGGGACCCCAAGAGGAAAATGAGAGTGCTGTTCTTCCAGCTTGCGCTGAGCTTTGCTGGAGCACAGCAACAAGCCTGAGGCAGAGACATTGGCCAGGGAATGCGATGGTGTGTTGAAGTGGCAGGCAACTGGAAGCTCAGGGTCTTTTGCTTTTGCTGCTCGTTCACAAAAAAAACTATTGAGCTTTTAAAACTTCTTTCACTTTGTCAAAGTTCTTTGTCCAAAGCATGTTATCCCAGGTGAAACTATCCTTGAATTCACTATGTGTAGTTGTGTGATGTCATTCCAAATTCCCCTTTTTACTTACCAATATTCTTTAATGGCATATAAGACAAATGCTTTTAATTTTTGCAGTTGTGAATAGAAATTCATGTTCCCATTCCTGTGGAAGTTGTATATTTTTTGACTTATATTTAGTTGGTGCAGGTTTATCACTCATCATTGTAGCTTCACCATGATGTCGCTCTGCCACTAGATATACCACAGATAGGTCTCTGAAATATCTGGAATGTTGCTGCTACTGGAGGTCACTTCTGCAGTTAAAATTTGTTTCTGGGGCCCCTGGTCAGATGCAGATGTGGGCCACAGCAGCATTCCCTGTAATTTTTCTTCCTCCTGTATGGAACCATTAGACAAGCAGCTGAAGATAAAAAAAACTGTATGTCTAAAGGAAACAGGACTGACTGAGCTGTTCTTGCAGAGAGCGTACATGGATATGATGGGCTGAATGGCCTCTAATATCTCTAGTACTGTCACATGCTAGCATCACACATCAGATCCCAGTGTATTTCTTATTCATTTTACTTGCATTGTTATGATGAAACTTACTCTACTCTTCATTATTAGTCCATCTAGACCGAACTGAAATTGATACAACAAGCTGGCTAAGCCTGTTAAGAGCAGGCACATCCTTCTAGCTTGCAGTTTCTGGAAGCTGAAGTCATGCAGCCATATGATGATTGACATGTATGCAACAAGGAACGGGGACAGACAGTGAGATCAGCTGTCAGAGACCCTGTGATCAACCAATCCGTCATGACCTGTGTGCTGGAGACCTGTGAATTGGAGTGTTCTTTCTACAGAACCACACACATGAAATTGAGTTTGACAAACTACGAGTTCTTTGAGAGATGAACAAGCAGGATGGACAAAGGGATATCAGTAGATGTAATGTATTTGGGTTTCTAAAGGGCATTCAGTAAGGCAGCACATGAGAGATTAATTCTACATGGCCTGAAGAGAGAATTAGCAAATGAAAACAAAGTCAGGATAAATTAGTCATTTTCAGATGGGCAAACTCCAACTAGTGAAATGTCACAGGTATCTGTGCTACAACCTCGGCTATTTATGGATTATATTAATGACTTGGATAAAGCGATTGACTTAGATAGGTAGAAAGGCAAGTTGCAAGAAGGATACAGAGTCTTCAAGGGATATAGACAAGTTAGGTGAATGGGCAAAAAATTGGCAGTTGGGTAAATGCAAGGTTGTCCATTTTGTTCGGAAAAGCAGTAAAGCAGAATATTACTTAAATGGAATACATCTGCTGATCACTGTGGTACAGAGGGATGTGGGTGTCCTTGTATATGAGTCACAAGAAGTTAGCATGCAGCCATAGGAAATAATCAGGAATGTCAAAGGTATTTTCATTGTTACTTCAAGGAGGTTGAAGTATATGAACATACAAACATATGAATTTGGTGCAGGAGTATATTGGAGTGGTACATGGGAGTACATTCTTATCGAGAGGATAAGCCCAACGGTTACAGTTTAACTAATCCATTTAACTTCAGTAGTGGGGAAGCATCTAGAAACAATTATTGAGGACAGAATTAGTAGTCACTTGGTAAAAGGGGGGATTAATTAAGAAGAACCCGCATGAATTTCTCACTGGAAAACTGTATTTAACAAGCTAGCTGGAGATTTTTTTTTGAAGAGGTAGTAGAAGGGGTCAGTGAGGGTAATGTTGTTGAAATAGTGCTGACAGAAGATGTAGCTCCAACAATTTGTTCAGTGCCAATTCCCAGATGGTTGTAATTTTCTTAAGTTCCTCCCTCCCTTCTGTTTCCTGATTCACAGATATTTTTGGGATGTAACTTGCATCCTCTACAGTGAAGACTGAGGCAAAATACCCGTTCAATTTATCTGTCATCTCTTTATTTTCCATTATTCATTCCCTAGTCTCATTTTCTCCAGTGTTATGATTCTGGCCAATGTTGTCACTGGACAAGTTAGATCCCAGACTGAGACATGGCTTGATAGGTTTTTTTTTGTTTGAATGAAGTCATCTTTCACTTGAACACAAATTTGCAATGCAATAGATTTGAGTTTAACAATAAAACAGAAGTTTATTATGCAAATGAGATGAAGATAAAATACAATGAATATATGTAACATGGGATTAAAGACTTTGTTACACACTAAAATAAATCTCATTAATCGCAACAGCACTCCTTTACAGCACTCGCACCAGTAAGAATTTCATTCTGTTTCATATCTATAAGGCTTAATTTAACTGTGGATGCAATTCCTCACCTTGAGAATCTAATCGCTTTCTGGAGCCTTCATACAACTGAGCTCAGACTTTCTCATCTTTACATAAATCTGTGACCGCTTTAACCAAAAATCTCTTGCCTGGAATTTTCAAATTAAACTCCTTACACTGAGGTAACGGATTTCTTAACTGTCCTAAACTGCCTCCCTTTCTCAGGAACAACTGTTTTACAATCCACCTTTAGCAGCCAAAACTACTGTAAACTGTTCCAAACTGAAACTAGAATGCTTTTTTATTCCACAATATGGATGTTTCCCCTAATTAAAAGAAATAAAAAATCGCAGACCAACAAAACTGAAAACCTAATTCTTAGCTGCTGTTTACATTACTTATTTGTAAAATCCTCTCAGTCTAACCAAATTTCCATTAGTCTCCCTGAACAGTCTTTCTCAGATGGTTTTAAAATAATAAATTTGCCTTGGTTATAGAAATACCTAAAAGTTGAACACCAAAGCTCTTCAGATACAAAGAAAACCCATATGCCACTAATTCAAAATTCAAATATCCAAAAATAAATATTAAAATACATGTAAATGACATACCTTGCATCACAAGAGGAAAAATGCTCATTTTGTCAATTCTTTCCTTTTTAAACTTTTCAAGTCACCCTGTGCTGTTTTCTATACTCTGCCCAGTGTCCTGAAATGCCACTGATATTTGCATATTCATATGATTTCTCTGTAAGTTTGTAACTCTTTCACATGCTTATTTAACCACAGATGATGAGTCTGCCCCTTAGAATATCTTCCCCTTATAAGGTGATTATATTATTTACTCAGTAATATCCCCTTAAATGGCTGACACGACATCTATGGTAAATTAGGGCCACAGCTGCACAGGACATTGGGGAAACCACATCTAGAGTGCTCTGTACAGTTTCAGTCTCTATGCTTAAGAGGGATATATTGGTGTGGTAAGTAAATCACAAGTTAGCTTTAATTCAGCTACTTATTAAGAAATTTCACAGCAATCAAGTACTGAAACAATGATTTAAACTTTATTGCATGTAGCAACCAAACTAAGACCCCTCCAGTAAGTAAATAAAGCCTCACAACTCAACATAGCTATTTCCTGATTAATGGCGGCACTTGACTATGATTCCACCACCATCTACACGTTTGCTGATGATACCACCATGATATGATGGATATCAAACAATGATGATTCGGAATACAAAAAGGAGATAGAGGCTTGGTGACATGTTGCAATGATAACAACCTCTCTCTTAACATTGGAAAAACTGAAGAACTGATCGTAAACTTTAAAAGAAGGGAGGAGAACGTGGCCCCATCTACATCAATGGAGCTGAGGCTGAGAGGGTGGAAACTGTCAAGTCCCTAGAAGTGACAATAACCGACAACCTGTCCTGAACTTCCCATGTAGATACAATGGTCAAGAAGGGACAACAATGCCTCTTCTTCCTCAGGCAGCTCAGGAAATTTGGGATGTCCATAAGGTCCCTCACTAATGTTTACAGATGCACCATTGAAAACATACGGTCCAGGTGCATAATGGCCTGGTACAGCAACTGCTCTGCCCAGGACAGTAAGAAACTACAGAAGGTGGTATGCACAGCCCAGACCATCACGGAAGCCAACCTTCCATCCATGGACTCTATTTACATGGCACGCGGCTGCAGAAAGGGGGCCAACATCATCAAAGATCCATTGCACCCTGGTAATGATCTCCTACAGCCTCTTCCATCAGGCAGAAGATACAGAAGCACCCCAGCAGGTCCAGGAACAGCTTCTACCCTGCCATTATTACACTGATGAATGGATTCTCTAAATTCAATTATTGCTGATCTTAGTAATGTTGATCTTGCCTAATGCTTGTCCTGTGCAATGGCCTAGTGGTATTATCACTAGACTATTAATCCAGAGACCCAGATAACATTCTGGGACCTGAGTTTGAATCCCACCACTGCAGATGGTGGAATTTGAATTCAATAAAATATCTGGAATTAAGAATCTAATGATGACCATGAATCCATGTTGATTGTTGGGAAAAACCCGTCTGATTCACTAATGTCCTTTAGGGAAGGAAACTACCATTCTTACTTGGTCTGGCCTACATGTGACTCCAGACCCACAGCAATGTGGTTGACTCTGGACAATTAGGGATGGGCAATAAATGCTTCCCAGTCAGTGATGCCCTCATCCCATTAATGAATAAAAAAAGTTTTTTTAAAGATTTTTTTCTCCGTATGTCCTTGCTTATTATGATCTGCATGTACTACTCATAAACAAAACTTTTCACTGTACTTTGGTACACGTGACAATAAATCAAATCATCAGCAACAGTGTCTGTCTCTGGAAGTGCTCAGGGTTCGTTCCATGTGCAGTGTTGTTCTTTGAAGTTCTGCTGATGGGGAAGTTCTGGTGTTCGATTCTTATATAGATTTTCTTCCTTCAGGTCCATGATGTAATATTATTGATGATTTTTTAAAAGCCCTTTCAGTCAAATTACTGCAAGTCTGCAGTTTGCTTTCTTATCAGAAGTAGCTTCCTTGTTATATTTGGCATTGAGTACCTGTTTGAAGTCACATCTTTCCTGCAGTTTACTTCGGAAGCAAAAACAAGAAGGCAAGTTACTACCTAAATGGATGTAAATTGGGAGAGGGGAGTGTGCAGTGGGACCTGGGTGACCTTGCAAACCAGTCGCTGAAGGTAAGCATGCAGGTGCAGCAGGCGGTAAAGAAGGCAAATGGTATTTTGGCCTTCATTGCGAGAGATTTCGAGTACAGGAGCAGGAATGTATTGTTGCAGTTATGTTTGGCCTTGGTGAGGCCACACCTAGAATATTGTGTGCAGTTTTGGTCTCCTTTTCTGAGAAAGGATGCTCTTGCTCTTGAGGAGCGCAGTGTAGGTTTATCAGGCTGAGTCCGGGGATAGCGGGTCTGATGTATGAGGAGAGATTGACTAGGTTAGGATTGTTTTCGCTAGAGTTCAGACGAATGAGGGGGGGATCTCATAGTGACATAAAATTCTATCAGGACTGGACAGGGTAGATGCAGGGAGGATATTCCTGATGGTGGGTGTGTCCAGAACCAGGGGTTACAGTATGAGGATTCGGGATAGACGATTTAGGATGGAAATGAGAAGACATTTCTTCACCCAAAAAGTGGTGAGTCTGTGGAATTCATTACCACAGGAAGTAGTTGATGCCAAAACAATGAATGTATTCAAGAGGTGACTAGATATAGCACTTGGGGGCGAATGGGAACTAAGGTTATGGGGAGAAACCAGGATTAGGCTATTGAGTTGGATGATCAGCCATGAACGTGAGGAATGGCAGAGCAGGCTCGAAGGGCTGAATGGCCTTCTCCTGCTCCTATCTTTTATGTCTACCCCTTAAGTCCTTCTGCAGGGCAGTCAGTTATTCTTGTAGCATAAAGCTGCCAGTTTATCCGGCAGGTGTCAAAGCAGTTTTATTCATGTAGTTTCAATTTCCTCCTTTTCCAGATGTGGCTAATTGCTTTCAATTCCTGTATGGGTTTGTCCTTGTCCCTTAATAGATAGTTCCAGACAGAATTATTGCTGCCTTTTTCCATGTGTAACAGTTTATCTTTTGTTGATTTATTCAATGCATGAACAATTATTAAAGTTCTGAAGTTTATCATATCACACTTGTATTAGAGGAAGTTGAAAGACGGGTCACCAGATAGAAACATAGGAGCAAGAGTAGGCCATTCAGCCCCTTGAGACTACCCCATTATTGTTGATCATGGCTAATCATCTACCTAGGTGGAGACATTTGATGAAGGGGTTCCCTTATGAGCAATTATTGAATTTAGAAGAAACATACATGAAGTGATTGTAACGAGGTCAGCCAGGTGGACCTCATAGAATATGAGTTCCCTGATTGGGGATGTTAATCGGGTCCAATCAGGGAGCCCTGCTGACAGATATGAACAGGAGTGTGTGAGGTTCTGTTCACTGAGAGGTGTCTCAGAGGGAGCTGGATCAGTGCCAAGGACTCTCCACATGTAAATAAAGTGTGACTTGGTAATGGAATACTGGCCTCTGCGGAGTTATTTCAGTAGCTACGAGAGTAAAGCTCGCGACTGAAGAAATTCACTTGCTACTGTTGTCTTTGAGTTGGGGTAAACATTTCTGCCATCATGCTGTTATTTGGAAAGCTTGACCCTTTCGATCCTACCTTCGAAGACTGGCCCAGTATGGAAAGGATGTGTTTTATTTTCTGGGCAGGTGAAAAGCAACGAGTAATTCTTCTGACAGCTTGTGAACTTGTAGCTGTTTTGGTTTTTAGGACCCCACTTTCCCTGAGGCACCAGGTACTAAAACCTTTCAAGAGTTGCCACATTATTTAAGGGATAATACAATTCCAAGCCTCCTCTAATTCTCAGATGCTATCGGTTTTAAGCGGCAATTTGATAACCAGGGCATCTGTATCAGGATTTTTAATGAGGTTAGGGTGACTGGCAGAAGAATTTGACTTTGGTTTAACCCTTAATGAGATGCTGAAAAACTGTTTGGTATGTGGAATTAATGATGTAACCATGCAAAAGCACCTACTAGCTGAAGCCCAACTGGACTTCAAACTGGTACCACAACTAACTTTATTATTGGAAAATGCAACAAGTGGAGCATCTGAGTTGCAGGGTATTCAAATGGAAGTGGACACCCTCGCCAGGCCGATTTGAGCTCGGGTGCACCACTTGAAAGGCAATTGCACAGCCTGGCTCAGGACATATCCTGAACAGAGGGACTCTAGTTCAGCCCACAGCAAAATCCCCAAGACATAACCAAGCCTTGGCCAAATAGTTAAAATTTTCTTCACGATCTGGGCCAGCAAACCATTGTAGTTGCTGCCGATATGCGATCTCGAGGCAGCAAAAGAGTTCCACTAGACCTAAATTGAGTAAGAGAACTCTTGGGTCGGTATCCAGGAGAGTGCACACCGTGGAAAGCCCATCTACATCTGGTTTGGAACAGTTAAATTGCTTAGCAACATCCAAATCAGAACTAATAAAAATAAACATCTAGTTATATGGTCACCCGGTTCTAATGAAGTTTGATACCGGTGCAGCCGTTTCAGTGATCGCAGAACCAGTTCTTAACAAAATTCGCTCTGGACTCCAACCATTAAGTTTGCCCAAGACCTCAGCTCGACAGAGAACCTATAGCGGGGAACCATTAAAGATGAAGGGTGCAACTTTGATTCTGGTCCTTTATGAGAAGCAGCTGGTTCAGTTACCATAGATTGTAGTAAAAGGCTTGGGCCCAAGTTTGATGGAGAGAAATTGATTGAGAAAACTTCATGTAGATTGGCTCAACATTTTTTGATTAGAAAATGGCTGCCTGACCAAAGTCCAAATTAAATACCTGGAGTGTTTTCACGAAGGCCTAGGGACTATCAAAGGGGCTAAGGCCACCTTGCATGTTGACCAGAAAGCAATTCCACGATTCTGCAAGGCCCACCCAGTGCCATTTGCCTTACGAGCATAAATCATGGCAGAAATCAGAAGGCTGGAAACAGAAGGAACCATCAAAACAGTCCAGTTTGCGGAATGGGACAGCACCGGTCATACTGATTGTGAAGCATAATGAGGGACTTCTGGGGACTTTAAAAAACAGTAAACCATTTTCCACAGCTGGATAAATACCCAATCCCTCTCAGTCTGCGCAGGGAACCAAGCGACAGGATCCACCCTCTCCTTTTCCCTTAGGGTCTCAACAACACTTCGTGCTGACCACTTCCTGATGGACATGTGGTCAAAGGTGTTTTTCCTTGTAAATTTCTTTATGAAGGACAGGTGATACAGAATGGTCCATTCTGTAGCAATGAGACCAGTCTCATCCTTTGCAACACTGGGGATAGATAGAAACTCAGCACATAGCAACACTTGGTATTTGCGTGCCAAGGGTCTACGCATAGCTTGCTGCAGCAATGCACAAAGGTGGCCATCAGGATGAGGGGGACGTTGGGTACGTTCTTCCATCCCTTTCCCTTATCCAGAATTTTGTACATGGAGTCCCTGCAGACACGGTCCATCTTAGACCTCTAGATGAAGTGGAAGATGGCTTGAGTGACTGAAGTTTTGGGGGATGGGCCAGACTTACCTCACACCTGATGTCCAGGTTTTTACCCACAATGGTGAGGGAGCGGTGCTCCCAAAAGACCAGTTTCTGCTTCACTTTAGCAATGCGCTCCTCCCAAGATTTTGCCCATGCTCCGCCCCCTCTGAACCATATTCCCAGCACTTTCAGGTAATCTTTCCTGACAGTGAAAGAATAAAGGATTGGTCAGAGACAAAAAAAACTGCAGATGCTGGAATCCAGGTGGACAAACAGGAGGCTGGACGAACACAGAAAGCAAGACAGCATCTGGAGGAAAGCAGCAGTCAGGCCCAGTTCCCAAAGAACATTGCCTCACTCTTGCCTTGCTTTACCTTGCCCCCCGAGGCCAGTTTGAACTGGTTGTGGATGCTCATGAGTCAGCACACTGACAGTGGATCCGGGCAGAAAACAGCGACATTGTCCATGTAGAGGGAGGCTTTGACTTGCAGGCCTCCACTGCTTGGAATAATCAACCCTCTCAGGGTCCAAATCTGATTGGGAAGCTTTCTGATTCCCACCCATTGTTTGAGACTGCACTAACGATGCTGGCATAGAGCAGTCGGATCCATCGCCGATACCCTGCCCAAAACCTGTTTTGGAAAGCACGACCCACATGTATGTGTGCGATATCCATCTCTTGGTCGAAGCTGATGAGGCAGGCATCCAACCCCCCCCCTTGCCCTGCACGTGGGCAATCGTATCCCTGAGGACTGTGAGGCTCTCAGAGATCCATCCTACACGGTACCGCACAGGTTTGGTCGGGGTGAATTGCCGATTCCAGAGCAGTCCTGACCTGGTTGACGATGACCTTAGACCTGTAGTCTGCATACAGCAATGGGATTGGTCGCCAATTTCTAATTTCACCCTTCTTCCCCTTCTGCTTGTAGAAAAGATGATGATACTTTTACTGATGAATTTACACATGGTACCCGACAGGAGCATACTGTTGCACACCTTCAACAGGTCCTGGCCAATCAAGTCCCACAGGCTTGAAGGGCTGAATGGCATACTCCTGTTCCTATATTTTTAGGTCTCCTAGCAGCTCTGTGAAAATGGCCAAGCAAGCCACTCAGTTCAGGGGCAGTTAGGGATGGGGAATAAATACCCGCCTGGACAGTGATGCCCACATCCCACGGATGCATAAAGAGAGTTGAATTCAGCTGGTGGCCCTTCCATTTGTTCCCTGTTGCTGTTTGCAGTGAGGCCATGCAGTATTCAGGTTGCGGGGTGGATGTCATACAGTATTCAGGGTTCGGGGAAGTGATGTGAGTGAGGGATTCAGATTCCGGGGCGGGTGGTTTGTGCGATATTCGGATGCCGGGGCGACTTGTCCCTTTGCCGCCCGCTGCCTGTCACAGGTGTGGCCTGACTCACCTGTCGCTGCCTGGCAGTTTCCTGAATTGGCCAAGGCCCGGAAAAAGACAAAAAAACGGGGAAGTGAGCGGATTGAGACCCCCAGGGAAGGGGTCTGAGGGGGTGGCAGCGACCAGGGACCACCCGTGAAGATGATTTCGGCCTCTGGGGCCCGTTACCAGAGGGTCCAGGCCAAGGACTGGAGTGAAGAAGAGGAAGAGGAGGAAAAAGTCACCATCTACTTGCACTCGTAAGTTTGAGTCACTCAAATAACAGCACAGTCTGCTCAAAAGAAAACTAGGAGAAAATGTTAGGGGTGCATTGCTTTCTATAAA
This sequence comes from Rhincodon typus, assembly GCF_021869965.1. NCBI lineage: Eukaryota > Metazoa > Chordata > Chondrichthyes > Orectolobiformes > Rhincodontidae > Rhincodon > Rhincodon typus. The sequence goes on from NC_063334.1 coordinate 123,194,369, forward strand.
TGTTAAACTAACGCCGTACTTGCATCAACAAATAATAATTTATAATATTTCCTGAACACCATTGTGTTTAAAGTCTAGTATCACACAGATGATTTTTGGACTGAGAGATGTAAGGTGGATGGTGGTGGTTGTGGAGGAGGTGACAGGTGCTGTGGCTGCTGAGAGAGTGAGAGGAACGTGAAAGGGGGAGTTGTGTGTGTAGAGAAAGGCTGATTACAATGTGCCTGTTTGAGGCTGAGCAAATAATGTCTATTTGCTGTTTAACCTGAGAAAATGCATGGAGTTCATTCCAGTCATAATTAGTCATCAGATTTTTGAACAGAAACTTCTTCAAATAAATTTAAATCAGTAAATGTCAGCTCAGCTCCTTCCGATTGAAGACATTGGGACTGTTTTCTTTGGAGAGAAGAATGCTGACAGGAGATTTGACAGAGTTTTTCAAAATCATGAGCAATTTGGATACAGCAGTCTGGAAGAAGCTGTCCCTGCTCATTTAAGGGAACAAGAATGAGAGAGCACAGATTCAAAGTGATATGCAAAAATAGCAAGGGTGATAATAAGGTAAAAAATCATTTTCACACACCAAGTAGTTAGGGTCTGGAATGCACTGCCTTAAAATGTGGTGAAGGCAGGTTCAATTGCATTCAAGAGGGCATTGGATGATTATTTGGATAAATATTATGTTTAGGGATATGGAGAAAAGCCAGGAGATTGGTACTAAGGCAGGCAATGGGCACTTTCTGTGCTTGAAAGTCCTGTGAATGTCTGATCTCATTATGGGATCTATTCATCATAAATGAGCAAAAACATATTATGCATAGATTTCAAGTAAAAGACGTAGTAATGTGCTGTATCTACACAATCCTTGGTATTCATGCCATCTTATTTAGTTTAAGAAGCAAGCCATAAAACCATAAAAATGATACAGCATTATTCATCCCATCTTGTCCATGTCCATGCCAACCCAGGTACACCCAGTGCCCTATTTAATGCTATCTTCCTGCACATGGCCCATAGCTGTGCAGCTTACAGCATTTAAGATGCAGATCCAGGTACTTTTTAAGAAGAGTTAAGGGTCTCTACCTCTATCACCAAGAAAGAAACCCTGAAAGAAAATCTGAAGAAATGCATTATTACGTGACTGCATCATCCAAGAAATTAATTGAGGAGGATGCCAAAGGAGCCCCTGAATAAAATCAATATTTACTCCTCGAGAATATTTTTCGGACTGTTGGCCTGTGACCAGCGCTGTGCTACAAGAACCAGTGCTGGATCCACTGCTTTTTGGCATTTATATAATAATGATTTGTATGTAAATGTAGGAGATATGGTTAGTAAGTTTGCAGATGACACCAAAATAAGTGGTGTGGTGGACAGTGAAGAAGGTTGTTTCAGAATACAACGGGGCCTTGATCAGATGGGCCAATGGGCTGAGGCATGGCAGATGGAGTTTAATTTAGATAAACGTGAGGTATTGCACTTTGGTCAGGCAAATCAAGGCAGGACTTATAAAGTAAATAGCATGGCCCTGGAGAGTATTACCGAACAAAGAGACCGAGCAGTGCAGGTTCATAGTTTCTTGAAAGTGGAATCACAGGTAGACAGGGTGGTGAAGAAGGCGTTTGGCACGCTTGCCTTCGTTGGTCAGTGCATTGAGTATAAGAATTGGGAGGTCATATTGCAGCTGTACAGGACATTGATAAGGCCACTTTTAGAATACTACGTACAATTCTAGTCTCCCTGCTAAGGGAAAGATTTTGTTAACTTGAGCGGGTGGAGAAAAGATTGACAAGGATAGTGCCGGGATTGGACGTTTTGAGCTGTAGGGAGAGGCTGCATACGCTGGGACCTTTTTCACTGTAACGTTGGAGGTTTATAAAATCATGAGGAGCATGGATAGTGTGAATAGTCAAGATTTTTTTCCCAGGGCAGGGGAGTCCAAAACTAGAGGGCATGGTGAGTGGGGAAAGATATAAAAGGGATCTGATGGGCAACGTTTTTATGCAGAGGGTGGTACGTGTATGGAATGAGCTGCCAGTGGAAGTGGTGGAGGCATGTACAGTTACAACATTTGAAAGGCATCTGGATGGGTACAGGAATAGGAAGCGTTTGGAGGGATATGAGCCATACACTGGCAAATGGGACTAGATTAATTTAGAATATCTGGTCGTATGGACAGGTTGCACCGAAGGATCTGTTTCCATGCTGTATGACTCTATAATGTCTGTAAAAGAGCTCTGCTGTCTATAATGTCTGTGAAACAGCTCTGCTGCTGATTTGAATATTGCTGAAAAAAAGACATGCTTATTGGGAGAGAAGCAAGAAATTTCAAAGGAGGCAACAAGCTATACTCCATGAGAAAAAGGATGCCCTTTGTTTGGGCAACTGGACTTTTGCCGTGGCATTGCACCTGGGATGTGTGGGATATAACTTCCCAGGTGCATTCTTCCTGAATACAAGACAAAGAGCAATTTTTCAGTCCTATTCCTCTCGTCTTCCTATTCTCTCATCTCGTCTGTCCTTGCTCTTCATCTGCTCTCTTAACAGTCTGATCTGAAAGGGACTAAGTGAGCTAACTAATGATTACCCAGCATTGTAGTGGGAAGCTGATGAAGGGATACAGAGGGAGTGGTCATTTGGTAAATCTGCAAAAACTGTGGGTGCAGCTAGAACCCTGTGGTGTTTGAGGACAAGGGAGGAGGGAAATCAGGCAGGAGCCAAACTGTAGGCTTGGCTGTGTTGCTGGAGGCTAAGAATTGGTAGGGAGTGCTGGGTCACCTTTGTATAGGTGACCATGGAAACAACTATAAAGTTAAAAATAAATATAACTTTTACAAACTTGTAAAAATTTAACTGGAGGTCAGACTGGAATGACAACTGAGGTATCAATGGTGGATGCGCAATACTGCCACCTACCTTGGAGGTCAAATACTGCAGGACTCAGGAAGGATAATAATGAAGGGAACAGAGGAACAGGAGTATGCCATTCAACCCCTTGAGCCTGCTGTGTCATTCAATCAGATCTGTGGCTTAACTCCATATGCCTGCCTTGTGTCCATATCCCTTGATAACCTTGCTTAATAAAAATTTGTCTATCTCATATTAAATTTTAACTACTGAATTAACATCAACTGCTATTTGAGGAAGAGTATTCAGAACATCCACTACAATTAATGTGTAGAAGTGCTTCCTAACATTTCTTCTGAATGGCCTGCTCCTCATTCTTGGAGTATTCCCCCGGTTCTAGAATCTTCAACCAGTTGAAATCATTTACCTTTATCTGCCCAGTCTTTCCCTGTTAATATCCTGAAGACCTTGATTAGATCACCCCTTAACATCTAAATTCTAGAGGATAAAGGCCTAATTTGTCTAATCTCTCCTCATAATGTAACCCCTGAAGTCAAGGTATCATCCTTGTAGACCTGTGCTGAACTCCTCCCAGGGCCAAAACACCCTAAGATGTGGTGCCCAGATCTGCTCACACTACTCTAAGTGGGGTCTAAGTAGGGTTTTGTATAACTGCAGCGTAGCATTTGCATCCGTTTCTCTGGCCCTTTAGATATGAAGGCCAACATTTCATTAGCCTTTTTGACAATTTTCAGCACTTGTTTATGGCATTTTAAAGAGCTGTGCACCAGAACCCCCAAACCTTATTGGGCATCCGATGCATTTAAGGGAAGAAGTCTAGAAGATAGTAGTAGTTTCTGTTTATTTATTCATGGGATATGGGTGTTGCTGGCTGGGTCTTTGACACCTCATTCCTACATTACTTTGGTTGACCAATAAAATGAGGTCCCATCTCCCTCTTCAGTGAATGCCAAATGTAACAATTCAGAAGAAAAGCAAGGACATGGTGTCCTTGCAAGCACTTATTCATTAACCAGCATTAATCGTCATTTATTTCATTGCATGAACATGGTAATGTACCTTGTGTTAACTGTTTTTCCCAATGTTCTGGCAATGTCTGTGCTTCAGGAGTACTTCATTGGTTGTGAAATTCTTTGCGAGGCCATTCACAGCCTAAGCACATCCAAAGTGTAAGTTTGTTTTTAACAGCACTTTCGTGATCAGACAGTCAGACTCTAACACTTTATACAGCTGCCTTGCACATCAATCTGCTGTGTTACTATGTCCCAATATTTACACCTCTCCTGTGAATAGATAGTTGCAACATTTATTCTCTATTTATACATAAAGCCTCATGGCTCCTGTATTAGTTACATTTTGATGTATAATAAGTGCCACTTAAATCACCCAATTTAGTTTGATAAATCCGTAAGCTGCCTGATGAAATGGATTAAAGAGCATTTTATTAATTATGTTGGTTTAAGAGCGTTCATTACCATTTCTGGATGTGCCAGGAGACTCTTGAGTTTATCTAGCATGGATTATTAATAGCCTCTGAGAGCATCTAGATTCATAAAATGTCTAATCTTTATAAGTCTATTTGAAAATTGTCTTTAAGGTGCTCACAATTTCATCTGTAAAACACTTGAACCTCCTGATGTATCAAGTTCTTTTGTCTCATTCATTTTGTGTCATGCAATTTCTATTGTGACTGGGTGTCACAGTCTTTGCATCCCTTGTACTTTGATTTTAAGATGTATGGTGCCATTACACTCATCTGTTTGACCTCCTCACACTAGATGGCATTGCTCTTATTCCAAGGTCCATCTTCCAAGACTGTAGTCTAGGATTTGTCATCTATTTGTGTGACTTCCTTGTAAAGTAAGCCTTATTTTAAATTACCAGAGTTTTCTGCTTCCACTACTTTAGAATGCTACTCCGTTGAGAGAGAATTCCATCTAGCCTCTGACTTGATCTTAACAATGCAAAACAATTGAGCCATCATATTTGAGCGATTTTGCAACTACGCTGAAGCAGCAGAGTTACGCATTACACCATTACGTGTAATAATGTTAACATGCTCAGGGGCAAATGACTATAAGAAGTTTAGAATGTGCAAAGCACAGAAGGAGGCCGCCTGGCCCATTGTGTCCATAGTGGTTCTCTGTAAGAGCAACTCCGCTAGATACACTCCATGTGTTTTTGCCAATAAATGTAAAGAACATTTTCTCTTCAGATAATTATCCAACTCTTTTTAAAGGCATCAATTGAATTGGCCTTCATCATGGTTTCAGGCAGTGCATACCAGATCCTAACCATTAACAAAAAAGAATTTCCTCATGTCAAAGTTGCTCCTTTTGCCAGTTGCTTGAAGTCAGTGTCCTGTGGTTCATAACCCTTCTGCCATGTTTCTGTCCATCCGCTCTTCCCATACCTCTCATCATTTTGAATGCCTATGTCATCTTTTCTTAATGGTGAACATCCCCAGCTTCACCAATATCAAGACAATCGAGTCCCTCAGCTCTGTAACCATTCCCGTAAACTTTTTCTGGGTTCCTGTTCTTTTAGCATGTGGTGCTCCGAGTTGGATGCAATTCTCAGCAAAAACCGAGCTAGAGTTTTATACCGTGCATGATGAAAGTAGGAGAGATTATATTCACTAGGCATGACTCCTCTCCATTTGTAACCAAAGGTTGTGATGGAAACCTTTATGTTTTCAGAACTGTAGTAAAGGGGTGTATCGCAAAACCTGCCCCACCGCCATTTATCAGATCTGAATAAATGGTTCATGGGCTGCACCGAGATCGGAAAGGTGAGAAGGTGTTTCTGGGTTTTTTTTTAATTCATTCACACACAGGACATGAGCATTGCTGGCTGAATCAGCATTTATTGTCCATCCCTACTTGACCCTTGAGAAACTCATGAACTGCTTCTTGAACCTTTACGGACCACGTGCTCTAGCTAGACCCATAGTGATGTTAAAGAGGGAATTCCAGGATCTTGTCTTTCAAGATGGTGGTGGTGGTTCAGAGTTTGGAAGGTGCTGTCTAAGGAGTCATATTGAGTTTCTGCAGTACGTCTTGTAAATGGGGCTACACACTGCTGCTACTGTATGTTGGTGGTGGAGAGAATGGATATTTGTAGATGTAGTGCCAATCCAGTGGAATGCTTTGTCCTGGGTGGAGTCAAGCTTCTTGAATGTTGTTGGAGCTACACCTATCTAGGCAAATGGGGAGTATTCCATCGTACCCCTGACTTGTGCCTTGTAGATGGTGAACAGTCTTTGGAGTTCAGGAGGTGACTTATTTGCTGCAAAATTCCTAGCTAATGACCTGCTTTTTTTTTAATCGGAGATAGCAAGAACTGCAGATGCTAGAGTCAGAGTCAATATAGTGTGGAGCTGGAAGAACACAGCAGGTCAGGCAGCATCAGAGGAGCAGGAAAGTCGACGTTTCGGGTTGACACCCTTCATCAGAACTGGTGGGGGATTCAGTGATGGTGATATCATTGAATGTCAGAGGGTGATAGTTAGATCCTGGCTTATTGGTGATGGTCATTGCCTGGCATTTGTGTGGTGTGAACGTCACTTGTCACTTGTCAGCCCAAGTCTGGATGTTGTCCAGATCTTGTTGCATTTGGGGTGGACTGTTTCAGTATCTGAGGAGGCATGAATGGTGCTGAACATTGCGCAGTCTTTGATGAACATCCCCACTTCTGACCTTATGATGGATGGAAGGTCATTGATGAAGCAACTGAAGATGGATGGATCAAGGACACTACCCTGAGCAACCCTTACAGAAAAGTCCAGGAGCTGAGATGACTGACCTCCAACAACACAAACAACCGTTTTCTTATTTGCCAGATATAACTCCCACCAGCAGAAAGTTTTACCCCTGAGTGCCATGACTACAGTTTGGTTACAGCTGCTTGATGCCACACTTGGTGAAGTTCAGCTTGATGTCAAGGGCTGTCACTCTCATCACACCTCTGGAATTCAGCTGTTTTGTCTATGTTTGAACCTGAGCTGTGGTCAGGCCAGGAGTTGAGTGGGCCTGGCAGAACCCAAACTGGCCACCAGTGAAGAGGTTATTGCTGAGCTTGATTGCACTGTTGATGACACCTCCAACACTTTCCCGATGATTGAGAGTAGACTGATGGGATGGTGATTGATTGGGAACAAAAACAGAAGTTGCTGGAAAAGCTCAGCAGGTCTGGCAGCATCTGTGATGAAAAAATCAGAGTTAATGTTTCAGGTCTGGTGACCCTTCCTCAGAACTGATGGTAGCTGGGAAAACACCGGTTTATATGCAGAAAATAGGGAGGAGGATGGGGTAGGGAATAAACGATAGGATAGAGCCCAAAGGGAGAGAAGAGTAGTTGGATAGACAAAAGAGGTGATAATGATCTGGTTAGGAGTGTGAATAGTTGTTAATGGGGACTGTTAATGACTAACAACAGGTAGTGTGTAATGGCAGGCTATGTGAGAACAAGGCCTGGTGTGTGGGGATGCGGCTAGGACACGGGAGAGTTTAGGCCCTAAAATAATTGAACTCAGTATTGAGTCCAAAGGGCTGCAGGGTCCCCGAGCGGAAAATGAGGTGTTTTTCTTCCAGCTTGTGTTGAGCTTCGCTGGAACACTGCAGCAAGCCAGAGACAGAGATGTTGGCCAGGGAACAGGGTGGTGTGTTAAAGTCGCAGGCAAGAGGTAGCTCAGGGTCTTTTTTGCGAGCAGATCATAAATGTTCTGCAAAGCGGTCACCCAGTCTACGCTTCCCCAATGTAGGGGAGACCAAATTGTGTGCAGCAAATGCAGTAGACTAGATTCTGCGAAGTGCAGGTGAAATGTTGCTTCACCTGGAAGGTATGTTTGGGCTATTGGATCGTAGGGAGGGAGGAGGTAAATGGGCAGGTGTTGCACTTTCGCCGGTTACAGGGGAAGGTGCCGTGGAGCTGTGAAGGGGTGTTGGGGGTGAAGGAAGAGTGGACCAGGGTGTCCTGAAGAGAATGGTCCCGGCGGAATGCAGACAAGGGAGGGAAGGGGAATATGTGTCTGGTGGTGGCATCTCGCTAGAGGTGGCAAAAATGGCATCTGATGATCTTCTGGATGTGGATGCTGGTGGGATGGTAGGTAAGGATAAGGGGAACCCTAGCGCTGTTGCGGGAGGGAAGAGAAGTGGGGAGGGCGGCAGTGCGGGAGATGGGTCGGACCTGGTTGAGGACCCTGTCGACAACGGAGCTGGGGAATCCTCAGTTGAGGAAGAAGATGAACATTTCGGAGGCTCCCTTGTTGAAGTTGGCTTCATCTGAACATATGCAATGAAGACGGAGGAACTGAGAGAATGGGATGGAGTCTTTACAGGAAGTGGGGTGTGAGGATGTATAGTCCAGGTAGCTGTGGGAGTCAGTGGGTTTGTAATGGATATTAGTGGCCAGTTTATGCCAAGAAATGGAAACAGAGATGTTGAGGAAGGGAAGGGAGGAGTCAGAGATAGACCAGGTGAAAGTGAGGGAAGAGTGGAAATTGGAAGCAAAATCAATGAACTTTTCCAATTCTGGACGAGAGAGGAAGGCAGCACCAATTATATCAACAATATTCCAGAGAAAAAGCTGTGGGTGGTGGCCGGAATAGGACTGGAACAAGGAATGTTCCACGTACCCCATGAAGAGACAGGCATAACTGGGGCCCAAACAAACATGTTCCGAGGAAGGGTCACTGGACCCGAAACATTAACTCTGATTTATCCTTCACAGATGCTGCCAGACCTGCTGAGCTTCTCCAGCAACTTTGTTTTTGTTCCTGATTTACAGCATCCGCAGTCCTTTCGGTTTTTTTATAACTGGGGCCCACGCGGGTAACCATGGCCACCCCCCTGACCTGACCTGCTGCTAATTGACTCGGTTGGATTGTCCTGCTTTTTGTGTATAGGATATACCTGGGCAATTTTCTGCATTGTCGGGTAGACAATGACCTCTTTTCTTTCTCTTCTCCTTCTCCCAGTCTTGTTGTTCTCCAAACTGTAGCCTCCTTTGCTATTGGATTTTACAATCAACTCCCCAAATGTAATGACCAACAGCTTTGTTCTGTGCCATTTGATAAATTGAACGCAAAATCTTTCAATTACCAATCTAATGTGCCATAGTACATAAAGGTAATAGTGTAACGGGGAATAGACTGAAATGTTACGGACAACCCTTTCAGGGTGATAGGAAGCATTTCAATGCACACAGCCTCTTTGCTCCAAATTCACCTCTGGTTCTTTTGCCATTCACCTTCAATCCATGTCCTACGGATACGTCTTGCCTCTGTAGATAGTCTGTCCTTATTTACTGCACTAAAACTCTCCTTGATTTTGAACACCTCTCAAATCTCCGCCTAACCTTCACTGCATTAAATAATAATAAATTATTTCTTAAAAAGCAAAGAATTGTAAATAAAATTTACAATGTGGTGAGCTTCAAGCCCTGCTGGCAAATGACTGTCAAATTTAAAACCAGGGCTTCAGTGGTAGAGACAGCAAATATAAACTGAAATATCTTTACTTGGGAGGTTTATGGGATTATCTCAACCACTCAATTGGATTACTGCCTTGTAATTCACTGAGATATCTATTGTCCTTTGTGTAATGACATTTTGATTGATGCTATATTCTGACTTGCCCATTTGCAAATATTTAGATACCCTGTTCCATTTCAAAAATCTAGTGGCACCCCAGAGTTTAGAACCAAGGTTTACACCTGCTATCCCCATCACACCCCAACCTTTTCTCAATTACTCATTTTGGGAGAGATGGGGGAATGTCAGTCAAGTCCATATCTCTGATTTTGTAAGTTGGCTTTGACAGAGGGTTGTTGAGCATTCCCTAGTGAAATGCTGCTTATAATTTAAACTGGGGTTTGGTTGGTTTGTGGGTTGATATTATGAGGGATTTATGTAGATAGGGTTCAATTTATTTCAGCTGGCAGGGATGTGTGAAATAAGTAGCTGTTTCTTTAAATTATCGTCCAGCTGCATTCTGCAGCTGTGTCTGTTTTTGCTCATTTAAAGCATCCATTAAATTGTGATGTTGAGCACTTGGAATTAATACAGGAAGTCTGCTGATGTCATTTTCTAAACGTTACATTGGATCCTGGGAGGGTAGTGTCCTCCTCCTCCTCCTAGATCAAACCCAGAATTAAACCAGACAATTTATAATTCATGCTCCCTTTTTCTGTGTCATCTGACAGGACCATAATTTTGGCACAAATCTAATCAGTAAAAAGCTGTCAAATCCAATCAAGTCTTCCTTTCCTGTGCCAGTCAGTGAGGTGACCCGCTGTTTTGAAATCTGTGACACCCTTGTAAGAAGGTCATTCTTGGGACATTGCCAGGTCATACCTCCAAATCTGTGCCATTGTCCTGACAAGCCTCCCAGAGACAGAAGCTTTGAGGCTTTTGACCATTCGGCATCTGCTTGAGCAATTGAGAATAAGTTGCCTCCACTCTGATTCAGTGGGTTCTGATCAGTTGAGTGAGCAATCTGTCGCAGGTATATGGATAAGGAAGGTTTAGAGGGATATGGGACCAAATGCTGGTAAATTGAACTAGATGTATTTAGGATATCCAGCCAGAGTGGACAAGTTGGACTGAGGGGTTTGTTTCCATGGTGCACATCTCTATGACTCTAAGTGGGGCACCTGGTGTTTGAAGGGTTGGATAGATGTGGTGTTTCGAGGCTTTGCACTACTTCTATGCCTTGCCTTTAGTAATTCCAGAGTCAGCAGAGATCATTTAACCTCTTCAGAAATGGTTTAAGGATATCGCTGAAGTGGCCCTGCTGTCCTCCCAGGAGCCTCCTGCCTCTACTGATATCAGAATAGAGCTTCCCCTTGAGTCCAGTTTCAGGCATCTGAACTGCAAGCCCTGCCTGGGGAGCACTGATTTTTGTGTAATTAGTACTTTACCACAGGGCAAGGTATCTTAGGAGAGGACACTGTTGCTGGGCAACGTTTTTCTCGTCACTGGGTTTGAAGTATCTTGCAAGGCCTCTGCTGATACTTCTCCACAGCTTTAAGTGCTCGCTAAAGGTTGTCGCAATCTTTAAAACACATGGAAGTGCAGAGTATGGATTGAGGATTACTGTTTTAAAACCTTGGCACCATATAGCCTTTGAGACCAGATTTAAATTAAAGAGATTTGGAATAGAGGGGAGGAGAAACATTTTTTCTCTCACACAGCTGAGAGACAGTGGAACTAGAAGTGAAGGCACAAAATACGTCAACAGCAAAAATTAAATTGGAGAGGGCCATGAAGCAGCAGGTAAATGTAATTGAGATTTGAGAGGAAAGTAATTTTTAACATACTGGTTGGGCCAAATGGCAAGTTTCTAGTCTGTAGTTGACACGTTTTCAACATTTATTCATTCAATCCCTTGTAGGACGTGGATGTCACTGGCTAGGCCAGCATTTATTGTCCATCTCTAGTTACCTTTCGAAAGGTGGTGGTGAGCTGCCTTCTGGAACTGCTGATGTCCATATGCTGCAGGTTGACCCACAATGGCCTAAGAGAGGGAATTCCAGGATTTTGAGCAACACTGAAGGAATTGCAATATGTTTCCAAGTCAGGATAATGAGTGCTTGGAGGGGAATTTGCAGGTAATGGTGTTCCCATATATCTGCTGCTCTTGTCTGTCTAGGTGGAAGTTGTTGGGGGTTTGGAAGGTTCTCAAAGGAACTTTGCAGAAATTCTGCAGGGCATCTTGTAGATAGTATTCACCAGTGCTACTGAGCATCGGTGGTGGAGGGAAAGAATGTTTGTGGATGTGGTGCCAATCAAGTGGCTGCTTTGTCCTGTGTGGTGTCAAGCTTCTTGAGTGTTGTTGGAGCTGCACCCATCTGGGTAAATGTGAAATATTCATATTTCTAACAAAACATTAGCCATTTATCCCACACATTTGCCATGCTGGAGCTATTTGGAGAAGGGCATGGAAGGTCTCCCACAGTGTCCTGGATGTTTATCCTACATCCATCATCAGTAAATTGGATTATTTTGTCATTATTACCATGTTGGTCATGGATGTTTGCTGGCTGTAAATTAACTGCCACATTTCCTATCTACAACAGTAACTAAACTTCATAAAATACTTAATTGGCTGTAAAGTGCTTTGGAGTGTGAAGTGGTGAATTGTGTACATGTGAACAGATCTATTTTCATCTTCCTATTTGTATTTTCTCCAGTTCGGCTCTTTACCAATATGATGAGTTGAACAAAATAAAAACCAAAAGAACTGCGGATGCTGTAAGTCAGGAACAAATACAAAGTTGCTGGAAAAGCTCAGTAGGTCTGGCAGCATCTATGAAGGTAAAAACAGAGTTAACGTTTCGGGTCGGGTGACCTTTCCTCAGAACTTGAACAGTGAGTTGAACACTGTTCTCTCAAAAGTCTGTTGACTTTTCTCCAGAAAAGATCCCTGAAAAAATGATTTTGAATTTGTATTTATACAACACATTCAGACCCCTTTAAAGCCTATTGTGAATTATAGATGGCTTTGAAATGCAAGAATCCTTACACAAGTAAATATGCTCTGCTATATTAGATGAATGAATCTCTTTTTTTCTTGTTTCGGTAGAGCAGTACTGACCCCTCCTCACATTGGGAACAACCTGAAGAGAGTCCCATTCACTGAGCACAGAAAGAGGTCACTCAAACTCTTGTTTCTATTCAGACTCTGATAGAACCATCCAATTTGCCCCATTCCCCAAAGCCCTGTAAACTGTTTCTTTTTGAAGGATTTATCTATTTCCCTTTTGAACGTCGATATTGAATTTGCTTCCAAAACCCTTTCACGCAAAACGTTCACGATGAAATTAAGCTGCAGTTGAGGCAGCTTTTGGATTGCTTAATTTTTGTTATTGTCATTGATCTGGTTGTGATGTGTTGAGTAATGTGGTGATGGGGAGGTGACCAAGAAATTTCAAACAGGGATAGTTCCAGGTTTTTCTGATCTTGCTCTTAATTGATTGTTACTGAAGGGCATAGTGGGCCAGTCAACTTTTGGAGCCTGTTCCATGATTCATTTTCTCTTCAGCCACCTGCCTTGGTCCCATATGCTTCTTTATCTTTGGCTAGCAAAATGTCTGTCCAACTCTGAAGATTAGTAATTGAGCCAGAATTTGGGTAATAGGGAAGGCAAGTGAAATGTTGAATCAGAGATAGTAGGAACTGCAGATGCTGGAGAATCTGAGACAACAAGGTGCAGGGCTGGATGAACACAGCAGGCCAAGCAGCATCATAGGAGCAGAAAGGCTGACGTTTCGGCCTAGACACTTCATCAGAAAAGGGGGAGGGGAAGGGGGTTCTGAAATAAATAGGGAGAGAGTGGGAGGCGGATAGAAGATGGATAGAGGAGAGGATAGGTGGAGAGGAAACAAACAGGTCGAAGAGGCGGGGATGGAGCCAGTAAAGGTGAGTGTAGGTGGGGAGTTAGGGAGG
>NC_063334.1:123212683-123225995 GCF_021869965.1 Rhincodon typus
GCAGGAAAGTTGACATTTCGGGTCGGGACCCTTCTTCAGAAATGCCGACTCGAAACATCAACTTTCCTGCTCCTCTGATGCTGCCTGGCCTGCTGTGTTCCTCCAGCTTCACACTGTGTTATCTATTCTCTCAGAGAGTTGTGAATCTGTGGAATTCTTTACCACAGAGGCGGTAGAGTCTAAATCGTTCAAGGCTGTGATAGACAGATTTTTAATCTGTAAGGGAATCAAGAGTTATGGGAAAAAGGTAGGAAAGTGGATTTTCAGATTTTCAGATCAGCCATGATCACATTGAATAGCAGAGCAGATTGTATGAGCTGAATGGCCTACTCCTGCTCTGATATCTAATGGTCCTATCCACGTATTCCCACCATTGGTCATCTAACAGATCCATTCTTGCAACACGCCACATCAGTTGCTGGGTCAAAATCCTGGATCCCCCTTTCTAACAGCACTGTGGGGATATCTACACCATACAGACTGCTACCATTCAAGTAGACAGTTCATCACCATATTCTCGAGGGCGCTTAGGGACAGGGAAATAAATGCTGGCCAAACCAAAAATGCCCACATCCTGTGAGTAAGTTTAAAACAAAATCTAAGTTCTAAATGCCTGAAAGAGTTTTATTCTGGTCGTTACTTTCAGCACCATCATGGAGATTATTTGTTATTCATCAAGCTTGGAATGCTGGCTACACTATAGGGCTGTGGAGAGGCCTTGTACTCCTACTTTTGTCAACTTTATAGAACAAAACACGAAGTATCAAGAAAGGATTTGATGATCTTAACCTGTTACCATTAGCCCTGGATTGTTATGTCATCATGCGGGTGATACAAATGTACTAAGTATTTACAATATGGCTCCTGGAAGTAATCTGTTGCAGAGAGGTATGGATTTTAAACTGCTGCCTCTGAGTAATGATAGCAATAAATTTCATGTGACTGTAGCCATTTCAATTTAATTTGATTTCTTTCATTAATTCATCAGGCAGAGGTGAACCAGCAGATTGCCTACGACTTCTTACTGCACACTGACAGTTCAAAACTGTTGGTCTATAAATATATGGTGTATGTATAATAAGTTCCTTCCTTGCACCGCTCCTGTGGCCTGTGTTACAATTTTTAAAAAAAAAAATCTATTTGTGAGTTGTTGAGATTGGTGGCATGACTGCTTTTTTTGATTACCCTCCTTTGAAGATGGTGGTGAGCTGCTTTCTTGAACTGATGCAATCCTTGTGAAGGGGCTATGCTCAAAGTGCTTTTGGTGAAGGAGTTTTCCAGCATTTTCACTGAGTGATGATGAAGGAACCAGCGTTATGTGTCCAAATTAGGATGGTGTGTGACTTGAAGTGGAACTTGACAGTATTCCCATGCAACTGCTACTCTTGTCCTTCTAGATGGTCGAGTTTGTGGGTTGGAAGGTACTATGGAAGGAGATTGAGTTGTTATAGAGCATCTTGCAAATGGTGCACACTGCTGTGCTGTGTGTACCTCTGTGGAAAAGAGTGAATATTGAAGGTAGTAGATGGAGTACCAATCAAGCTTTGACCTGGAAGGTGTCAAGCATCTTGAGTGTTGTTGGAATTGCCTTCATCCAGACAAGTGGCGAGTATTCCATTGCATTCCTAACCTGTATGGACAGGCTTTGGGGAGTCAGGAGGGGAGTTTCACCATGGAATTCCTAGCCTCTTGCTATTCTTGTATCCGTTGTATTTGTGTCAACAACCGAGGTACGTTTCTGGGCAGTGGCAACGACAAAATTTGGTATCAAGCCATTTAACATCAGGGTTTCTCACACTTCTTGAAGATGACCAAACTTGACGCTTGTGTAACCTGCATGTCAGTTGCTACTTAAGCCCACATGTGAATGTTATTCAGTTCTTTCTGTATGTGTATAAGAGCTACTTAATAATCTGAGAAGTTGTGAATGGTCCTGAACATTGCAATTGTCAGCAAACAGACCCACGTTTGATCTTCTGATGGAGAGAAGGCCATTGATGAAGAAGCTCAAGGTAGTTTGGCATAGGACACTATCCCAAGGAACTGGGTCTTTTGTGGTGTGTGGTAGCATTCCTACCTCTGAGCCAGGAGACCTGTGTTCAAGTCCTACCTACTCCAGAGCTGTGTAATAACATTTTCTAAACAGATTGATTAGAAAATACCTACCCTGAGGAACCCGTGCACAGATACCCTGGTACAGAGATGATTTGCCACGTTAACTATAAGTTGTCTCCAGCCAGTGTGGGAAAATCTCTCCTTGATCCCTATTGGCTTCAGTTTGGCTAGAACTCCAATGTGCCATACTTGGTCAAATGCTACCTCGATGCCCAGTGCAGCCACACCCATCTTATCCTTGGAGCTCAGCTTTTGTGTTCATGTTTGGACCAAAGTTGTAAAGAGGTCTGGAGCCAGGTAATCTGACTGAACCTAAACTGAGCATCATTGAACAGTTTGCTGCTGCCTAAGTGCTCCTTGATAGTGAGAGTCTGGATGATGAGATTAGAATTACTCGTGTTGTTTTTGACTGATGCAGATGCAATGGGCCAAAGGGGGTTTATCTGTGCTGTCGCCCTCTATGACTGTATGGTGAAAGTATTACTATTTGGAGACCAGGGTCCTGAAAACAGTCAGAACCAAGTCTAGCTTTAAGTTTGATTTGTATTTCTATGTTGTGTGTGTTAAAAAGGGAAACAGTTTTAATTTCATTTTTGCATTCAGTGACTGGTAGCGGGTTGTTTATGAAACTTTTAAAAAAAAAAACCTGAGGGTGAAGAGTCAATGCTTTAGAATATAAAAGATAATAGAGAAAAAAGATTAGATTGTTGCCTAGCAACAAGATTGGCAAATGACATAGGGAAACCAAGACAGAGAAGAGTTTCTTATAGAAAATATAAATCCCTCCTGATGGTCAGCAAGTATTTGTTTCAGAGAGAAAAGGCTTGTAACATCAGTATAGTTTAACACTTGTTAAGAAATAACTGAGCTGTATGACGTGTTGAGAGACCTTGTGAATAGTACTGAATGAACGCAGAGGTTTGGTAGAAAGAAACCCAGTTCATCCATGTCCACTGAGCAAAAACTTTAAAGTAGAAACAAGCTGATCCATCATGGAGGTTTGAATCTCATGGAGGTTATTGTTGAGGATGAGTGAGTTTAATCTGTATCTCAAAGGTTGGAAATAAGACCGTGTTTCACATAGTTGTTATTTAGTGTAATGTGCTTTGTTTTTTCCTTTTGTGTACAAACTTTATATTATTTTGTTAAAAGTACTTTGGCAGCCTCTTGTGAATATGTTTAGTGACTGGCCATCACAATAAGCAATTTGCAAAAACAGCTTATAAACTAACAAGCCAGGTTTTTCCTTTGAATCTGACTTGCCCCATATTACCATCATAGCATTATTGATAACACTTTCCGCCAACGCGAGGAAACATTGATGATATGTATTTCTGGATTTAGATTTCAAAGTAGAGGCAGGTGGATATGGGTAAGTTCTGTGAAGTCTTTTTTAAATGGTCAGAAAATCAATTTGGATCGATGACTAAATACATCAGATCCAAGAAAGCATGTGACTACAATAGGGTGCCTGGAAAACCTTGCTGTATTGTTAGTGGATTGAATGTTTATACTTTTGGGTGTATGATAGGCCCAGCAAATACATTAAGATGACTAGATTAGTTTAGATTTTAGAACAGAAACTTCAGAAGAACTTCAAAAGAAACCAGAGTTCCATTCAGAAGATAGGTATTTTCTCCCCGGAAGAAAATCAAATTCTTTCAGGGAACAAGTCATCTCAGCAGAAGTGAATTCTAGTCTGTGGAGCTTCTAAGCCGGGAAAGTTTGGATAGAAATCTTTAATTGGTTACAACTGAAAAAGCTTGGGCCATCAGAACTTGAGAATTTCATGTCAGCAGACTGTAAATGGAATCATAGTAAATAGTGTTAACAGCCCAATGCGTTAGTTTTAAAAAAAGCATAAATAGGAGCGATATTTCACTGCGAGTGAATCTCTGTAAAGAAGTCTGTTGGAAAGCAGGTTGAAACTTTGTTTTCATGCTTATATTTAAGATCTTTGTTCCTACAGCTTTGTTTATTTTTTCCTTTGTGTAATAAACATGTGTTCTGTTGTTACAGATGTTAACCAACTGTTAAAAAAATTAAACCTATGATTTATCAAACCGTGTTCCATTCTGTGACCTGGCTTTTACATCGTCTGGTATTATCATCAGCTGGGATCATAGTGATGGCTGAGAGTAGACGGATGAGGAATTAATTGACCAGATGAATATGTCCTGGTTTTGTGACAGGTCACACTTGCAAAATGATCCACATTTGTCAAGTAGATTCCAATTCTCTAGATTTACTGGAACAGCTTGATTAAAGCCATTGGTTAGTTCTGGAGCAATACTGACTGGATGTTTTTAAGAGTCCTTAGCCTTTGCTATATCCATTTCACTGAGCCCTCAATATCAGGGGAGGTGATCGCCTTGTGGTATTATCGCTGGACTGTTAATCCAGAGACTCAGATAATGTTCTGGGGACCTGGGTTCAAATCCCACCACGGCAGATGGTGGAATTTGAATTCAATAAATATCTGGAATTAAGAATCTAATGATGACCATGAATCCATTGTTGATTGTCAGGGAAAAACCCATCTGATTCACTAATGCCCTTTAGGGAAGGAAACTGCCATCCTTACCTGGTTTAGCCTACATGTGATTCCAGCAATGTGGTTAACTCTTAACTGCCCTCTGGGAAATTAGGGATGGGCAATAAATGTTGCATAGCCAGCGACACCCTCATCCTGTGAATGAATAAAGGAAAAAGAAATCACAGAATTTACGGTACAGAAGGAGTCCATTCAACCCATCATGTCTGTACCGTATCCCAGAACAACTACCCAGCATTCCCATCCTCCAGATCTACCTCTGAGGCCCTCTAAATTCATCACTGAAGGGCTTGAGATACCATCTTCCATGGCCTTAAACCCCAACTCTACACACCAAGCCTTGTCATCACATGGCTTGCTACTACTCACAATCCATTGTCAGCTACTAATGGTCCCCATTAGCAGCTATTCATTCTCCCAGACTGATCTTTACCCAGACAACAAGGTGCAGGGCTGGATGAACACAGCAGGCCAAGCAGCATCATAGGAGCAGAGAGGCTGACGTTTCGGGCCGAGACCCTTCATCAGAAAAGGGGGAGGGGAACGGGGTTCCGAAATAAATAGGGAGAGAGTGGGAGGCGGATAGAAGAGGGATAGAGGAGAGGAGTTGCAGTGGGAGAGAGATCCCTTGAGGTTTGTCCGGAGGGAGGAGGGTAACTTCTTCAGGCTAGGCATCCTTAGAAGAGGCTTACCCACTTTGTTTGTCAACTGGTTTTCTGTTTCTGAGCTCTAACTCCACCTATCATTTACTCTCCTCCCTGACCTCACCCCATCTTCTGCATAAACTTCCTTTTCCTAGCTACCATCAGTTCTGAAGAGGGTTACTGGATCTGAAACGTTAACTCTGATTTCTCTCTACAGATGCTGCCAGACCTGTTGAGTTTTTCCAGCTATTTCTGCTTAAGGTTTTTTAATAGAATCATAGAATCCTTACAGTATGGAAACAGGCCCTTTGGCCCAACAAGCCCACACCAACCCTCAGAGCATCCCACCCAGACCGATCCCCCTGTAATCCACCTAATCTACACATCCCTGAACACTACAGGCAATTGAGCATGGCCAATCCACCAAACCTCCACATCTTTGGACTGTGGGAGGAAACCGGAGCACCCGGAGGAAACCCACGCAGACACAGGGAGAATGTGCAAACTCCACACAGACAGTCGCCCGAGGGTGGAATCAAACCCGGGTCCCTGGCGCTGTGAGGCAGCAGTGCTAACCACTGAGCCACCGTGCCACCTGATTTTGCAGTTATCTTCTTGCCAAAATAGGCTGCTTTTACACTAAACCAATTTTTCATGTATTTACCTTCAATTGCTTATTGCCATGACCAACTTATCCTTAACAATTGACTCTTATTGATCTGGTTTCATTTTTTGAGCCGAACACTGCATGAAGACACCTGTTAATCTTCTCTGCTCCGAGGAGAATAAGCCTAATTTCTCCAATCTTTCCTTGTATCTGAAATCCCTCATTCCTGTTCCATTAAATCTCCTTTGCGTTCTCTTGAGGTCTTTCATAGCTTACTTCAAATAAGTGCTCAGAACTGAACACAATACTTAGAATGTGGTCTGACCAGTGATTTGTAGAGGCATAGCATCACTTCCTTGCTTTTATGCTCTATACCTCTATTTATAAACCCAAGGATCCTATAAACTTTTATAATCTCAAAATCCAGTAAGCATTTATAAACCAAAGGATCCTATAAGCCTATAATATCACTTGGAGTGAAATGGACTGGCCAAAGACTGGCATATGTAACACTGGGGATCTCAAGAGAAAGCTGACACGGATTGTAACCTTGGTATCTCGTGCTTCAGACTTGCCTTGATTGCTCTGGTGATGATTTACACAATAGCGCCAGCACTGGTACCCTCATAGCCTGACCGTTTGAGGAGAAACAGATTCAAAATCAGACTTTTCTTTCAGGTCAGATCTTAAACCAAGATCTGATGTGCCCCTCAGATGACTATTCTTAAAGAACATGGGAGTTCTAATGGTGTATTGGACAGTATTTATCTCTAACCAACATCCTTAGAAAATAGATAATCTTTGGTTTTCTCCTTGCTGTTGGAGATACCTTGATGAGTTGCTGCAATTCCTACAAGCAACTAAAGTAAGTAAATAAAGTTGCCATAGTTCCATACGTTGCTCTCTCATCAGAGAGAGGTGAATGGTGGTGATTTATCCTGAGGTTCAACACGCATCAGGCCAGGGGTGAGGTTGAGAAGGACACTCCTTCATGCTAACATTAGCCAGTGCACGAGTTGCTGTTGGTATCGCTCTGCATCACAACCCAGCCGTCCAGCCAACTGAACTATTTGATGTGACAACTGCTATGCTTCCAAAGTAATTAATGGGCTTCTTGCAATGCCCTAAGATCGCAACAGGTGCTATATAATTGGAGGTCTGTCTGTCTTCCAGGACCAGAAACATTTTCTGCTAAAGCTGGTTGAGGCTGAAGTGTAGTGCGTAATCCTCCTTGGGCTAAAATGGTTACGATATAATTACATCAGATAATGAGTATGTTGATATCGCATTAAGTTTGACTGGAGTTCACTTTGTACTTGAACCTGTGGTTCTCACAGCTGCCAGCACGTGGAGTTACCCTTGTACTATTTCTGGGTCAATGTCGCTATTCGGATAGGACAAATGGGTAGAGCTGATCTTGTTTCTTAAAGAAGAAATGTGCACAGGGAATCCTACATCTGTAAATAGAGCACAAAACCATTTAAAATATTTACAAGGGCATCTGCAAGAGAGGAAAAGGGAGTGAGAGAGACGACTGGTGTTGGGTTTAACCTGAGGGTTATCTTGCCTCAGCTGAGGGAAGAAATTGAGGAGGAGCAGAAAGCGAGAGTAAGAAATCTGATTTATAATGACTGGTGGGTAAGGTTGTGTATTTGGTTCCTAGATTATTTTCTGTAGTTGATAAGGTTCAAAATGGCAGGATAATTTGGACCTGTGGACTGCTCCTTCTGCAGTATGTGGGAAATTAGTCTCCATGGTGATGACATATGCAGGAAATGTTTTCAGCTCCAGCTCCTGATTTGCTGCATGGAATGGTTGGAACTGCGAATGGACTCACTATGGAGCATCCGCAAGGCTGAGAATGGTGTGGATAGCATGTTTAGCGAGCTGGTCACACCACCAGTAAGGGCTACGCTGACTGAAAAAATGTGGGTGACCACCAGGAAGATGAATAACCATGGGCAGGCGAAGGCCCCTCAGAGGAAAGCCAGATCAGTGGCACCATGACTGGCTCTGTTGTACAGCAAGGAAGGTCGGAGTGTAGACGAGCAGTAGTTATGCGGGACTTTACAGTCAGGGGCACAGATAGGCGTTTCTGTGGCATAAGCAAGACTCTTCTACGGTGTTACCTCCCTGGTGCCAGGATCAAGGATTTCTCTGAGCAGGCACAGGATATTCTGAAGGAAGGGGGAGGGTGAGCAGCCAGATGTGGTCCATATTGGTACGAATGACATAGACAGGAAGAGAAATGGGGTCCTGCAATGAAAGTTTAGAGAATTGGGTTAAAAAGTTGAAAAGCAGTACTTCTCGGCTTGTAATCTTGAGTTTACTCTCTGCCACATGCTAGGGAGGCCAGAAATAGGAAGATAATGCAGTTGAATGTGTGGCTAAAGAGTTGGTGTAGGAGGGAGGGATTCAGATATCTGGATCAAGGGATCCCTTCCAGGGCAGGTGGGACCTGTACAAGAAGGATGAGTTGCAGCTAAACTGGAGGGACGCCAATATTTTGGCAGGGAGGTTTGCCAGGTGACTCTGGAAGGTTTAACTTAGTGGCGGGGTGTGGGAACCAGACCAGTAGGTCAGCAGATGAAATGTTTGAAGAGATGGGTTAAATCAAGTAAGTCGAGTAGGAATAATGGGTGGGGCTGGGCTAATGAACATGGTGGGCCTGGTGGTCTAAAGTGTATTTATTTTAATGCAAGGAGTATAACAGAAAAGGCAGATGAGCTCAGAGTCTGAATTAATACATGAAATTATAGCATCATATCCATTACTGAAATTTGGTTGAGAAAACGGCAGGACAGGCAGATCAATAAAACCATTGTCAATTGTGGGAAAAACCCTTCGGGTTCAATCACGTCCTTCAGGGAAGAAAATTGCCATCCTTACCTAGTCTGGACGTGACTCCAGACCAACAGCAATATGGTCGACTCTTAACTGCCCTGTGGGATGGGCAATAAATGCTGACCTAACCAGCAACACCCTCATCCTGTGAATGAATGAAAAAAAAACTGTATAAGACTTTGGTTAGGCCATATTTGGAATACTGTGCACAGTCTGGTCGTTACACTATAGGAAGGGTTTGGAGGCTTTGGAGAAGAGGTTTACAAGGATATTGCCTGGATTGGAGTGTGTTAGCTATGAGGAGACGTTGGACAAACTTGGATTGTTTTCGCTAGAATGGCAGAGGCTGGGGCTTGACCTGATAGAAGCGTATAAAATTATGAGAGGTGTGGATAGGGCAGATAGTCACACTTTTTTTTTCCCCAGAGTGGAAATATCAAATACTAGGGCACAGGTTTAAGGTGAGGGGAAGGCAAATTTTAAAGGAGATGTACAAGGCATGTTTTCTTACACAGAGGATGTCAGGAACATGCTGCCAGGGGAGGTGGTGGAAGCAGATATGATAGCAATGTTTAAGACAGACACATGAACAAGTGGAGAATAGAGGGATTTGGATCATGTCCAGGCAGATGGGATTGGTTTAGAAAAGCATCATGGTCAGCACAGACATGGTGGGCCAAAGGGCCTGTTCCTAAGCTGTACTGTTCTGTTTTCCATGAGAGCCCTTCATGGTAATCTCAGCTGGTGCAGGAATTGAACTAACGTTGTGGGTGTCATTTTGCATTGCAAACCAGCTGTCCAGCCAACTGACCTGATGGATCCCCTCTATGAAATACAACTATAATATTATGTCCAGTTCTGCTCATCACATTTTAAGGATGAATGTATTGTGCTGAACTAGAATTGAGGATGAACGATCTTCATTATGTGGTGAGACTAGAGTAGTTGCCTGTAAGGGTAGTAAAGGCAGAAATCCTCATAATATTTAAAAAGTATTTAGATGTACACTTAGGATGCCAAGGCATACAAAGCTATGGGCCATGTTGGAAAATGGGATTAGAATAGCTAGGTGGTTGTTTTTGACCAGCTCAGACTTGGTCGGCCAAAGGGCCTTTTTCTGTGCAGTAGACTTCTGTGATTTTGTGACTATAAGTTGAAGCTGTTCTTCTTGGAGCAGAGAAGATAAATAAGTGATTGAATGAAGATAGGCAAGACCCTGAAAGGCTTTGAGGAAAAAGCAGAGGGAAAACTGTTTCTTGTGATAGAAGAATCAGCAATGCATATTTAAGGTCAACGGCAAAAACATAGAGGAGATGTTAGAAATAATTGACGCCGGGAATTAGTGTAATCTTGGATGCACTGTCAGAAAGAATGGAAGTAGATTCAGTTGTAACATTTGAAAAGGAATGAACGATTGAAGGTGAGATCTGGGACTAATTTAGAGAGGTCTTCCAAAGAGTCTTGACTTTTGCACCTAAATACTGGGCTGCACAATCGTTAAGAATGGGCCTGTTTTTCCAGCAGCGATAGCATCACCGCAAGGCCCCACACAGCAATGATAGTTCCACACTGCAAGTGCTCTGGGTTGTTTTGCTCGTTACAAGTGCTATAGAAATGCAGGTTTATGTTAATGAGTGTCACTTGCGCTGTATGGTTCAGTGACAGCACATAGTGTAGTGTCACTTGCAGGAAAGTGGCCACTTGTCAACTCGTAGGAGCTAATGGGGGACCTTGTGTTACAAAATAAAAGCAGGCTTGAGAGAGTCATAACCTGGAGATTCCCATGTGTAATGTATACCTCAACATGTCACAGCTTGAACTGTCCCAGCCTTACCTTCAGCAATTGCTGGGAGCTGAGTGTTTGCAGTAGCGATTACGTGCATCATGGTACTATAGTTACGCTCTAGTGATCGGTTTAAGCTCAGGAGAGATTAACTTCCAAATGTCCCTGAGCATTCCCTTATGACAGGATGGGGCAGGATGTGTGTAGTTGCCAGGCAGATTGGTTAATGTGAAATATGTGCTTGGGTGCAGTTCTCAAGTGTCACAGTAAACGGAGGAATATGACAGTTAGAAATAATTGCAGATACAGGAGATATGTAAATACAATGTGAGAAATAGGCGCTGGTGAAGGCCATTCAGTCCCTCACATCTACAAGACGCTGAAATCTGAATCAGAAACAGAAAATGCTGGAAATACTCAGGCACCATGCGTGGAGTGAGAAACCTGGTTGATGGTTTAGATCAATCATACTTTGTCAGAGCTGGACAAGTTAGAGATGCGTCAGGCCATAAGATGTAGAAGAAGAAGTAGGCCATTCAGCCCATTGAATCTGCTCTGCCATTCAGTGAAATCATGCTTGATCTGATAATCCTCAATTCCACTTTCCTGCCTTTTCCCCATAACTCTTGATTCCCTTTCTGATTAAAAACCTGTCGATTCCAGACTTGAATTTACATTTACTTAACGACCCAGCCTCGACAGCACTCTGCAAAAAAGAATTCCACAGATTCAGCACACCCTGAGAGAAGAAATTCCTCCTCCTCGCTGTCTTAAATGTGAAAGCCCTTATTCTGAGATTCTACCCTCTGGCCCTAGACTCTCATAAAAGGAAAAACAACCCTTCCATGTCTATCCTGTCCAGTCCCTAAGAATTTCGTATATTTCATATTCAATAAAGTCAATTTGTAGTTGCCCTGGAGAAGGTGGTGGTGAGCTACCACCTTGAACTGCTGCAGTCCCTTCGTGTGCAGGAACACTAACAATGCTGTGAGGTGGGGAGTTACAGAGTTTTGACCCAGGATGGAGTGACCTGTTCCTGTTCCTTAGGCCTCTTGTGGCACAATGGTTGTGAACCAGTCTGTGAGCCGGGAGGCGTGGGTTGCTCCGGAGGTCATAGAGTCAAAGCAATATACAGCATAGAAACAGGCCCTTCAGTCCAACGTGTCCGTGCCAACCATATATCCTAAATAAATCTAGTCCTATTTGCCAGTATTTGGCCCATATCCCTCAAAACCCTTCCTATTCATATACCCATCAGGATGCTTTTTAAATGTACCAGGCTTCACCCTTCCTCTGGCAGTTCATTCCATATATGCAGAGTATATACCATATATTCTCTCGGTGAAAAAAGTTGCCCCTGAGGTCCCTTTTAAATCTTCCTCCTCTCACCTTAAACCTATGGACTCTAGTTTTGGACTCCCCCACCCCAGGTAAAAGACCTTGTCAATTTACCCCATCCATGCCCCTCATGATTTTAGGCAACCTCAGCCTCCAACTCTGGTGAAAAACCTTATAAGACTTTTTTCTGAACCCTTTCAAGTTTGAGAACATCCTTCCTATAGCAGGGAGACCAGAATTCCACGTAATAACATCGTGTGTAATAACATCACTGAACAGGTTGATCAAAAATACCTACT
This sequence comes from Rhincodon typus, assembly GCF_021869965.1. NCBI lineage: Eukaryota > Metazoa > Chordata > Chondrichthyes > Orectolobiformes > Rhincodontidae > Rhincodon > Rhincodon typus. The sequence continues at coordinate 123,224,868 of NC_063334.1, forward strand.
CCTGTTCCTATCAGTCCTTTAGTTAGAGTGGGAGACAGTGAAATGATTTCTACCTGATTTCCTTCCTTTCTTTGAAAACAAAACTGACTGACTCTTGATTTTGTATCTCTGGTTTCTGCACGGTTTCAGAGCAGTTGTGTAACTGTAACCCTTTGTAACTCTGAGTGCTGTCCAGGGGGCACTGCAATTGGTCTGCTGGCCACAGGGTGATAGCTGTGGAACAAACTGGTGCCCGTAGAGATAGATAAAGGCAGAAAACACAGCATCTGTGAAGAGAACAATATCAACAGCTGGTCCAAGTATGAAGAAACGCTTCCATCCAGAATGTTAACCTCCCTTAGTCACTAGCAGTTGCTTGGGTCAGCTGTGGTTTTGTAGGTAGCACTCTTGCCTCTGAGTCACAAACTCCATCTCCAGGACTTGAGCAGAAAAGCCAAGACAAATGCTGCAGTGCAGTACTTGTCAGTGCTGTCTTTAGGATGACGTGTTGAACTGGGCTCCAACTGCTAACTCTGGGAGATGTAAAATATCCCTTGGCACTATTTCAAAGTCCGTCAAGGGAGTTACCCTCGATGTCTAGGCCAATATTTATGCCTCAATCAACATCACAAAAACAGATGCTGGTTGTTATTATGTTGCTTGTTGTGGGAGCTTTCTGTGCTCAAAGCGGCTGCGTTTCCTACATTTGTCAGTGACTATGAATTACTTCATTGGCTTTTATAAATGTAGGTCTTTTTCCCTGTCATCTGTGTAATGTCTAGCGTTTCTTCATTGAGTTCATTGTCATACAGCATAGAAACAGGCCCTTCAGCCCATTATGTCTATGCCGACCAACCACACTAATCCCATTTATCTGCACTTGGTCCGTAGCCATCTGCGGCCTGGCATTTTAAGTGCTTATCCAGATTTCCTCCTTGTGTTCTTTTATAGCGTTTACAAACTTCGCCAATGGGAAATGAACTCTGCTATTATGACCAGGCTTGACTTAAGTGATTGTATTTCTAAGACTGAAGGTGATTTAGATAAGATGGTCAAAATTAAATACTAATCGAACCAACTGCTGTTAAAACGTCATCAGCACAGATTGAAATGAATAGGAGATAGTAGGAACTGCAGATGCTGGAGAAT
>NC_063334.1:123226395-123242450 GCF_021869965.1 Rhincodon typus
AGGCCCGAAACGTCAGCCTTTCTGCTCCTATGATGCTGCTTGGCCTGCTGTGTTCATCCAGCCCTGCACCTTGTTGTCTTGAAATGAATAGGGTTTATTTGGTGAAGGCTAAAATTTTCAAAGTGGAGATGAAGACAGTTTGTTCAATTAAATGTTTGTATTTGCATTGCTGACTCATGCAAAGTAAAGGGAAAAGTTAAGTTCATTGGTAAATAATAGATGTGGGTCTGAACATGAACAGGTAATTGAATAAGCAGCCTCCAAACAGCGCAGAATGCAATACAGACTAGGCTGCTCATCACAATAGTCTTTAAGAAAAGGAAGATAATAATATGCTAAGTCTTTGAATTCTGTTTGATTTCCTGCTCTCCACACTTTCATCTCTAGCTACCAGATAATGAGAAGGAACCCTGACATGGACTGTCTTTCTCGAGCTTGAACTTCACTTTCATTCAAGCTGCACTTCATTTCCTTGTTCCATGTACGTATTCTGAAAGCACAGTTTTATTAACACCTAGTTTAATCCCACTGTCTCCTACTTGGAACTCCTAAGCAGAACTCTGCAAATCCTTACTTGTCTTGCCCAGGTATCTGTAGCCTTTTTAATCCCAAACATGGTGTTGCCCAGTTTACCCAGACTTCCCTTTTACTGTATTCAAACATGGCACTTGTGTACTGATGCTTTGGTCCTTTGATCCTTCAGAAGAGAACATAGCAAGATAGAAACCAGTAGCAGGAGTAGGCCATTTGGCCCTTTGAACCTGCTCCATCATTCACTATGGTTATGGCTGATCATCGAACTGAGTACCCTGGTCCCACTTCCTCCCCTTACCATTTGAGCTCTTTAGCCCAAAGAATTATATCTATCTGCTTCTTGAAAGAATTCAATGTTTTGGCCTCAAATACATTATGTGGCAGAGAATTCCACAGGCTTACCACTGTCTGGATGAAGAAATTTCTCCTTATCTCAGTCCTGAATGGCCTACCGCAGATCTTTAGAATGTGACCCCTGGTTCTAGATTCCCTGGTCATTGGAACATCCTGCATTTACCCTGTCTCGTCCTGTTAGAAGTTTATAGATTTCTGAGATTCTCCTTCATTCTTCTAAAATTCAATGAATTTTGTCCCAACCAATCCAGTCTCTTGCTGTACATCAGTCCTGCCATCCCAGGGATCATTCTGGTAAACCTTTGTTGCACTACCTCCATAGCTAGAACATCCATCCTCAGATAAGGAGACCAAAACTACACATAATACTCCAGGTGGGTCTCACCAGGGTCCTGTACAGTTGCAGCAAGACATCCCAGTTCCTGTACTCGAATCCTCTCATTATGAAGGCCAACATGTCATTTGCTTTCTTCACTGACTGTTGACCTACATGCCTCCTTTCCCAATCCATCACCATTCAGATAATAATCTGCCTTCCTGCTTTTGCTACCAAGGTGGAAAACCTCACATTTATCCTCACATTATACTGCATTGGTCATGTATTTGTCCACTGACTCAACTTGTCCAAATTGCACTGAAGAATCTGCATCCTCCTCGCTGTTCACCGTCCCACCCAAATTTGTGTCATCTCCAAACTAGAAGATGTTGCATTTAGTTTCCTCATTTGGATCCTTAATATATATTGCAAGTAGCAGGAGTCTAAGCACTAATCCATGCGGCTCCCCACTAGACACTGGCTGCCACTTTGGGGGAGAAAAGGCCTGCTTATTCCTGCTCTTTGTTTCCTGTCTGCCAACCAGTTCTCTATCCATGTCAGTACACTACCCCCAGTCACATAAGCTTTAATTTTACATATTAATCTTTTATGTGGGAGCTTGTTGACAGCCTTCTGAAAATCCAAATAAACCACATCCACTGTCTGCCCTTCATCAACTCTCAAAACCTCTCTGCATACTCTCAAAACTTCAGTAGATTTGTCAGGCATGATTTCCCTTTTGTAAATCCATGCTGACTCTGTCTGATCCTGTCACTGTTTTCCAAGTGCTCTGCTTTTATAATGGACTGCAGCATTTTTTCTCCTACCGATGGCAGGCTAACTAGTCTATAATTTCCTGCTTTCTCTCTCCCTCCAATTTTTAAATAGTGGGGTTACATTAGCTACCCTCCAACTCATATGAACTGTTCTAGAATCTGTGGAATCTTGAAAGATGACCACCAATGCATCCACTGTTTCTAGGCCACTTCCTTAAGTACTCTGGGATGTAGATTATCAGGCTTTTAATTCTATCAATTTCCCCAACATCATTTGCCTATTAATAATGCTTTCCTGCAGTTCCTTCCTCTCACTAAACTCTGTGTTCCCCAAAATATGTGGGACTACATTTGTGGCCTACTTTGTGAAGACAGAACCAAAATATGTATTTAATCGCCTGCCGTCTTTGTTCCCCATTCTCACTTCCCCTGTTGTGATTGTAAGGGACTTACCTTTGTTTTCACTCATTGTTTTCTTTTCACATACCTATAGAAGCTTTTGCAATCCAAATTTGCATTTACGTCTTGACCTGCTATCTATCAAAGATTTATGAATATACAGTTCCAGGCCCTTCTGTTCTTCCACTCTCTTCAGAGAGGTCAGAGACTAGTCCTGGAGCAAGTGACTCACCTTCTGCCTCCCCAAAATCAGTACAAGGTATAAGTCAGAAGTATGATGGTATATTCACCACTTGCCTGGATAGGTGCAGCTCCAACAATATTCAAGAGGCTTGATTCCATCCAGGACAAAGCAGGTCACTTGATTAACACCACATCCACTACAGACAACATTCACTGCCCCTACCACCGACACACAATGGCAATAGTGTTTACCATCTAAAAGATGCACTGCAACAACTCATCAAGACTCCTTTTGAACAGCACCTTCCAAACCTTTGATCTCTACTGCCTCGATGGGCAAGGTCAGCAAATTCATGGGAGCAGCAGTACTTGCAGGATCCCTCCAGGCAACGCCATTCTAACTTGGATCTGTGTCGCCATTTCTTTGTTGCTGGGTCAAAATCCTGGAAGCCCACCTCCAATCTGCCTCTGGGTAGGCGGTCACATAGTGGTGATGTCAAAAATCCAGAAGGCCAGACTCATGTTCTGGAGAAATGAGTTGGGTTCCCACCATGATGAAATTTGAAATCAATAAGACTCTGGAATGCAAAGCTAGCCTAATAGTGACCATGTAAACCACCGTCACTTGTTGTAAAACCCCATCTGGTTTACTAATGGTTTTTTTAAGGATGTAAATCTGCTGTTCTTACCTGGTCTGGCCTGTGCATGAATCCAGAACCGTAGCAAATTTGGTTGACTCTTAACTGCCCTCTGGGACAATTAAGGATGTGTAATAAAGGGGCAACAACTTCCATATCCCATGAACAAATGAAAATAAAGCACTGCGGTTCTACCTACACCACGCAAATGCAGCTATTTAAAAAAAAGGAGCACCCGACCTCCTTCTTGAGGGAAATTTGGGATAGGCAGTAAATGCTAGTCTAGCCCGCAGTGCTCAAACCCCGTGAATGAATGAAGAAAAGTACCATTCATTTTATACTGGCTGTCTATGTTCCTTCATCCAGAGCACATCACTTGCACAGATAAACGAATTTAACTTAGCAAAATGCTTATATCACTGCAATAGTATTCCAGAGGCTTGTACTAATAATCCTCCAGAGACTTGAATTCAAATCTTATGGCAGCTTAAGAATTGGAATTCATTTAATTGAGTAGGTCTGAAATTAAAAAATGTAATTATCAATAATCATGACTATACTTACTGGAATGTCCTAATGTTACATTGGGTTCACTGCCTCTGAGGGGGGGCAACGGTGTGTGGAAATTTGCTATCCTTATATGGTCTAGCCTACATGTGACTCCAGACACACAGCAATGTGCTTGACTCGACCATCTTCTGAAATTTCCTAACAAGCCACCATGTTGTCATTGAATGCATCTTCTGGAGTGCAGTTAGGGATGGACAATAAGTGCAGACTGTCATTACATTTTTAAAACAAAAGTTATTTTGCTTTTGGTTTGTGTGTTCATGTTGCTGATTTTGAAGGACAAATATTGATACCAAGCCGAGAAAGACCTCCGCTACTCCTCTTTGAAATGCTGGCATGGCATTCCACCAGCCACCCAAAAGAGCCATTGGAAACTCCCGACATGAAATGTCAACTTTCCCGCTCCTCTGATGCTGCCTGGCCTGCTGTGATCTTCCAGCTCCACAATCTGCTATCTCTGACTTCAGCATCGGCAGTTCTTACTATCTTGTAGTGTAACCCCCAATAGGATTCCTTCAGTATTGCACTGCGGCTCCCTCAGTACCACATGAGGACTCCTTCAGTACTGCATTGGGACTGTAAGTCTGGATTTTTGCTCAAAGCTCTGAACTTGCTTAGGCTTCTGATTAATACTGTTCAAACTTGGTGCAAAATGTACAATGGAGCCTGACCTTTCACCTAATTCACAACTGAGGGGAATAAATGACAGCCCATGATATATGAAAAATTTATCTTCCATGACTGATAGTCAAACTGTCAGTGAACACGCTCTGGGTGCACATTAATTTATACAAATGGCTTGGCCTCTACTGTTATTTAATTGCCTCATCAGATATATTTCAAGAGGACTATACTCTTGCAGTTCACCAATATTTTTGTCATTGGTCCAAGTATTTTGAAGAAATTGGTGGCAGATGTTCCCTTGACAAATTTGTAGTTGTTACATTGCAGTTGATAATCCAGGTTCCCTGACAAAATGTGATTACTTGAGACTTGATTTGTACTGACTGCAGGGCTCCTCATGAGTGTTCTTGGTGAGTTCAGGGAAATGTACACGCTAGATAAGAGATCCCGGTCGAACAGTGCACCTACTGGGGTCCAGTGCAGAGGAATGATTTCAAGCCTCAATTAAGATTTAGTTTGCATAATGGCCATGAGCGATTCAAACCTAGCTCTCCAGATTTATGGCACTATTTTGATTAGATTTCTGCCATGTTCAGAAAGCTTCTTCACTTTATATATACACCTTTATTAGATTTTAGCATGTACGTGCTTCCGCGTATTGACTGTGTATAAACTGCATAAACTGTTCAGTTAGGTTTCAGCCTCCAAGAACAGAGCTCCCTACCTTTATTTTACCATTTGCCCCTGAGGTAGAAGCTCATGAGTTCACCCCCTGTTTCAGAGGCTTGGAATGATAGAATCATGCAGTGCAGAAGAGGCCCTTTAGCCCATCAAGTCTGTACCACCAAAGCTACACTAAATCTACATTGGTCCCCCCTTCTAGCGATAGTTCCATAGACTCAAGTTCTCAATCTCAGCTGCCATTCACAGGCCAGCACTGAGGGAGTACTGCAGTGTCAGAGGTGCTGTCTTCCAGGTAATGCATTAAACTGAGGCTACTTCTGCGCCCCCTCAAGTGGATGTAAATGATCCTGTAGTATCGTCTCCAAGAAAAGCAGGGGGTTTCTCAGTTAAATTTATGATCTGATCTATCCTTCACCCAAAGATCACTAAGCGTGCCTTCTTTCTCAGTGTATACTATTAGATCTCATTTCCGTTTGCAACAGAGACGACATTTCAAACTTACTCTATTGGCTAGGGAATGTTCTGAGAGACACAATATCAATTAAAGGGAGGTGGTGGCATAGTAATAGTGTCACCAGACTAGTAATCCAGAATCCCAGGTTAATGTTCTGGGGGTGTGGATTCGAATCCCACTGTGGTAGATGGTGAAATTTGAATTCAATGGGAACAAAATCTGGAACAAAAAGCCAGCTCACATAAACAGACTCAATTGTTGTAAAATCCCATCTGGTTCACTAATGTGCTTTAGGGAAGGAAATATGCTGTCCTTACCTGGTCTGGACTACATGTGACATCTGGGCAGTTGGGGATAACAAACAACTACTGGCCTGGCCAGCAACACCTGCACCCTGTGAATAAATTTAAGAAAAAGTTTGATTTTTTTTTCCTCAACTCTCACCTCTTTCTTACTTTGGGATTGTTTCCCTTTGTCCCAGGTGTTACATTTCTCTCTGAACTGCATGGCAGCCACTCAGAGGTTCAGCATACACTCATTGGCATGCTAAAACCGTTTGAGTATTGACTTTTGGTTTTGGAAGTCACTGTCTCTGAGGTCCGTGCAGCAGACACGTTACCCAGGACTCCGTTGGGTGGGATATTGTACTTAATGTAAAGACCTAGTTTTCAAAAGTGGTTCCAGTGAAAGACCTAAAGAATGCATGCCGTTGGATGTAATTTTTAAAAAATCTACACTATACCCTCCCCACAGAATGTGAGTGTTAATGACTCGTCCAGCGTTTTCTCCCCCCATCTGTAATTGACCTTAGGAAGATAGTGATGAACTGCTTTCTGAAACTGCTACAGTCCACTTGATGTGGTTATGCCCTCAATCCCGTTAGGAAGAGAAATCCAGAATATTGATCTAGCGACACCGAAATAATGGTGAATAATGAGTGACTTGGATGGATCTTGCAGTTAGTGGTTTCCTACGTATCTGCTGCCCTTGATCTTCTAATTAGTTGAGGTAGTGGATTTGGAAGGTGCTGTCCAAGGAGCCTTAGTGAATTTCTGCAGTGCTTCTTGTAAATAGTACACACAGCTGGTGGAAGAAATGAATGTTTGTGGATATATTTTCAATCAAGTGTTCTGCTTTGTTCTGGATAGTGTCAAGCTTCTAGAGTGTTGTTGGAGCTGCATCCACATCTAAACAAGTGGGGAGTATTCCATCACACTCCTGACTTGTGCCTTGTAGATGGTAGTGTGGAATCTGATCTACTTGCCACAGAATTCCTAGGTTCTGGCCTGTTCTTGTAGCCAAAGTAATTTTATGACTGGTCCAGGTCAGTGTTTGGTGAATGTTAATACCCAGAAAGTTGATTGTGGGGAATTGAGCCAAGATATGCCACTCAGCTGGAGTACTTTGTCCTGTGCTGCAACACTTGCAGAAGGATGTGAAGGCTTTCAGTAAAGTGCAAGAAAAGTTCATGCAAATGTTTTAAGGGATAGGAAACTTCGCTTATGAAGATAGATTGTAGACGTTAGGACTGTAGAGGACAGGAAGCATCCAGAAGGGAATTAGACTGTTAACTGAAAATGAAGAATGTGTCAGAATACAAGGAGAAGGTAGGAGAATGGCACAGAGTGAATTGCTCATTTGGAGAGTTGGTGTAGACACAGTGGGCTGAATGACCTCCTTCTGTACAGTAACATTAACAATTAGACGGTAAGATGTAGGAACAGAAGTGGGCAATTCATCACGTCTGCTCTGCCAGTCAATGAGATCATGGTGTTGATCTGACAATCCACAGAATCTAAGGATTCTTGGAAGGTTACCACAGCTATCTCTGCAGCATTTTTTCCATATCCTAGGATGCATCCCATCAGGTCTAGGGGACTTGTTGATCCTTAGTCCCCATTGGTTTCTTCAGCACTTTTTCTCCTGTGGTAGTTAGTGTATTTATTTCCTATCTCTGTTTATATAGTATTTTTGAAATGCTATCTGTATTATTTTCCTGCAAAGCCTGATGCAAAGTATTTATTCAATACCCTTGTTATTTCCTGATTTCCCCATTATTATTTTTTCCAGTCTCATTCTCTAAAGGGTCTATGTTCTTTTTGGGCCCTCTCTTCCTTTTTATATATTCAAGAAGGTCTTGCTGTCTGTCTTGATATTACTTGCAAGTTTACTGTCAAAGTTTACAGAGTTGTACAGCACAGAAACAGACTCTTCAGTCCAACTCGTCCATGCCGACCAGTTTCTCAAACTAATCTCGTTCCATTTGTCCGTGCTTGGCCCATATCCCTCTGAACCTTTCCTATTCATGTACCTATCCAAATGCCTTTTAAATGTTGTAACTGTACTTGCCTCTACCACTTTGTTTGGCAGGTCATTCTACAAAACAACTGCCATTTATGTAATAAAAATTGCCCCTCAGGTGCATTTTAAATCTTTCTCCTCACACCTTAAAATTATGCCCTCTAGGTTTGAACTCCCCTACTCTCAGGAAAAGACCTTTGCTATTCACCTTATCCATGCCCTTCATGATTTTAGAAATCTCTATAAGGTCATCCTTCAGTCTCCTACACTCTAGGGAAGAAAGCCCCAGCCTATCCAGTCTCTTCTTACAACTCAAACCCTCCAGTCCGGGTAACATCCTTGTAAATCTTTTCTGCACCTTTTCCACTTTAATACTATCCTTCCAATAGCATGGTGACCGGAACTGTACGCTCTACTCCAAAAACTCACCAGTGTGCCAAACACCACCTTCACCATCCTGACTCCACATTCAAGGAACTATGCACCTGCACCCCTAGGTCTCTTTGTCTGGTAACACACCCCAGGGTCCAACCTTTAACTGTATGAGTCCTGTCCTGGTGTGCCTTACCAAAATGTAACATCCCACATTTATCTAAATTAAACTCCATCTGCCACTCATCAGCCCATTGGCCCAACTGTTCAAGGTACCATTGTACTCTGAGATAATCTTCACTGTCCACTACACCACCTATTTTGGATGGCATCTGCAAGCTTACTAACCATACCTCCTATATTCACATCTGAATCATTTATATAAAGGACGAAAAGCAGTACATTGTAGTACCTTGCCTTACTCTTGATGTCAGGAACATTTGTAACATACCACCTATAAGACTGAGGCTGAATGAAATAAATAAGACACAGTGTTGCCAGTGTTTGAGTACAGAAACTGGCCTGAATCCCAACAGCAAGGATAAGGTTTTCATGGTGCAAATAGCATCCTGGAGCTGGAAGAAAGGAACAAAGTGTAATCACTTCAAGGCTCTATCTCACTTCACACATTTTCTTAAAGTGAAAAAAAAACTCTTATGCAGTGAGTCGTTAAGTTCAATAATTTCAAAGATATTTCAATTCAGCATGTGATTCAGAAGGGAAAGATGTGCAAGGTTATGGGGAAAGAATGTCGAGGAAAACAGTGAGTTTCTGCTTCCAGACACTAGCACGATGGGCTGAATAGAAGTCTTCTGTGATATCTGAATCTATTTTCCCTTACCCACTCCTTCCCTCCCCATCCCAAATAAATTGGGCTTGAATGCAACAATAGTTTTCTCTGTTTTTAGGGCATCAGCGCGCTCCTTACTTTCTCGTCAGAAGCGGGAGTCTTGCGTTCGTATTAGTGCGTCGATGGTGTTGCTCGGCATTGGCCTTTATTTTGGATTCCACGTTTTAAGGTATGGCAGCGTGGAGTTTCCCGGGAAAGGCAGCAGTTCCAAAGATGAAAAAGCTCACCATGGGGAAGGCCACCATCACCATGGCAACAAAGGAGCTCCTGCTCATCACCACGAACGTGGAGTCTATCACCATGCCGCTGTGATTTCTGATTCAGGTCAGTGAAGAGATTCTACACCCTTCACTTTAAAGCTGTTTCTGCTCACTACTTTCTCGTTCACGCTGGCTGCCATGACCTGAGGATCTCTCAGGCTATGATCCTACAGTGAATGCAATGAAGGCCAATGAACAAAAAAGGCTCCGTTTTTGCAGGGAGTGGCGGTTAGCTTATGAAGAAAGATTTGATGTAGGCCCAGCTTTTCTGTTGGACTTTAGAAGAATGAGAAGTGATCTTATTGAAACACATAAGACCCTGAGCAAAATTGACTGGATAAACTCAGAAGAGGTGTCTTCCCTTGTGAGAAAGACTAGATCTCAGGGACACAGTTTGAAAATAAAAGGTCTTCAATTTAAAATTGCGTGGAGGAGTTTATTTTCCCCTCTGAGGGTCCCTGTGTCTTTGGAAATCTCTTGCCCAGAGAGCGGTGGAGGTGACGTCATTATAGTTTTAAGGCAGAGGTAGGTAGATTCTTGACCTAATCAGGAAGTCAAAGATGATCAGGGTAGGTGAGAACATGGAATCAAAGACGCAGTCAGACCAGTTATTATCTCATTGAATAATGGAGGGGTAAACTAGCTTAACCCTGCTCCCTACCTTGTATGTTCATATGGTTCTGCTGGCTGAAATTAGTAAATGAGTGAGTTTTGTTTTAAAGGTCTTGGTGTGCTCTTGCAGTACTCTTCCCTGTGCTGATCATCTCAGGGTTAATGGGTCACTGGCGAGGAGTTGCAAAATCAGTAACTCTGTCCAACGTCCTTGATTAAAGCCATTAAGCAGGCGAAAACTCGAGTAATTAATCCACAGAACCATGAAATTGAATCACTTGCAGTCTTGAACACCCTGACAGTTGGTTCACTTCAGAGTCTTTGCTTCAGTTTTAGTTTTGCTGAATGAAGACATTGTTATGACACCTCAACTCTAAAGTGTGACAGGATGTACGCACTTTTTATTTTGCACACTGCCAATATTTAATATATAGATCTGTAATATACAAAACACCATCCTCTATTACATAACGTACATTTTATGAAGAAGGTTAAAAGGGTTTAATTCTGAGCACCAATCATATAGATTTGGCTAGAATTCTCCTGAAAATAAAAAGATCAATGGATGCTCTAATTGAGGCATTTAAAAGGATTAGGGGAATTGATAAGGTAGATAAAGATTAACTGTTTCCCTCTGGTATTGGAATCATGAGCAAGGCAACATAATCCTAAAATTAGAGTTTAACCATTCAGGGTAATGTCAGCATGCAACTTTTTTTTTAATTCATTTGTAGGATGTGAGCGTCGCAGGCTGGCCAGCATTTCTTGCCCATCCCTAGTTGCCCTTGAGAAGGTGGTGGTGAGCTGCCTTCTTGAACCGCTGCAGTCCTCCTGCTGTGGGTTGACCCACAATGCTATTAGGGAGGGAATTCCAGGATTTTGACCCAGCGGCAGTGAAGGAATGGTGATATATTTCCAAGTCAGGATGGTGAGTGACTTGGAGGGAAACTTGCAGATGGTGATGTTCCCAAATGTCTGATGCCCTTTTCCTTCTGGATGGAAGTGGTTGTGGGTTTGGAAGGTGCTGTCTGAGGATCTTAGGTGAATTTCTATAGTGCATTTTGTAGATAGTACACACTGCTGCTACTGAGCGTCGGTGGTGGAGGGAGTGAATGCTTGTGGATGTGGTGCCAATCAAGCGGGCTGCTTTGTCCTGGATGGTGTCAAGCTTCTTGAGTGTTGTTGGGGCTGCACTCATCCAGGCAAATGGGGAGTATTCCATCACACTCCTGACTTGTGCCTTGTAGATGGTGGACAGGCTTTGAGGAGTCAGAAGGTGAGTTACTCACCACAGTATTCCTAGCTTCTAACCTGCTGTTGTAGCCACTGTGTTAATGTGGGGAGTCCAGTTGAGTTTCTGGTCATTGGTAACCCCCAGGATGTTCATAGTGGGGATTTCAGTGATGGTAACACCATTGAATGTCAAAGGATGTTGGTTAGATTGTCTCCATCTCTTATTGGTTATGGTCATAGCCTGGCATTTGTGTGGCACGAATGTCACTTGCCATGTGTCAGCACCAGCCTGGATATTGTCCAGATCTTGTTGCAAGTGAACATGGACTGCTTCAGTATTTGAGGAGTCACGGATGGTGCTGAACATTGTGCAATCATCGACAAACATCCCCACTTCTGACCTTATGACGGAGGGAAGGTCATTGATGAAGCAGCTGAGGATTGTTGGGTCTAGGACACTACTGTGAGGAACTCACACACAAAGAGTAATGGAAATCTGAAACAGTGTTTGTGAAAAGGCTTTGAATCCTGGAGATCAGTTGGAGCTTTCAAGACTGGATAGTTAGATGAAGGTGTCACCATTATGGAGCAGAGATGGGAGGAGGGGAGATGGTGTAGATAAGATAATAAATTATGGAGCAGACTCTGGGCTACACCTGTTCTCCACTTCTTTGAGAATGTCACTCAGAAGGGTCTTTCTCATCATCATAAGCTCAAGAACAATCCAGACATTTAGTTCAGTTAGGATATTTAAGAAATATTTATATGAACATTTGCAACACCATAACTTACATATTATCAAGTGCTGTAAAATAGGTTTAGAAGCCTAATTTCTGACCTGCTGTTGTAGCCACTGTTTCTGTTGCAAGTCCAGTTGAGTTTCTGGTCAATTGTAACCCCAAGGATGTTGACAGTGGAGGATTCGGTGATGATAACACCATTGAATGTAAAGGGATGCTGGTTAGATTGTCTCTTACTGGCAATGATCGTTACTTGGCATTTGTGTGGCGTGAATGTTATGCACCACTTGTCAGCCCAAGCCTGGATATTGCCTGGATTTGAACATGGACTGCTTCACTATCTGAGGAGTCATGGATGGTACTGAACATTATGCAATCATTGGAGAATATCCCCAGTCTGACCGTATGATGGAGGGAAGGTCACTGAGGAAGTAGCTGAAGATGGTTGTGCCAAGGACACTACCCTGAGGAACTCTTGCAAAGATGTCCTGGAGCTGAGATGACAGACCTCCAACAACCACGACCATCTTCCTATGTGTCAGGTATGAGTCCAACCAGGGGATAATTTGCCCCTTGCCGATAAGCTTTGATTCCAGTTTTGCCAGGGCTCCTTGATGTCACACTCAGTCAAAAATGGTCTCACCTCACCTCTGGAATTCAGCTCTTTGTCCATGTTTGAACCAAGGCTGTAATGAGGTCAGGAGTTGAATGGCCCTGGCAGAACCCAAACTGGGCGTCGCTGAGCAGGTTATTGCTGAGCAGGTGCTGCTTGATAGCACTGTTTCTGACACGTTCCATCACTTTACTGATGATCAAGAGTAGCCTGATTTGGGTGGTAATTGGCCATGTTGGATTTGTCCTACTTTTTGAGTACAGGATGTACCTGGGTAATTTTCCACATTGTCAGGTAGATGCCAGTGTTGTAACTTTGCTGGAGAAGCTTGGCAAGGAGAGCATAAGTTCTGGAGCACAAGCCTTCAGTACTATTGCCAGAATGTTGTCAGGGCCCGTAGCCTCTGCACGATCCGTGCCTCCAACAGTTTCTTGATATCACGTGGAATGAATCGAGTTAGCTGAAGGCTAGGAGGAGGCTGACATGGATCATCCACTGTGTACTTCTGACTGCAGATTGCTGCGAATGCTTCAACCTACTGTATTGTACTCTTCCATTATTGAGGATGGGGATATTTGTAAAGGCTCCTCCTCCAGTGAGTTGTTTAATTGTCCACCACCATTCATGACTGGATGTGGCAGAACTGCAGAGCTTAGGTCTGATCAGTTGGTTGTGGAATTGCTTAGCTATATCTGTCACTTGCTTCCCTGTTTGATGGCTTCACTAGATTGACACGTCATCTTCAAGTATGCCTGGTGCTGCTCCTGGCATGCCCTCCTGCACTCTCCATTGAACCAGGGTTGATCCCCTGGCTTGATGGTAAGGGTTTGAATAGGGGATATGCTGGGCCACAAAGTTGCAGATTGCGCTGGAATACAATTCTGCTGCTGTTGATGGCCCACAGTGCCTCATGGATGCCCAGTCTTGAGTTGCTAGATCTGCTTGAAGTATGTCCCATTTAGCACGGTGATAGTACCACACAACATGATGGAGGTTATTCTCAAACTGAAGGCAGGACTCCGTCTCCAGAAAGACTTTACGGTGATCACTCTTACCGATACTGTCATGGACAGATGCATCTGCAGCTGGTAGACTGGTAAGGATGAGTTCAAGTATGTTTTTCCCCTCTTGTTGGTTCCCTTACCACAAGCTGCAGACCCAGTCTAGCAGCTATGTCCTTTAGGACCTGACCAGCTCGATCAGTAGTACTGCTGCTGAGCCACTCTTGGTGATGGACATTGAAACCCCCATCCAGAGTACATCTTGTGCCCTTGCCAACTTCAGTGCTTCACCCAAGTGTTGCTCAACATTGAGGAATACTGATTCATCAGCCAAGAGAGGACGGTACATGGTTATCAGCAGGAGGTTTCCTTACCCATCTTTAACCTGAAGCCATGAGACATCATGGGGTCCAGAGTCAATGTTGAGGACTCCCACAGCAACTCTTTTCTGACTATATACCACCGTGTCGTCACCTCTGCCAGGTCTGTCCTGCCAGTAGTAGGACAGGATATATCCAGAAATGGTGGTGTCTGGGACATTGTCTGTAAGGTATGATTCTGTGAGGCATGACTTTGTTAGGCTGTTTCTTGACCGCTCTGTGAGACGGCTCTCCCAATTTTGGCACTAGCCCCCAGATGTTAGTGAGGAGGATTTTGCTGAATCGACAGGGTTGTTTCTGCCATTGTCTTTTCTGATGCCTCGGTTGATGCTAGGTGATCTGTCTCGTCTCACTACTTTGTTGATACTTCATAGCAATTGATACAACTGAGTGGGAGGACAGTTTTTCAGATTTCAGAGGGCAGTTGAGAATCAACTATGTTGCTGTGAGTCTGGAGTCATATGTAGGATAGCGCATTTTCTTCCCTGAAGGACATTAATGACCGAATTTTTCTGACAGTCAACAATGGTTTCATGATCACTATTACATTCTCGATTTATTTCAGATGTTTCTCATTTAATTAAAATTCCGCCGCCTGCCGTGGTGGATTTCGAACCTGGGTCCTCAGAACATCAGCTGAGTTTCTGGGTAAATAGTTCAGCAGTAATACCACTAGGCCATCGCCTGTCCTAAATCTGATCTGATTATGGCCTTAAATTCCCTTTCCTGCCTACTGCTTATTTTTTCCCCTTTGACTCCTTAGTCAATTAAAAATCTATCTACCTCTGCCTAAAATAATATTCACTGTCTTCACTGCTCTCTAGGAAGAGGCTTTCTCAGAGTTATGGCTGTCTAAGCAATCAAACCTTGATCCCACTCTTTTGCTCCCAATTTTTATGATTCCAGTTTTGAGAATACTGAGCAAGCAAGGTCTTTGCTAAGACCTGGCTTCATATATCATAATAATTTGAAGAATAGAATGCATGGAACAAGGAAATAAATGGCAGGGTTCCAGGCTTGAATTGAATGCTAAAAAAAATCCTTATTTTTTGATCAAAAAAGGAGTCTAAGGTTACAGGGAACAGGAAACAAGAGTTAAGGCTGCAGTGAGCTCAACCATGATCTTATTGAATGTTGGAGCAGGTTTTATGGGCCAGTTGGCCTACTCCTGCTCCTGTTTCATATGGCCAGAGGAATTAAAGGACTGAAATGACAGTGGGGTCTGTCAAGACTGAACTTTGAGCCATCGTGCTGAAGACATTCAGCTCTGCAGTGGGCAGCAGTGACGTAGTGGTAATGTCACTGATCTCATAGTCCAGAATCCCAGGCCAATGTTCTGGAAGCAGGGGTTTGGACCCCACTGTGGCAGATGATGAAATCTAAATTTGTAAGAGACCATATGTTTTATTTTTGGGACTACAAGCTGAAATGGAAGTTGGACTGCTGTAAGTGAACAAACATTCAGAACCTACAAATAGAAAACATGCATCCTCTCTCTCTGACGCTGTTTGGAAAAAGACATTAAAACCAAGAAGGCTTTAGAGAGAGAAGGCTAAAACAAGAGAAGACCTAGGTCAAACTGATCAACTGTGAAATTGAAGAAAGACTATCACCCTACAGATGACAGTGTATCATCATTGCTCAAATCAAAATGACTGAGAAAATAACTTTGCATCTGTCGTCTGGATGTTGATCGGAAATCCTGTCTTTTGCTTTTGTTGGAGTTAGCTGTTAGAATAAATAGTTAATTTCTGTTACTGATGAAACTTGGTACAAATTGCTCTTGTTCAGAGCAGCAGTCAATCAGGCAAGTTGGTCATCTAAGTTACCTCATTTATGATTTTATACATTTTGGGACTGCCTGTGGAAGAGTGGGACATATGATCACGCTTCCCAGTTAAGTGGGATTAATTACTTTAATTGGGAATTAAGTGACAAATTCAACAGAAGTACTTAATGAAAAGGTTAGTCTAATGGCAGCCACAAAACCACTATCGATTGTCAAAACAAAATCTAGTTCACTCATGGGGAAGGGAAGGAAATTTGCCATCCTTACCTGGTCTGGTGTCTGTTACTCCAGACCTTCAGTGGTGTGGCTAATTCCCTTTGGAGAAATTAATGATTGGCAATAAATGATGAGATAACAAGGTGTAGAGCTGGA
>NC_063334.1:123242850-123260630 GCF_021869965.1 Rhincodon typus
GGGCCTAGACCAAGAAGGGTCTAGGCCCGAAACGTCAGCTTTCCTGCTCCTCTGATGCTGCTTGGCCTGCTGTGTTCTTCCAGCTCTACACCTTGTTATCTCAGAGTTTTCCTGCTCCTCCGATGCTGCTTGGCCTGCTGTGTTCATCCAGCTCCACACCTCGTTATCTCAGATTCTCCAGCATCTGCAGTTCCTACTATCCTTGGCAATAAATGTTGGCTTAGACAGCAATGCCCACATCCCATGAATAAATTTAGAAAAAAATGTCTGCATGGGGAGGACAGTGAAGCTGGTGTGGGTCAAGTATTTCATATCTCAGTGAAAGAGAATCCTTGCATTGACATAGCACCGTTCACATCCTCAGTAAGTCCTAAAGCATTTGCTATCTGTTAAAATCATGTTGAAGTGTGTCACCACTTTCGCAGTATTAAACATGTGGTAACCAGACTTTGCACAGCAAACTCCCAGGTATAGCAGTGAGTTAATGAGCAGATAATCTGCTCTTCAGTGTGGCTGGTTAAAGGATAAATATTATCCAGTACACTGACTGAACCATCCCTGCTTTTCTTCAAAATAGAATTCCACAGAATTGTTATGGAGCAGAAGGAGGCCAATTGGCCCATCGTGCCTGCACCAGTTCTGTTACCAAATGCCAATCTCCAGCCTTTTCTCCGTATCCCTGCACACCACTTCCAATCCTGCCCTGGTCAATCCCAGCTGTCCAGCCTAAGAACACAGGTTCTCTCAGTGCTGTATTGGTAGTGTCAGCAGAAAAGGGGTGAGGTTTATAGATGAAGTGAACAAAAATAGCAGATGTGATTTCTAGGGAAAGCTCTCAACTAACCCTATTAAAGAACACTTTAAGAGGTTGCGTTTTGGTGAAACCTAGGTCAAAACCAATAACACAGGCTGGAGAAAAGATAATTGTGAGAATATACTAAATAAGTCAAGATGTAGCGATTTTGTGCTGTGAAGCTTGGCTTTTCAATAACCCTGTTACTCATCAGTGAAGAGTCAAGCTGTGGAAACTTCCTGAAATCATGACAAACGAATCACTAGATAGCTAACGAGTTGGAATGTGTCTGCGAATCTGCTTGAGGTCCACGAGCATTCTTGATTATTGCTAATGTCACACTGCTGCCCATTAGGAAGTCTATGAAATGCTGTGCGTGATCAATTCAGCGTGTGAAACCCAAAAGCAAATTTTTGCTGTTACCCCAGCTCTTGATGTAGTGCAAAGCAAAAGGGGTGTTCACAGTCAGTGACACGTGATCCCTCAAAACCATCTGACATCGCCCTCCCCCCGCACAGTCCACAGGTTAACATTAAGATCCACACAGAGCATCTGACCTAAACTTGGACTCCAAAAACTACAAAAACTTTATGGAACATTGTGAGCCTCTCCAGGTTCCAGCCCCTCAAACTCATCAGTCAATTTTTTTTATTCATTCACTGGCTTCATTGGCATTTATTGCCCAGAGGGCAGCACATTGCTGTGGATCTGGAGTCACATGCAAGACAGGCCATGTAACAACAGCAAATTTCATACTGTAAACCTCATTAGTGAATCAAATAGGTTTTTCTTTAAATTGACTTTTAGTTCCAGATTTTTTATTTACTTACGTTCTGCCATGATAGCATTTGAACCTGTGTCCTCAGACTAAATCTAGGACAGATGTCAGAGGTAGGTTCTTTACTCAGAGAGTAGTAAGGGCGTGGAATGCCCTGCCTGCAAAAATAGTAGACTCGCCCACTTTAAGGGCATTTAAATGGTCATTGGATAAACATATGGATGATAATGGAATAGTTTAGGTTAGATGGGCTTCAGACTGGTTTCACAGGTCGGCGCAACATCGAGGGCCGAAGGTCCTGTACTGCGCTGTAATGTTCTATGTTCTATGTTCTAGATTGATTACCTCGTGATAATACCACTAGGCCATCACCTCCCCAATAATACAACCCAGGAGCTCCCAAACCTGGACGTATTGCTGAAGGTTCATCACATGACATCTTCCAACTGCCCAACCCAGTGAAATAGAATCTTTTAATCCTTCTCAAATAATTTCATATATAATAGAAATGAAAAATAGACCATTTTTCACGCTGTGTTGTTCCACAGCAGTGAACTGGAGATTAGGCATCTTTTATTCATGGAGATTCCAATAAAATGATCTATTGATTAGTTTGTAGGTGTGTAGTTATTATTGCAATTACTCCCTGCCAACCTTTTCTGTTTACTGTCTCCTTTAGGTCATAAATTCTAACCTGCAATAATGGTTATTTTTGGAAAGCTCAGCAGAGTGCACAGTACTAATTGAATGCCATCTGTTTCTTTCCTCCTCACTGAAGAAATTTGTTCCAGCTTTGCGAAGGAGATCCTGATCGAAGGTGGGAATGCAGTCGATGCTGGAGTTTCAGCGATGCTGTGTTTGGGAGTGGTGCATCCACACAGTACCGGAATAGGTACATGAGGCTCAAGAGGGAGCCGATACCAGGCATTCTGGAGTTTCTAACTGGGAGTGTGTGGTGGGGATCCTCGTCGTGCATGGATATAGAGATGCTGATTGCCTGAGCCAATGGATTCCTCGATCCCTCTCTCTGATATCAGACCTTAATGTGTCCATTCCTTAGTATCGGTACTGACTGGAAATAGGCCCGGTTGGACCAGCTAGTTGATTCTATCCGGGGTGACGGTAAAGATTATTAAAGCTAACTTCTGAATGAACAATGTAAATTTGGCCAAAGGAACAGAATAGGCCATTCTTCCTGTGGAGCCTGCCCTGCCATTCAGTATGATCTTGGTTGCTTGATACATGTTCCCCACCCTCATTCCCACAATCCTGCACACTGTCAATAATCAGAAATCTATCAAACTTTACCTTAAACATCTCAAAGAATCAACTTTCATAGCACTCTGTGGTAGAGAATTCCAAAGATTCACAACCGACTCAGTAAATTCAAATGTTCTCGTCATCTTAGATCCAAGTGGCATCCCCCTTATTTTTTAATTGTGCTCCCTGGTTTTAGATTACCCAACCAGGGAAAACATCTTACCTGCATCTACGTTGTCTATCCCTTTAGGAATTTTGTAAGTTTTAATCACCTGTCATTCTTTGAAACTTTAGAGAATACAGGCCCAGTTTGCCCAATTGCTCTCCATAACACAGTCCGCCCATCCCAGGAACAAGTCTGGTGAACCTTTGCTGCACTCCCTTTCTGGCAGATGCCTCCTTGGCAAGAGGATTTGAGTACAGGAACACGGATGTCTTGCTGCACTTATACAAGGCCTTAGTGAGATCACACTTGGAATATAGAATGTAGTTTTGGTCTCCTTTTCTGAAGAAAAATGTTCTTGCTTTAAAGGGAGTGCAGCAAAGGTTTACCAGACTGATTCCTGAAATGGCAGGACTGATGTATGAGGAGAGAGTGATTTGTTAGGATTGTATTCACTGGAGTTTAGAAGAACGAGGAGGTGATCTGGTAGAAACCTATAAAATTCTAACAGGACAAGACAGGATATGTGCACGAAGGATATTCCCAATGGTGGAGGAGTCCAGAACCAGGGGTCATAGTTTAAAGATAAGGGGTGAATATTTTAGGACTGAGATAAGGAGAAATTCTTTTTCCCCCCCCAGAGAGTGGTGAGCCTGTGGAATTCACTGTCACAGAAAGTGACGGAGTCCAAACCGTTGTGTGTTTTCAAGGAGGTAGATGTAGCTCTTGTAGCTAAAGGGTCCAAGGATATGGGGGAGTGGGTAGGATTAGGGTATTGGGCTCTGTGATCAGCCATGATCCTATCATCTGTAAACTTGGAAAAATTATGTCCCCAACTTCAATCATTTATATGTATATGTATGTGTGTAATATATAGATAGTGAACAGTTGGGAGCCATGTACTGATCCTTGGGGTACTCCACTAATCATAGCCATTTATTACTACTTTCTGTTTTCTATCTGTCAGTCAATCATTATTCCATACCAGTACATTACCTCCAATCCAATGTGCTGTAATTTTTCTAACTAGCCTCCTGTGCCGGACTTAAAAGCCATTTGAAAATTTAAGCATATGAAATCCATTGGCACTCCTTTATCAGTTTCATTAGTAACATCTTTAAAAACTTCAAGCTCCTGTTATGGACCAAACCAGACCTCATCAAAATATATAAAGAAGGTAGCCTAGACCCTAACTTCATTTATTTTAAAGGTAAATGTGAGGTGCTATGTTCCAGATGCAATTCAATTGGTCAAACTACTCGACATTAAGTCAAACACAATTTATTCAAACACCACTGTTAAAATATAACAAAAGAAAGAAGATGCAGTATGTAAACATTCCAACCAGGGAAGTAGTTATACTAGACCTGGTTTTGGGAAATGAACCTAGCCAGGTGAGTGAAGTTTCAGTCGGGGAATATTTCTGGAGTAGTGACCATGATACTGTGAGTTTTAAGATACTCATGGATAGGGATAACAGCAGTTCTTGGGTGAAGGCATTAAGTTGGGGGAAGTTGAACTGCAACAATATTAGGCAGGAACTGGAGAATGTTGATTGGAGGTGGCTGTTTGAGGGTAAATCCACATTGGACATGTAGGAGTATTTCAAATGGCAGTTGATAAGAGGTCAGGAGCAGCACATTTCTGTGAGAATGAAGGATAGGTATGGCAAGTTACGTGTACCTTGAATGTTATGGGATGTTATGACCTTGGTCAGAAAGGAAAAGGAAGCGTATGTAAGGTCTAGGAAGATGAGAATTGACGAAGCCCTTGAAGTATATGACGAAGGTAGGAAAGAACTTCTAGGAATTAGAAGGGCAAAACTGGGTCATGAAAAGGTGTTAACAAACAGGATTAAGGAAAATCCGAAGGCTTTTTATACATATATAAAAAGCAAGAGGGTGGCCAGGAAAAGGGATGCCCCACCCAAGGACAAGGGAGGGAATATATATGTGGAGCCAGAAGAGGTAAGTGAGGTCCTAAATGAATACTTTGTGTCGGTATTCACCAAAGAGAATGAATTGGTGGAGAATGACTTCTGGGAAGGGAGTGTTGAATTTCTAAGCTAAGTTGCTATTAAGAAGGAAGAGGTGTTGTATGTCTTAAAAAGTATTAAGGTAGATAAGTCCCCAGGTCCTGATGGGATCTATCCCAGAATATTGAGGGAGGCAAGAGAACGAATTGCTGGAACATTGACAGACATCTTTGTATCCTTTTTGGTCATAGGTGAGCTCCCAGAGGACTGGAGAATAGCCAATGTTGTCCCATTGTTTAAGAAGGGTTACAGGGATAATCCTGGAAATTACAGACCTGTTAGTCTCATTTCGGTGGTAGAGAAATTATTGGAAAAGTTTCCCAGGCACAAGATCTATATGCATTTAGAAGCAAATGGACTTATTAGCAATAGACAGCATAGTTTTCTGAGTTTTTTGAGGAAGTGATGAAGGTGATTGATGAGGCAAAGGCGGTTGATGTCTGTATGGATTTCGGTAAAGCCTTTGTCAAGTCCCTCATGGTAGACTGGTACAAAAGGTGAAGCCACATGGTATCAGGGTGAGCTGGCAAGATGGATGCAGAACTGGCTTAGTCATTGGAAACAGAGTGTAGCAGTGGAAGGATGCTTTTTGGAATGGAGAATTGTGACTAGTGGTTTTCCACAGGGATCAGTGCTGGCAAGTCTGTTGTTCATGATCTAAATAAATGATTTGGAGAAAAACATAGCTGATGTAATTAGTAAGTTTGCAGATGATATAAAGATTGGTGGAGTTGCAGATCATGAGGAGGATTGTTAGACGATACAACAGGATATAGATCAGTTGAAAGCATGGACAGAAAAATGGCAGATGGAACGTCAAATACAGGTGGAAATTATACAGTGAATGGCAGAACCCTTAGGAGTATTGATATGCAGAGAGATCCAGGTGTGCAGGTCTACAGATCATTGAAGGTGGCAGTGCAGGTAGTTAAGGTAGTAAAAAAGGCCTAAGACATGCTTGCCTTCATTGGAAAGGGCATTGAGTGTAAGGATAGGCAAGTTATGCTGCAGTTTTATAGAACTTTAGTCAGGCCACACTTGGAATATTGCAAACAGTTCTGGTCACCACACTACTAGAAGGATGTGGATGCTTTGGAGGGGGTACAGAAAAGGTTTATCAGGATGTTACCTGGTATGGGGGATTTTAGCTGCAAAGAAAGGTTGGAGAAACTGAATTTGTTTTCACTGGAACACAGGAGTTTGAGGGGTGACCTGATAGAAGTTTATAAGATTGTGAATGGCATGGATAGAGTGGAATGTATGAGGCTTTTTCCCAGGGTGGAGGGGGCAATTACTCAGGGACACAGGTTCAAGGTGCAAGGGGGGAAGTTTAAAAGAGATGTGCGAGGCAAGTTTTTCACACAAAGGGTGGTGGGTGCCTGGAACGCGCTGCCAGAGGAGGTGGTGGAAGCAGACACAATAGCAGCATACAAGAAGCACCTGGATGGATACATGAATAGGAAGGGAATAGAGAGATACGGATCCTGTAAGTGAAGACAGTTTTTGCCCTTCCATACTAAAACTATCAGCGCAGGCTTGCAGGTCCAAAGGCCCTGTTCCTGTGCTGTATTTTCTTTGTTGTTTGTTCTTGTTCTTTGTAAAAACTTGGAACAACTTAACTCTATTGGAAAGCTAACCAACTCACTAATTAACTGTTCCAATATAGTAACATCCCATCAATACACGCTTGGCAAAATGCGAATTCAGAAAACAAATTTTGTCTCACATACAATCCAGCAGCCCAGAAAGAGAATCCCCAGCTTTTGGCTGTAATCGAGAGAGGGGAAAAATAGCTTCTACTTCTCTGAAGGAAACATGGATAAAGCACATCTCTTAAAGCCACAGCATCATCACATTCCTCAAACAAAATCAAATCGTTATCAACTGGGTGTCTATTTGTTATAGATCCTTTTATTATAGATTTCAGTATTTTCCCTACAATTGATGGAAGGCTAACAGGTCATATATCAATTATTATGCACAGTCTTAGAGTGTATGTGTGCATTTGGGGTTAATGCAGGCCATGGTTATCTCCAAGATTAAATAGCCTACCCACAGCCCCAAGGTTGTTGATCAGAGGAGTTAGAAACTCTGGGATCTGAGGCAAAGTGGCAGGAAGCAAATGTGATTGGGTATTTTTGGAATTGTCTCTAGCAGAGTTCTGCAGGGCTCCCTACTGGGTGCCTCACTGCATATGGAATAGATCAATGATTAAAAGTAGGGAGGGTGGGGATTCTGGGATGTTTGCAGGTGATGCACAAATTGGCTATTTCAGGGAGAAAGTGGGGGGAGGGAGAGAATCAGTGAGAAAAGGCCGAAGAGAGGAAGGTGGCTGAGAGTCATTTGTGGAACTTGACCGTTCAGCTTCATTGGAACTCTGCTAATGTCAAGATTAAATCTCTCACTCAGAAACTGGAAGACAGACACGTCCAGCAACTGAGCATTTATTGATGTTGTAGCAATTGTGAGGCGATGACTTTCAGAGTCACTCAATGAAACACTATAAATTCACCTTTTAGCTTAGAAAAGAGATGACTGAGGGATGACCTGACAGCGCCAGAAAGTCATTTATAACACAGCAGGAAACCATTTGGCCCGTCAAGTCAATGCTGGCTCCCTGAAAAGCAATACGATCCCATTCTTCCACTATGAGCCCTGTACATTTTAAGTGTCCATTCAGTTTCCTCTGATTATTCTGACTTCCACCACCTGCAAGACCTTGTTTGTTAACAGTGACTGCAGGAAAAACAATTTCCTTCTCATTTGCCCTGCATCTTTTGCCCATGACATTAAATCTGTATTCCCTCGTCTTTGTACCATCAACTCAGCATGAACAGGCTCACTACTCTCTGGGTGAAGAAATTTCTCCTCATCTCAATCTTAAAATGTATGTCTCTTATCCTTTAAGGACTGAAAAGATGAGAAATTTCTTAGATATAAGCGGACTGTCTTCAGCTCCTAGGGCCTCCTTTCATAAGTATTCTAGAGGCCTATGGGGTCATAGGTTTAAGTCCCACCATGATGGCCAGTGGAGTTAGATTAATAATTCTAAAATTGAAAGCCAATCTTAATAAGAATGACCATTAAATGATCACTGGTTGCCATAAAAACCCATCTGGTTCACTAATGTCCTTTATGGAAGGAAACTGCCAACCTTACCTGGTCTGGCCTACATGTGACTGTAGACCTACAGCAATGTGGTCGACTCTCAACTGCCCTCTTAAATCTGAAAAACTGGCCTCCTACTCAGTTGTATCAATTGCTATGAAGTCTCAACAAAACACTGAAGTCAAGCAAGCCACGCAAATCAAGGGAAACTTAGGAATGGGCAATAAATGTTGGTTTTGCCACATCCCGTGAAAAATTCAATTTGAAAAGAATTTCTTCTGGGTGCTCCAGCTTTTCCCCCCCACATTCCCAAGATGTGCAGACTAGGTGGATTAGCAATGGTAAAAATGTGGGGTACAGGAAAAGGGTCTGAGTGAGATGCTCTTTGAATGGTCGGTGCAGACTCGATGGGCCAAGTGGCCTCATTCTGCGCTGGTGAGATTGTATGAGTTATGATTTTAAAGGGATCAACATGTATGTGGAGGAACTGGAACAGGGTACTGAATTGATGATCAGCCACAATCATATTGAATGGTGGAGCAGGCTAGGACCCTGAATGGCCTACTCCTCCTATTTCCTGTGTTCCTGTTGAGGATAATTCTCCAGCTATCTTGCAGAATAAAAATTCTGGGATCATTCTGTCCAAATGAGAGGACAGCATTGCTCAGTTTTCACTTGCAATATAGCATTTCCAAGTAGGGCAGTAAGCCCTCAGGTGGTAGTGCAGCTTTCACACTTGAGTTTGTGAAATGGGGTATGAATCCATGATCCTCTGACCCTGAGGCACGAGCTTTGCAACCCCTGCAGATGTCAGCACTGTGGGTAACTCGCTCGCATGTGTCCAGTTTAATGACTTGTTGTATTTTTGCTGTAGGTGGAGCTGTCTCGGCAGTGTTTCACAGCAAGGTGTTGGGGGTGACAAAGGTTCTAAACGCCTATCCTGTGGAGTCCCTGAACCTGAGCTTTGGTGTCCCATCGACCCTCCAGGGTCTCCGACTATTGCACCAAGAGTATGGCAGTCTGAGCTGGGCCAAGCTGTTCCAGCAGCCGGTGGAGCTGGCGAGAAAGGGTTTCCCCGTTGATAGCGTCCTGGTGGGGGCTGCGAAGGAGGTGGAGGCACAGAGGGCCGAGCTATGCCCACTCCTCTGCAACAGTGGACACGAGCTGAAGGGAGTGGGGGTCAACGCCACTAACTGGAAGCTGGCTGACATCCTCGAGAGGGTCAGCACAGAGATGGAAGAAGCCTCCTTCCCGGAACCCCTCGCCCGGCAGCTGGCTGGAGACTTGCCGAGGAAGGGTCGGCAGGAATTCGTGCGGGCCGTCACGAGACAGCGAGCCACCCTGGCCGAGCCTCTGGTGACCGAGCTTGACCGTTTCTTCCTGTATGCCGCTCCGCCTCCTGCCTCTGGGGGCGTCCTGACGCAGGTCGTGAAGGAGGCTGGGCGACTCAACCTGTCGCTTGCGAGCATTTCCAGTGCGAAAAACACGTCTGCCACTTACCGGGATATTCTGAATGCAGCCCAGCGTGTCTACCAGAGCCGACCTGGTTTCCCTTCACCGGTTCCCTGGAACCTTCAGAAACAAAGCGAGGACAAACCCTCCAACAAGACATCTCCAGCCGGCAGTCAGGTCGTGGTTATTGACCGCTCTGGTAACATGTTGGCAATGGTGGGCTCCCTGAATAGTGCATTCGGGGTGAGGTTCCTATCTCCTTCCACAGGCATTTTCCTCAGTGATTTCACCGGGAGAACAGACTCTGTCATCCATCATTGGGCCTGTCCGGCCGTGCTGACCTCTGTGGCCGGGGATGATCTCGTGGCTATGGCTGGTGCAGGAGGATCCTCTGTCCCATTTGCCGTTGCTCAAATGGTGGTGAACAAAGTTTATTTTGAGAGGTCGACCAAAGAAGCGGTCTCTGGTCCATGCTTTTACCTGAACATTGGAGAGGGAGGCACTTTGCACAAACTGGTGTCTGGAGTGCAGAGAGATTCCAAAATTTATACCCTCTTGTTACAGCAGGAGCCAGAGCTGGAGCTGGTTAATGAAACTTCAGGAGGTGTGACAGCCACAATGGTGGGAATCCACCTGGGCCACCTCAGTGCATTTGGACAGCCGCAAGAATGTCTTTATGCTGACGGTTATTAACACCATGGTATTCTTGTTCTGTTCATCTGCTTCCCTGTCCCTCCAGCTGGTTTCTCCTAAAGGATTTTGGGAGGTTTTAATTACCCCTGTTTCACCTTAATTTCATTCCCAAGTGTCAGCCATTCCTTGATTGGTACCTGCTCTTGTCTTTGTATTGTACGGTCATTACTGGCTCGAATACATCATTAGCGCTCTCCCCTCCAGTACTAAGGGAGTATGTTGTATTGGTCAGACATCCAGTCTTTCAAATTAGACATTAAACTAAGACCTGTCTGCTCTCTCAAGTAGATTTAAAAGCATCAGAGCAGTTATGATGTACAGGAGGGGGAGTTCTCCCCAGTGTCTAGCCAATATTTATTCCTTAATCAATGCCTACAACAGATTATCTGTTCCTTAATTCATTAATGTCTGTGGGAGCTTGCTGTTAATAAAGTGGCTGCTGCATTTCCAACACTTCGATGGAGACTTTGCATGAGCTGCACTGCATTGGTTATAGAACACTTTGGAACATGCTGAAGTTATGTTAGGCGCTATAGAAATGTAAATCCATCTTCTAACTTATGCATCATTCACTTTGAAAAAACTTACTGGATAAAACTAATAGTTGCTAATTGCGCATTATCAGAATTGCATACAGCAATCCCACATTAATTAAATATATCTTCTTTTAATAAGAAAAGCGCAAGTGCTGAAAATGTGAACTAACAACAGGAATACCACAAATAGACAATGCAGGGCTATCATCCATTCTGACTGAGGGTATCCAGCTTAAACAGTAACCTGCCTCTTCCTCTTTATGATGATTACTGACCTTTCATCTCTCAATTTGTCATGTATTTCCCTGGTGGTGGGTTGAAGAGATTTGATTGCACTGCATTAAGCTGTGAGTCGCGCCTTTCGATGATACATCCATCGAGCCTTATTCTGCATCGCCTGGAAGATCAGATTGCACTGAGGCCAAGAAGGACTACTAAATGCAGCCCTTATTGGATTTTCCCTCGAGGATATGAACAGGGAGTGAACTGCATTGATTGCGACTGCTTTCAAATCCCACCTCCTTTCACAGATTGCATAAAGGGGATTGCATTAAAGTGTGAACAGAGATGTCTCAGTCGAAGTTTTGTTTTCTACAAGCTTTTTGGGAGATGGCATTGGCACTAATGTTTCTTTTGTACTGGAATTTTGTTTTAAATGTGATGGTTCAAAATACAAATTGATTTGTGTTGTGTACTTTGCACCTTTATTGAACAGGAGCACAGGTAGTTGTTTTTCCCAGGACCCAGTTAATGTCGTCGAACGTTGATTGCATATAACATCCAAGATTAATCACCTCAGCAGACTGTCAAAGCTGTTTGTCTGAGCAGTTGTAACCACACTTCTGTTTTAAATTTTAAAAAGATTGCACTTCACAAGCTGATGTCTGTTGTTTCCCTGGAGCTGTATGTACTCGCAGCTAGCTTTTTCATTCAAGACATTATTGATGGCAGAGGAATTGAACAAATACTTTGCATCAGTCTTCTCAGTAGAGGGCACTAAGTAATCAAGGGGTAGTAGTGTGGAGGAAATAAATATTGCTACTGCTCAAGAAAAAGTGCAAGGAAAATTAATGGAATGAAAGGTTGCTATGTCGCCTGGATCTAATAGGAGGTATCCCAGGATACTAAAAAAAGTAGCTCCAGTGATAAGAAAAGATATAGGAGCAGAATTGGGCCATTCAGCCAATTGAGTCTGCTCCTCCATTCGATCATAAAGATTTTTCTCAACCCCATTCTCCTGTTTTCTCTCTATAACCCTTGATCTCCTTGCTAATCAAGAACCTATCTGTATCTTAAATACATTCAGTGACTTGGCCTACACAGTCTTCCGTGGCAATGGGTTCCACAGATTCATCACCCTCTGGGTGAAGAAATTCCTCATTTTAGTTCTAAAGGCTTATCCTTTCACTCTGAGGCTGTGCCGCCGGGTCCTAGTGTCTCCTACTAGTGAAAACATCTTTTCCGCATTCAATCTATCCAGTATTCTGTAAGTTTCAATGAGAACCCGTTCTCATCCTTCTAAACACCATTGAGTACAGACCCAGAGTCCTTAACCACTGCTCATATGATAAGCCCTTCATCCCTGGGATCATTCTTGCAAACATCTTCTGGACCCCCTCCAATGCCAGGACATCATGCCTAAGATATGGGGCCCAAAACTGTTCACAATAATCCAAATGCAGTCTGACCAGAGCCTTATACAGCCTCAGCAATACATCTCTACTCGTGTATTCTAGCCCTTTTAAAATGAATGCCAACATTGCATTTGCGTCCCTAACTGCCAACTGAACCTCAATGTTAACCTTAAGAAAATCCTGGATTAGGACAGCCAAGTCTCTTTGTGCTTCAGATTTCTGAAACTTTTCCTCATTTAGAAAATAGTCTATGCCCCTATTCTTTCCTACCAAAGTGCATAACCTCACACTTTCCCACATTGTCTCCCATCTGCAACTTTTTTGCCTGCTCTCCTAGTCTGTCCAAGTCCTTCTGTAGCTTCCCCACTTCCTTAACAGTACCTTCCCCTCCAGCTATCTTTTGTCATCTGTAAATTTAGCAACAATACCCTCGGTTCTTTCGTCTAGACTGTTAACGTCCAATGTGAATAGTTGTCCCAGTAGGGACCTCCGCAGAACTCCACTAGTCACTGGATGCAACACTGAAAAAGACCCCTTTAACCCTACTCTCTGTCTTCTGCCAGTCTGTCAATCCTCTATCCATGGCAGTACCATTACCTAACACCATGGCTGCTTATTTAGCAACCTGTGTGGTACCTTGTCAAAAGACTTCTGGAAATCCAATTACATCATGTCCACTGGCTCTCCTTTGTCTAACTTGCTCGTTATCTCCTCAAAGAATTCCAACAGATTCGTTAGGCATGACTTCCCCTAGACAAAGCCATGCTGATTCCCCCCCTATTTTACCACACACTTCCAAGTACTCCGCAAACTTGTTCTTAATAATGGGTTCTAAAATCTTACCAATGACCAAGATCAGGCTAACTGTCCTATAATTTCCTGTCTGTGTCTCCCTTCCTTCTTAAATAGGGGTGTCACATGAGCCATTTCCAGACATCTGGGAGCCTCCCTGATTCCAGTGATTCCTGAATGATCACCATCAATGCATCTACAATCTCCTCAGCAATCTCCTTCAGAACTCTCGGGTGTATTATCATCTGGTCTAGGTTGATTTATTTACCTTAATCATTTTAGCTTTCCCAGCATGCTCTCCTCATTTTTAGCTGTCCAATGTCCACTCTTGCCTCCCTCTTTTTAGATATCTAAAATAAAATCTTGCAATCATGAAACACAGTGGATGCACTGGTAGCAATCTTCCCAGAGCCTTTAGATTTTGGAAAAGTCCTGGAAGATTTGAAAACAGCCAATTTATCATGCTTGCACAAAAAGGGAAACATGTGGAAGGTAATTATAGACTTAGTGTTTGTCACTGGGAAATTTTTTTTTCTATTTATTCATTCAGGGGCTGAGGGCATCACTGGCCAAGCAACATTTATTGCCCATCCCTAATTGCCCAGAGTGCAGTTAAGAGTCAACCACATTGCTAATCAACCACAAATGTTTGAGTTTATTATGAAGAATGTAATAGCCTAGCCTTTTGAAATGCATGATGTAAACAACCAGAATCTATGTGACTTCATGAAGAGGAAATCATGCCTAACAAATTTATTACATTTTTGAAGAGGTAACAAACAGGATCGATAAGGGGGAGCAGTATATATGAGATATTTGGATTTATGTTTTCATTCCTAGTTGCCCTTGAAAAAGTGACAGTGAGCTGCCTTCTTGAACTGCTGCAGCCCATGTACTGTAGGCATCTTAGAAGGCATAGTATTGTGAGAAACAATGTTTTGCCCAGTAGCAACTTTTGATGATCTTCAGGATTGGGGAATGTGAACAGACTTGGTCTTGAGATTTTCCCTCACAAATTCCCTGTGCAAACTATATACCGTTAGTGTTCCTGTGCACTGTGCTGCAGGAAGTTTTTAGTTTAAACATAACTGAACAAAATTAATTAATTAACTAGAAAACATTGCACTGCACCGCTGAGTTTCTGGTCATGTGCATTCACCGCTGTGTAGTATTGCCCATAAATGTATCCTGTCAGCACTGTCCATAATCTATCACTTTCCTCACATGTCTGCTTTGTGGCACTGGATTGGAGGCCTTTTAGAAGAAATTGGAATAACTTAACTCTCATGGAAAACTCAACAGACTAATAGATTATTTAACTACTAAGTCGTAACTGTTCCAATATAGTAACATCCCATAAACACACCCCTGGCAAAGGCAAATTCTGTAAAATAGATTGTCTCACAGGCAATTCTCCAGTCCAGGAGGAAAGCATCAGAGAAACCTCTGAGACATAGAAGGGAGAGATGTACTGCAGCTTCCAAACCCAGCTTCAAAACCTCAGCAACTGCTACTGAAAAAAACTAAAACTAAAAATCCTGGCTCTGTGGGAGCTTAACCTGTTCCAGCTGCTTCTATTGTTCCAACTTTTAAAACAAACCCAAGAGGGTCTCACAAGCTGTCTACTTCATTGGGTTCAAATAGATAGCTCATCACCTCTGTCTTAAAACCTGTCTTCAAAAATAAAGACAGAATACACCTCTTAAAGCCATAAACCTCCAAATTAGTTAGACACTATTTTTCCTGAGCGATTCCACATTGACATATCTGAAACAACCAATGTTTTGTTGTGCGACTATCAATTATATCCGGAGTGAGTGTTTCTGGAAGTTTCTCCATCAATGAATTTAAAGGGACTGACTTGTAATTAATGGGCTTACCTTAACAATCTTTTTTTGGAACAAGGGTGTAATGTTTGTAATTCTCCAGTCCTCTGGCATCACTCTTGAATCCAGACATAAGACTGAGCTGCATGGAGTTCCTCAGTTACAAAACATTTGTTGACCATTATCTTTTCCTTCCTGCTACTGAAGCAATTTTTTGATACAACTTGTGTTTTGGATCCCATGCGTTGTTACTTTTCTGATCTCTCTTCTACGTGGAACCTTAGCAAACGCTTTCCTTCAAGTCAATTTTACATCAACTGTACTAGACTCATTGACTCTCCTTGATATATCAGAATATTTTATAGAATTAATTTAGATGTAGTCTTCCCTTAAAAGTTTTTCAGTACATAAGCAATTGAGCTGAAATATAAGCCCAGTGATTCTCAAACCTATTTCCATTTTGAACTTTGAAAGTTGCTACGACTTTCTGAATGAGAACTTGAGAAGGAAGAAGGAGGTGGATGGGAGCCTGTGAAATAGAAGTCTGTCTGTTACAAAGGTGTCATTACTGGAAATCAGGCCAGAGTTTGTGGAGTCATCACAAAAGTTAAATATTTTAAAAATAAGTACACAGAGATTCCTTAATTCACCTGATTTTCAGGCCCAGGTTGATAGAACACACAGGCCAGGTTTCTTTCCTTAACAAGGGTTACTATATATGACTGGTAATTGACTCTGTCTACATGTAAACAATTATTAACCATCAGCATAAAACTCCACCAGTTAAAACTCTAAACTCCTTATTGACTCTCCTTTACATGCACACAAATATAGAAGGGAATGGGTGGAGAGAAAACCTGGAGAAAGCATTCTGTAGTCACTGTTCACAAGAGCTGTTGAATTGATTTTTGTTGATCAGAAGGCTTTTTCATGGCATTCCTTTCATGAATGCTCCCATTGATTTGCAAAAGGCACATGATAGCAGGTTCGCTTATAGAAAATCTCTGACTTTCCAATGATGACTGGTCACTAGTCCATAGCTCAATTCTTGTCAATCACAGCTCCATCTATACACAGAACCTCTTGGATCCTCGATAGCTGCACCTGTTAGTGCTTGTTCAAACAGTTGTGTAAACAATGCTTGCCATGAGTGTCAAGTCACTTATTTATCAATGCATACAATAATGATGGTTGCACCTCCATGCAAACCAAATACTGGCATCACAACCAACGATTATTTTATGTTCTATTTACATCTTCCCCCTGTGGGTAGTACGATCCCTTTATATCCCCCACCCAAACACAACAGGTTCTCACGTGTGCTCTAGGATGTACATAAAATCATGAGGGACATAGATAAGGACTTTTCCCTAGGGTAGGGGCGGTTAAAACCTAGAGAGTATATTTTTAAGGTGAGAGGAGAAAGATTTTAAAAAGATCTGAGGGACAGCTTTTTCACTTATGTTCCTGTGGAATGACCTGCCAGAGAAAGTGAGGCTAATTTAGTTTGGGAAACTTGGTCAGCATGGATGAGTTGGATCGAAGGGTCTGTTTCCATGCTGTGTGTCTCTATGACTGTATGTAGGGGTCATGGCAGCTACCAGGGTAGTGGGCACACACTTCTCGGCAATGCTAACAATGATCACAGATCGCCTGGGCTGTAATCAAATGGTGCTCCTTCTTGTTGATGAATTTTGTAGCATTGTGATACTGCCCTCTCAGTGCCACGTGTGCACAGTCAAGGGGCACCATGTATGTGGGAGAACCCAGCCGTGCTTCTGAATCCCATTGTCCCGGCTGCAGTGATGATAACTCCATTGAATATCAATGGGTGGTGATCATTGTCTGGCATTTGTGTGGCACCAATGTTACTTACCATTTGTCAGCCCAAGCCTGGATAGTGTCCATGTATTGCTGCATTTGCAACTTCAATGACCTGGTGTTCAGCAGATGTAAATCTTGCATTTTCCCTCATCAAATTGTCACTGTCTATGCTATTTTGCAGTTACATTTCATATCCAGTCAATGTTAAGTGATGGCGGGGAACACAGCTCAAGAGTGGGTACCATCAGCAACAGCCTCTACCCAGTCAGAAGGGAAGAATTGTTCTATCCCCTTTTACCTCACATCACCCTATTAGCCCATTCCATCCAGACCGCTATGTGGAGACCCACCTCAATGAACTTCGCCTTTAACTTGCCTCCCTGAATGATGCACATCCCAGTCCTCTAAAGTCCCTCTTTGAAGCTATGTTGATCATCACCATTATTAATACTCCCCAGCACCCCTGCCCCTTTTCCCATACCCTCCAATGCTGTCTTGCATATTTCCTAATACCTTGAGATTTCCCCCTCCAACCCCATCACCTTCCTTGTCCCTCCCTCAATGTATGCCTTTGCTTTTCCACACTGGCTCTAACTGACACCCCTTTTACCCCTCCTGAACAATCTGGACTGATCCCCAGGGCTGTATTTGCCCCAGACCACTGAGCAACTTCAACAAGTAGGTCCCAGACATAATAAAAACCAAAAGAACTGAGGATGCTATAAATCAGGAACAAAAACAAAGTTGCTGGAAAAGCTCAGCAGGTCTGGTAGCATCTGTGAAGGAGAAAACAGAGTTAACGTTTCGGGTCCGGTGCCCCTTCCCCAGAACCCAAAACGTTAACTCTGTTTTCTCCTTCACAGATGCTGCCAGACCTGCTGAGCTT
>NC_063334.1:123275630-123309003 GCF_021869965.1 Rhincodon typus
TTGCTGGAAAAGCTCAGCAGGTCTGGCAGCATCTGTGAGGGCAAAAAACAGAGTTAATGTTTCAGGTCCGGGGTTCTGAGGAAGCGTCACCAGACCCGAAACGTTAACTCTGTTTTTTCCTTCACAGATGCTGCCAGACCTGTTGAGCTTTTCCAGCAACTTTGTTTTTGTTCCTGATTTACAGCATTCGCAGTTCTTTCAGTTTTTATTCATTATGCAAATTTATTTGCAAATCAGTGCTTACTATTACTGTTAAATAGTGTGGTCGTTATACAGGTGCAGTGCAACGTTGGAATGGTAACTGAATCTCACCAAAAAACAGCTAACTATCATTTTTGGTGAGTTTCAGGGAGGGTTTCTCCCCAGAAGGCCCAGTGAGTTTTCTTGTTCCATCTTCCCAAACTCGTCTCATTACCGATGCACCATGCCCCTGTAGCATCCTCGCCATCATATTTTCCCATTCATCTCAGGCAACATTCCTGACACTGCCTGGATATCCTCGGATCCCTGGCACTAGTGCCATTTTTTTTAATCCTAGTCGTATATCCGGTCTAGCACTTTCAGTCCAGAGTTGCCCTTCACCATGCGCAGCTTGGAACAGCAATCACAAACAAGGCCGGAACTGCTTGCCTTTCCAGCAGCAAGAAATTTACATTCAATGAGTGATCACTGCACCCAGCTCTCACCTACTGGAACTGGGGGTCAGCCAAGTCCTGTCTGACTCGTAGCACCCAATGCCTCCATATATTGAAGAAGGTGATGTCCCTCCTGCTCAATGTCTTCATCTTCCTCCTCACAAAATTGCTGCTGCTCTCTCGGCTCTTCAGAGTCTATCACACGCTCTCTATGACCGTTCCAGTTGTGCGGAGCTCAGCATGCTGGGATTGTGTGGCACACACTGTCTGGAGTCTAGCCTCAGATAGGGGTTCTGTAAAGGAGTCGTTAGGCATGGGCGCAGAGAGGAGACCTTATCTCCTGGTAACCATCCTTGTAAAAACCTAATCCTTAAAACAGGAACAGAAGAGTTCTCAAGGATCAAGGTATCATGGTAGTTCCCAGGGTACCTGGCACAGATTTCTAAGATGTGGTATGATCACAGATGACTTATACATTAATGGAATGGAAACCTTTTCTATTGTTGAAGTCAGCTGCTTTATGAAATGACCGTCTCTGCATGGCCTGTTTCTAGTCTGCAGCACCCTACCCCTCGGGGAAGCTAGTTATGTCGGTGAAACCTACAGCACTGACCTTGTCCCAGGGAAACAAGATGGTCTGGTACAAATTGTCTCAGTAACAGTCTTGCTACATTTGTGGGTGGATGGTTGAGGTCCCCAGTGGCTCTTTGGAAGAAACATAGAAAAGTAGGAGCAGGAGTAGGCCATTTGGCCCTTCAAGCCTGCTCTATCATTTAATATGATCATGGCTGATCATCCAAGTCAGTCCCCTGTTCCCGCTTTCTCTCCATACCCTTTAGCTGCAAGAGCCACGTCCAGTTCCCTCTTGAATATATGTAATGAACTGGCCCCAACAGCTTTCTGTGGGAGGGAATTCCACAGGTTGACAGGTCTCTGAGTGAAGAAATTTTTCTTCATCTCAAGTCCTGAATGGCTTACCCCCTTATTCTTAGACTGTGACCCTTTGTTCTGGTCTTCCTCAATATTGGAAGCATTCTTCCCGCATCTAGCCTGTCCAGTCCCATCAGGATTTTATATGTTTCTGTGAGATCCCCCTTATTCTTCTAAATTCCAGTGATCAAAGGTCCAGTCGATCCAGTCTTAATGAGGCCCGGTCCCTACAGTGGCCCGACAATAACCCTTGCCATAGCTGTAAATATTGGTCCCGCTTGCAATGAACCAGCGTGGGGAATACAAGAAACAGAACGGATCCTTGGTAAATGTGAGCAGTTAATAATCACATCACTCACAAACAACAGCTCACCATTGTCCTCCTTACAGTGGGACAATGAACACTCTGACAAGGAGGGCCATGGAACACCTGCACGCATATCTTTCACATAGTGACCTTATGAACATAGCAACAGTCAGGTCACAATGAGGTGGTGCTGAATTGAGTGACCACTGACCTTCTCCTTTCCACCCCACACCACTCAAGAAAGGCATCATTACAATAAAGTGCGTGTTGGTAAATACTTACAATTCAAGATGAGAGGGAATCAGTTCCACGCCCTTGTGCAGCCTATGAAATCATCCCTGTTTTACAGAGCCGACTATGTTAAATCTGCAATGACCATGACACACTTCAGATAATGTGACCATCATTTGCACCCCATACAGTGGTACACTGCATGAATTTTACAAGATATGCTGCCACTGGAGATAGTCCAGATAAAGTTCATTGATACCATGTACAGAGGGACTGTCTTATGAGGAGAGGTTGAGCCTCTAGTCATCGGAGTTTAGAGAAATGAGAGATGACCTTATTGAAACATACAAGATTTGGAGGAGACTTGACAGGGTAAAAGTGGAAAGGTTGTTTCCTCTTGTGGGAGAGTCTAGGACCAGAGGGCATCATCTCAGAATAAGGGGTCGCACATTTAAGACAGATGCGGAAGTATTTTTCCCCTTAGAGGGTGGTGAATCTGTGGAATTCTTTACCACAGAGGGCCATCAAGGCTGAGTCATTCAGTATAGTCAAGGCTGAGATGGACAGATTTTTAATGAGTAAAAGAACCAAGGTTTATAGAGAAAAGGTAGGAAGGCAAAGTTAAAAATTATTAGATCAGCCATGATCTCGTTGTTTGGCAGAACAGACTTGATGGGCTCAATGGTCTACATTTCATGTTCCTATGTACAATGATATGATAACAGATACCTGTACTGGAAAAGTGCCTGATTAATGTAATTGCCCCCCTGAAGGGCATCTTCTCACACAAGAAGAGCCCATTTGCTGCACAGAAAAAGTACTCCTCCTTCGCTATTCCAAAGATTATTATTACTCGCAAAGTTAACTCTGCTTCTCTTTCCATAGCAGCTGCCAGACCTGCTGAGTTTCTCCAACATTCTGTGTCTGTCACAAATTTCCAGCCTCCACAGTCCATGGCTTTTACTTCAGTCCTTGATTTCATCTCTCATCTGAAAAGTGGTACCTCCAACATTGCAGCATCCCCTCGGTGCTTGTAGAGTCAGGAACCAAATCTGGAGTGGGACCTGAATTTCACAGGATTTCAGGATAAAGAGGCCTACCATTGGAGGCATGCCTGCAGTCACCAATTGAACAAGGAAAGACTTTTCCTGCAGGAAATTCAGGATAATTTATAGATTGATAATATCATTACTTATTTACAGATTAGAGTCATGTGATATAAATTACAGGCTAAAAGTTGGAATAAGGGGTTAATTAATTATTTAGTGACTGGATTAGGAGCATTTACCAAGCATTTAGAAACTGGATTGGATGAATTCATTAAATCTTGAGCAATCAGATTTTAAGAATCCATTCATCATTTAGAGAACAGGTTGGGAAATTTCATTAATCATTCAGTGATTGCATTTGGAAAATGTATTAATTATTTAAAGGCTAGATTTGTTGGCTTCATTAATTATTGACTGCCTGGATTGGGAGAATTCATCAATTATTTACTGACTGGATTGGGAGAATGCATTAAATATTTAGAGATTGGATTGAAAGGATTCACTGGCCTTTTAGAGGGGTAGCTGGGAGAATTTGTGCAATCATGAGGGAAAGATCTTGTGGAGGAGGTGGGAGTTTCATCAGCTGGTGGGACAGCCGGATCGAGAATCTTAAATCAAGGCACATTGACAATAATGGGTGATGGTGGCATAGTGGTAATGTGACTGGGTCATAATCCAGAGGTCAGGCTAATGCTCTAGGGCGCTGGTTCAAATCCTGGTGAAAAAGTTTGATTCAATTAATAAATCTGGAAACGAAAACTAGCCCCAGTATTGGTGACCATTGAACTTTTTACTTTTGTGTTTTTTTAAAAACTGTGGACTGAAATGAGAAAGAACTATATTAAACACAGAGATTAACAAGCATAGCTGCATGTTCTGAAATTAAGCAATTTGATAAATATTGTGAACTCTGTGTAGCTGTACAGAAATGTGCAGACAAACCGGAGCCGTTGTTTACAAGAGGAACTGATTGAATTATGGACTATGGACCAAATTATCAATGACAAAGTTCCTCTGCCTGACAAGGGAGCTGAACAGCTTGGGCTGTGAGCAAGACAGAGAGAAGCTAGTTTGGCTCAGAAGAGAAACCAGCAGGTTTGTAGCAGTCAGAAACTCCCTCTCAGTTCCCTGCAGTAAACCAATTTAAACCAGAGGAGAACCAGCTTAGCTTTCCTTCAGCAGTCAGTGCAAGCTGTAACTTTGAATTGGTAAAGTTAGAGACTTTTCATAAGTGAACCAGCCACCCTGTGCCTCTTGCAAACCAGTGGAATGATTTGGAGAAAGGAAGGTCCAGCAGAAACCTTTAGATCAGCAAGATCAAAAGCCAAAAGGTCTTGTGAACAAAGACTATTGAACTGTTTCCTCAATTTTTGCTCTGCCCATACTTTGTTTTTGTGTGCATGTGCACGTGTGTGTGTGTGTGTGTGTATATGCATAGAATGTGTATCCGTGTATATGCACGCGTGTGTATGCATGCATGCATGAGAGTGTATATCCGTGTATGTGTATATGCAGGTGTGTGTGTATCTGCATATGTGTATGCAAAGTATGCGTGTGTGTGTGTGTATTCATACATGAGTGTGTATCCACGTGTTTGTGTGTGTGTTTATGCGTGCATGTGTGTGTGTGTGTATAAGCCTGTGTGTATATGCATGCGTCTGTGTGTACCCGCGTGTGTATGTGTGTGTACATGCACGCATGTGAGCACGTATGTACATGTGTGTGTATATGCATGGGTACGTGTCTGTGCATGTGCATATGTGTGTGTGTAATTGTGCATATGCATGCGTATGTGTGTGCATGCATGTGTGTACGAGGTGTATGAATGCGAGCATGTATCCGCATATGTTTATGCATGCGTGTTTATGTGCGCATGTGTTTATACGTGCGTGTGTATGCATGCGTGTTTGTATAAGCATCTGTGTGTATCCGCATGTGCCTGCGTGTGTGTATGCATGCGTATACATGTGTGTATATGCATGTGTGTATGCGTGTGTTTGCGTGCTTGCGTATGTGTATGTTAATACACATACATGCATGTGTATGTATGCATGTGTATGTGCGTATGCACGTGTATGTACGCACGCATGTGTATGTGTGTGTGTGTGTGGGTGGGGAGGGGGGTTTGCCATTTATAAGGAGCTTAGCGATTTAATTCATAGAGTTTACTTAATTTAATTTATTTGTTTAGTTTATTTGTTTAAAACAGAGGTTGACCCCTTTCTGATAACTAAACCTGAAGCAGAGAGGCTCATCTCACCGTATAACCTGTTAAAAGAAGTGTGAAAAGTGGTGCAACCTGCCTCTCACCCCCAATCTGTTATAAAGGAGTGGTTAAATGAAATGAACTCCTGACGCTCACTCCATTATCAACAATTTATTTATCTAACAGTGAACAAATTAACTGAACTATTAACAAACTGAGCAGTTTCCCTCTAACTACTAACTATTCCTGAATAAAACAAAATTCTAATGGCATGCTGTTCTAATAAACACAAGTCCCACTTATATAAACCTAAATAATTTTTAAAAAATTAGAACTCAGTCCCTTGAAATTACAGCCTGGGAATGTCTTCCAGAATGCTCTGTGCCTTCTCTGCTGATCTGCTGTTAGGAATGCCTTGTCCTTCAAATTCTTGTGTCAGGAATATTAGCTAAGAGTGCCGCAGTACCTTTAATTTAGATGGAGCTTACTCTAAGGCTTAGATATTTCTGTGAGAACCAGTGATTCTTTCTTTTAGAGCTGAGAGTTGTTCTCTTGGCAGATGACAGTTGGCTTTCTCCCGATTTTCCAAATGCCCTCAACTTTTATACCCTTGATGACATATCAATTTCTTACAATAGGATTGGTCCTACATTGTCAAAACCATCAAATTTAAATTTAATTGCCTTTTAGTGTCTAAGGGCCTGGTTTAAATTAATAAGCTAAATCCAACCGCCTGTTGTCTTGGTAAAAATGCTGCTTTGCCTGCTAACAGTATAGCATTTTTGGTACAAATGTTTCAATTTGAGTGCTCTGTGCATCTGCAAACTCACAAGCTGCTGCCGCTCACAGACATCCATTTTGAATCTCTAAGCATAGAAAATGCACATCATCTTTTAAAGGGACCATACACTGCTTCCCCCCTATCATTTTATAAACATCAATATTTTACAAACACCAAATTCTAACATCCTGCTTTCCAATCCACAAGTACTCTCCCAAATTCGCAACACTAGTATCTAATGACCTGTAATAAATGATGATTTTGTTTTGTCGAGTTCAGAAACCTGGTCCATGCTTTCCACCAATGTGAGTCTGAAAATCCGGTTGTTTTGGGGATTTTGCAAATTTATGTTAAATTCTGTGTAATCTCTGGGAGTAGCAGGGCTAGATTTCCAGTGCACTACCCCAGTGTGTCATGACAATTCCTTGTAAAATAGAATTAAATGAATTAGCTTTACTATCACATGCAGTCACAGAAGCACAGGGAAAAAAATATAAGTCGCCACTTCCATGCGCCATCTTAGATTTACAAAGGTATCTTGGTACAGATTCTCCAGCAAATTCTTAGGAAAAAAAATAAAAATTCCAGCCTTACAAACCTTCAAAAGCACATAATCACAGTAATAAACTAGGAAAAAAAAAATCAAGAAATAAAAAGTTCAGAATAACAGTCCTTCCACAATAGAATAATAAAGAAATGGAGAATTTTAAAAAAAGAAATTCCCATCTGCTTCACTGATGCCCTTTACGAAAAGAAACCGGCCATTCTCAGGCCACCATATGACTCCAGACATACAGCATGTAGGCAATTAGAGATGGCTTTGTCAGCTACAAGAAAACCTAAAACCTATAAAGAAAACCTAGTGGTAATCAGGTATTTGCAAACACAGAATCATTCGCTTGGATACAAGACCCCAGGGAATAGGATATCCCGCTCAGGAAGGAGTACGTGGCTACTCGGCAGGACACATAGGATTATGGAGGATGAAAGTGTAAGGTAAGCGATGTGTGTGGGGGGAGGATGGCTTCTGGGGATGGGGAAGGGAGGCTGGGAAGGAAAGGTATTCTTGGTGAGCACCCTCCAACCTGATTTCCAGTCCTCAAATTGGACGCACACATTGTC
This sequence comes from Rhincodon typus, assembly GCF_021869965.1. Lineage (NCBI taxonomy): Eukaryota > Metazoa > Chordata > Chondrichthyes > Orectolobiformes > Rhincodontidae > Rhincodon > Rhincodon typus. Next base: position 123,282,892 of record NC_063334.1, read on the forward strand.
TTTGATCAAGGATCTTCCCTGAAACCCATCAGCACAACATATAAACATCCACACAAGGATCAGGAGTAGGCCACTTGGTCTTTCGAGTCTGCTCTGCCATTCAATAACATTACTGTTGATCTGATTTTAACCTTCTCTCTTTATTCCAGCAAATACCTGATAATCTTTCATCGTCTTAAGAATCGAGTCTATCTACCTCTGCCTTAAAAATATTTTAAAAGATTCTGCATTCAGTGCCTTTTTTGAGGAAGGGAATTCCAAAAACTCATAATCCTCTGAAAGAATAAAAATGTTTCCTCATCTCTGTTTTATATGGGCGCCCCCTTATTTTTAAAACTAAAACCCCTAGTTCTAGTTTTTTGCCCAAGAGGAAACCTCCTTTCAACATCCACCCAGTCAAGTCCTCTTGGGATCTTGTATGTTTCAATTTACTCACCTCTGACTCTTCAAAACTCCAGAGGATACAGGCCTGTCCTGTCTAGCTAATTCAGTCTAAGGCAATCCGCTGCCCCTACAGGTTGACCTGCTGTGAAGGGCACAGGTGATAGCCTCATGTGATGCTGGTTAATTTCACTGGCAAAGGACTGAGACCCTTAAATTCTCCTTAATTGGCCACTTAAAGACCTCAGTTGGTGGCCAAACACAGGCTTCCTCTCAGAATCGAATGTCTGAGGCAAAAATATGCAGGGACTTGGGAAGGATCTAACTGAGTAACGTTCCCTCCCTCTTTGGGAGCACAAGATTCTGCCCAGAATGACTGAATTCATTAATTAATTTCAAGTCAGATTGGAATAATTCAATAATCATTCATTAATTGGATTCTGGGTATTCATTAATCATTAAGGATAGGTTTGGTAGAATTCACAAGTAAGTTACTGTTATTATTGAGAGAACGAATCAATTCCTGATTGCAATTAACAAATTCACAAATAGATAACTGACTGTATTTGAGAGATTTGATTAATCATTTACAGATTGGATTGATGAAATTAATTAATTTATGAGTAGATTACGGGAATTCTTTCATCGTTTCATGATTAGTTTGGGAGATTTTAGTAAACGTTTAGGGATGGATTATGAAATTCATTAAAGATCGATAAATTGGATTGGGAGAATTCATTGATCATTCAGTGACTGGATTGGAAAAATTCAATAATGATTTACATATTGGATTGGGAGAATTTATTAATTATTCAGTGATTGGATTGCAGGAATTATTTGACTGTTTACTGATTTTTTTCTGGGAGAGTTCATTAATTATCCACTGATTGAATTGCACGAATTCATTAATCATTCACATATTGGATTGGTATCACAATCGAAGACATGAATGATGAATAATTCCCGCAATTCAATCTGTGAATAACTAATGACTTCTCCCAATCCCATCAATAAATCATTCATGGACTTCCCAATCCAATCCAATATTTTGGGAGAATTCATTTATTGTTTATTAATTAGATTGGGAGATGTATTTAACCATTTACTGATTGTTTTGAAAGAGTGATTCAAGAATCATTTCATGATTGGATTGGGAGAATACATCAATCACTTCCAGATTGGATCAGGAAAATTCACGAATCATCTTGGGGCCAAATTTGTAGCAAGTACTAACCACTTAGAGCCAGTGAGCCTTAGAGCCACTTAGGGACTGATGTGTGAAAATTTATTAATTATTTACGTTATTTATTTTAATAAATTTAAGCTGTATAGAGATAGTTTTCTTTACATCAAGCACATTCCATAAACTATTTAATTGTGCACCAACACATTGAAACAATCATTGAAAGTTAATGAACGTATGTCCAGATTGATGCTGTGCCTGTAGGACATGAAAGACATTGCATTTACATAGCATCTTTAAATGTTGTCCCAAAGCACTTTACAGTCAACGAAGAACTTTATAACTGCAGTCACTATTGCAATGTAGGAATTAATGTAGAATGAATCTAATGAATCAATGAATTATTTCTTACCCAGTTCCTCCAGTTGTGCCCCTTTCCTTATGTATTTACAAATACATTGAACTGGGCACTAAGAACGGTTTCCTGAAATGAAGTACATTTACACAGCCACATAAACAGAAATTGCTGGAGAGATTTAGCAGGTCTAGCAACATCTGTAGAGAGAAAACAGAGTTAACATTTTGAGTCCAGGGAGCCTTCTTCAGAACCTTTCTGAAGATTTAGATGTGAATATAAGAGGCATGGTTAGGAATTTTGCGGATGGAACCAAAATTGGTGGTATAGTTGACAGTGAAGTCTAAAATTACAGAGGGACCTTGATAGATTGTGTCAATGGGCTAAGCAATGGCAGATGGAGTTTAATTTGGATAAATGCGAAGTATTGCATTTTGGTAAAATGAACAAGGACAGGACATACACAGTTCACAGTAGGGCCCTGATAGTGTTGTCAAACAGAGAGACCTAGGGGTTCAGGCACATAGTTTTTTTGAAAGTTGCATCACAGGTAGACAGGGTGGTGAAGAAAGTATTTGACACGCTTGCCTTCATTGCTCAGACCAACAAGTGTAGGAGTTGGGATGTCATGTTGAGGTTGTACAGGACATTGGTGAGGCCACGTCTGGAGCACTGAGTACACTTCTGGTTACCCTGCTATAGGAAGAATATTATTAAATTGGAGAGAAAAGATTTACCAGGACTTTGCTGACTGGAGGGTTGGAGTTATAAGGAGAGGCTGGATAGACTGGTACATTTTTCATGGGTGCAAACAAGGCTGAGGAGTGACCTTATAGAGGTTTATAACATTATGAGGGACATAGATAATGTGAATAGCATTATTTATGTCCCTCATGGGGTGGGGGAGTTCAAAACTAGCGGATACATTTTTAAGGTAAGAGTAGAAAGATTTAAAAGGGACCTGAGGGGTTGAATGTGGAATGAACTGCCAGAGGAAGTGGTAGGTGCAGGTACAGTTACAACATTTAAAATACATTTGTATCGGTACATGAAAAGGAAAGGTTTAGAGGGATACGGGCCAAGTGCAGGCAAGTGGGACAAGTTTAGTTTGGGAAACTTGATCAGCATGGACAATTTGGACCAAAGGGTCTGTTTCCGTGCTGTATGACTCTCCAGCAATTTCAGTTTTTACTTCAGATTTCCAGCATCCTCAGTTCTCTTGTTTTATATTTATACAGTGGTGTGCTACGTGTTTAAAATGTTTCATTAGCACGTGAATCCCATGGAACTTATTTATTACTTAATAGCTGCCTCCTGATATCATGGTTCTGTCTATATCTATTTATATATTGAACTGGTCATTGGAAGGAGGCGTGCTCAAAGGAAATACTTCAAACACTGCTGTCACATTTCATTTCCTATTGTTCTGGCAGCACAAAAATCTAATAAAGTGTATTAAATTATTTAATGCTTGAGTTCAGGGTATTGTTCTCTCTTTTTTAGCACTGCCCTGAATTGGCAACAGCAGCGTCGATTAGTTCAGAAATAAAAACAGAATGTCGTGGACGAGCTCAACCTATTTTACATCTCTATCTCTCCTTTATCGCTATCAGCACTCCCTTTGTCTTCCGTGCTGAGCCCCCTTGCCATCTGTTCCATGTGCTCCATGAACAGCATTAAAAAAAACACCAATTTCAACATCCCTCCAGTTCCAAAGAAGTGTCATATTGGACTCGAAACACAAACGTTGTTTCATTCTGCAGAGATGCTGTCAGACCTGCTGAGTTTAAAAAGTTTAAAGGAATTTATAGTAGCTACGGAGATAGTGGTGATGTAGTTGTCAGTAATCTTCCAAGAATCCGCAGGTTCTGGATACGTGCCAGAGAATTGGAAAACTGTCAAAGTAACACCTTTATTTAAAATGGAAAGGAGACAGGAAAAAGAGGTAACTGTTCGCCAGTTCGCTAACTGTATGTCACCTTGGGAAAATGTTACAGTCAATTATAAAGGATGGCAGGAAGCAGGAGGTTTAGACGAGATTTGAAGAACTTTTCTTTCACCCAGGGGGTGGTAGGAATCTGGAAAGCAATGCCTGGGAGAGTATTTGAGGTAGGAAGTCTCACAGCCTTTAAAAAGTACTTGGATGAGCATTTGAAATGTCGTAACATTCAAGGGTATGGGACTAGTGCTGGATAGTGTCTAGTTATGGTAGATTTTTTTGTTGGTACAGACTGGATGGGTTGAAAGGGCCTCTTCTGCACTGTATGATTCTATGATACTTGATGTAATTAGAAATATATAACATGGTCAATCAGAGTCAACATTGGTTCATAAAGGGCCTTTGAGCCTGCTCCTACATTCAATATGATCATGGCTGATCCTCTACCTGAAAACCATATTCCTGTTTTCGCTCTATATCCCTGGATGTCTTGATAGTTAAAAATGCATTAATCTCTTTCTTAAATATAACCAGGGACCCAGCCATTGGCAAATACATCCGGAATGATATGGCAATATTCTGGGATATGGAGGGTAAGAAGGGCTCCTTGTGAATGGAATTGTGGTAAATCTGAGGATCAGTTCACAATGTGTCACCAGAAGAAACAGGTAGCAACTTGTATCAGGAGATCCAGTTGTGGCAGAGAAGTAAGGAATTGTTACAGCACTGTAAAAGGCCATTCAGCCCATTGTGGCTGCACTAGATCTTCAAACAATCATTGTTACCTAGTGCTAATCTCCTGCCTTTTCTCCATACCTTTGCACATTATTGCTATCCAAATAACCATCCAATACCCTCTTGAATGCATCAATTGGATCTGCCTTCATCACATTTCCAGACTGTGCATTCCATACCCTAATGACTTGCTATATGAAAAAGTTTTCTCTCACATCACCTTGGCTTTGTTTGCAAATCGCTTTAAATCTGTGCATTCTTGTTCTTTTTTATTTTACGAGTGGGAATAGTTATTTTTATTATCTGCTCTATCCAGCCTGCTCATGGTTTGGAAAAAAATCTACCAAATCTCCTCTCAGCTTTCTTCTCTCTGAGGAGAACAGTCCCAACTTATTCAATCAATCCTCATCATTGAGGGGAAAGTCTATGAATGTTGTTTACACACATCCAGAAGGCATTTAATAAGAGTTCACACAAGAGATGAGAACAATAATGAAAGCAAACAGAGCTGTCGATGGCCTGAGGACAGTGAGTCCGCGATTGGAGAGAAGGTAGTAACTGAGAGTGGTATAAAGGGAATGGTGCAATATGGCAATATTTCCCTATACTGGGGAATCAGCTCTCCACTTTGGATTGGGTGATGAAATAAAGTTTATAGATGGCTCTAGGAAAGCAGGAACAGCAGGTCTTCCAGACAGGGTGATTAAAATATGCTCAGTCCTTTGATTGGAGGAGTTGGGAAGTCATGTTGAGGTTGTACAGGACATTGGTGAGGCCTCTTCTGGAATACTGTGTCCAGTTCTGGTCGCTCAGTTATAGGAAGGATATTAAGCTGGAAAAGATTCAGAAGAGATTTATCAGGACGTTGCTGGGTATGGAAGGTTTGAGTTATAAAGAAAGGCTGGAAAGGCTGGGTTAAGGGATGTATAGCAAAGACAGGTAAGTGAAGGTCGTGAACCAGCTGAAGGACTGAATAGCCTCCTATGGTCCTAAGTGCTAAAAATACATATCATCCACAACACTTAATATAAAGTAAGTACTGACCTTTCAGCTGATGACTAACCAAGCTGTATGAATCTATTACAGCTCAGATACAGACAGATGAGTTGAACAGTTTCAAGGAAATTAAATCTCAATGAGAGCCATTATCATTGAAATCACTGCCTGCAATCCTTACAATAGACAATTTAATCCACTATCCACCTTAATTGTCCCTGCAAGCTACTGATGTCAGATACTTACTTAAAATAAAGTGCTACAGATCTTTACTGCACTGAATTTATTAAAGAAAGACAGGGTTAAATGGACATTACAGATCTGCTAAATCCCATCATGACGTCTTCTGCTTGAAATCAATTTCACTCAAATCTTGCCTTGTAAAGGAGAAGAGGGAAGCCAGAGATAGTGTATACTCGATGCAGAGTTCTTGTTTATATTGGAACTCAGGCTATACTCAAAGCTGGACTGATCTTTTCACATCAGGTGGAGGCACATTTAATAGTTCTCTCATTCAGGTGGTCGGTGACAAAATTTCAGGAAAGATAAGGTTTGGCACAAAAACAAATGCTAATTTTAAAAAAAATTCCAAGCAATACATTGTTCTTTAAAGTAAATGGATAATTAATAAAAAAAAACCACTAAGAAGGATGAAGCAACAGAACTAGCTAAGTAAGGAGGGCTCTGCGACCAAGTGAGAAACTCCAAGTTAACTAAATAAAAACTGAAAGGACAGTGGATGCTGGAAGTCAGAAACAAAAACAGAAATTGCTGGCAAAGCTCAGCAGGTGTGGCAGCACCTATAGAGAGAAATCAGAGTTAATATTTTGGGTCCAGTGGCCCTTCCTTAGAACTGATGGTTGTTGGGAAAATAAAAACCAAAAGAATTGCAGATGCTGTAAATCAGAAACAAACATAGAAATTGCTGGAAAAGCTCAAAGGGTCTGGCAGCATATGTGGAGAGAAATCAGAGTTAACGTTTCGAGTCTGGTGACGGTTAATATTTTTCAATATCGTTCCGATATCTTTCTGTTCTGGCAGAGAGTCATATCAGATTCGAAATGTTAACTCTGATTTCTCTCCACAGATGCTGCCAGACCTGCTGAGCTTTTCCAGCAATTTCTGGGTTTGCAGCTAGGAAAATGTTGGTTTTTATACAGAAGATAGGGTAGGGAGTGGGTAAGGAGTAATCAATAGGTGAGGATAGAGCCCAAAGAGAGAGAACAGTTGGGCAGATGAAGGAGTGGATAACAATCAAGTTAGGAAGGCGAATAGCTATTAATGGGGTGTAGAGCTGGATGAACACAGCAGGCCAGGCAGCATCAGAGGAACAGGAAAGCTGACGTTTCGGGTCTGGACACTTCTTCAGAAATTCAGCTTCAGAAATTCTTCTTTTCTGAAGAAGGGTCCAGACCCGAAACATCAGCTTTCCTGCTCCTCTGATGCTGCTCGGCCTGCTGTGTTCATCCAGCTCTACACCTTGTTATCTCAGACTTCAGCATCGGCAGTTCCTACTGTCTCTGAGCTATTAATGGGGACTGTTAGTGACTAACAATAGGTTGTGTGTAATAGCAGTCTGTGTGATAACAAGGCCTGGTGTGTGGGAGCTAAGGATATGGGAGAGCTCAAATCCTAAAGTTGTTGAACTTGATATTGAGTGCAAGAGGCTGTAGGATTAGATTCTGTGATGTCAGTGATGGGATGACACCCGCCTTGCCATACCCTTGCATATTCCCAAATAAAGATCATATTTTTGTTATTTTTTTGAATTTTCAGCTGCATGTAAAAATACCATGATGGAGCTTTATCATGAGCTCAAATTCTTTTTGAAATGATGCAGTCAAATGAGCTCCTCTTTCCCAATGTTTCAGTTGAAAAATCGGCCTGGAGGGTTTATCTACTACTGCCTACCACAAACCTATCTACACAGGTAAGTACACACGTTGGCATCACCATCACTGAATTCCCCAAAATCAACATCATGGAGGTTATCATTGACCAGAGACTGAATTGGACTGGATATAAAACTACTGTGGCTGCAAGAGCTAGTTTGAGGCTAGGAATACAGCTAGGAATACACCTCCTGACTCCCCAAAGACTGTCTACCATCTACAAGGCACAAGGCAGGAGTGTGATGGAATACTCCCCACTTGCGTAGATGAGTGCAGCCCCAACAACACTCAAGAAGCTTGACACCATCCAGGACAAAACAGTCTGCTTGATTGGCACCACATCCACAAGCAACCACTCCCTCCACTGCTGACACTCAATAGCAGCATTTTGTACTATCTACAAGATGAGTTGGAACACTCAGCTAGGCTTCTTAGACAGCACCTCCTAAATGCAGAAGGACAAGGGCAGCAGATACATGGGGACACCACCCCCTGCAAGTTCCCCTCCAAGACACTCACCATCCTGACTCGGAAATATGTCGCCGTTCCTTCAGTGTCAACAGGTCAAAATCCTGGAATAGATCCACCTATATCAAGGATTGCCACAATTCACAAAGGTAGCACTCCATCACCTTCTCAATGGTAGTGACCAAACCTCCGGGTCCAGGAGGTCTGGATTCAAGCCCTACCTGCCCTGGAAGTGTGTTGTAACATATTTGCGTAGGGAACATGGAAAGGAATTTCAGAGTCCACCTTCCCTGATTGCCCTGCTTCTCATTAAACCTGGACTCTTGCATAGATTTGTTTGACTCTCCTAGCGAGAAGGTTACATTGTGGCACCAGTGGCATAGGCAGTATCGAGTCAGCATGCTGCAATCACTACAGGGCATAGTCCCTTCCATAAAATATCTTCATGGTGGAAAGCATCATTGTGAGGTCAGCATTTGTGGTCCATCCCTAACCTCCCTGGAGAAAATGGTGGTGAGCTACCTTCTAGAACCACTGCAGTCCATGTGGTGCAGGGACACCAGAGTGGCGTTATGGAGGGAGCTGCAGGATTCAGACCCAGGGACAGCTAAAAGTCATTGTTGTTTCTAATCTGTACCAGAGGAAAAAGAACAGTCAATAAGCAGTAAAGCTTGGAAATGAATGTACTGGTCCTCCACTTTGAAGTATGCAATTCAGACCAGCATGTGTCATTCGCCAGTTTTACTGGTTTCTCCTTCTGGGAAAGTAAAGAAGAATCAGGTTGCTGCTTTGGGAATATCACAGGGAATGCAGCTGCAGAAAGCAGGTTGCCCATTAAATGGTAGGGATTGCTGCAAAATTGTGCTCATGTCATTAGAAATATGGTACTGAGTTGAGAACCTACATCCAACCATCACCAACACTCAAAGGACAAGATTTGTATTGCTGTTTACACACACACACACAGATGAATATTGAGAAACAAGTATTTTTGTTCACAAGCTAGGCAAAGAGGGAGGACAAATTAGGACAAAACAATGATCAATAGTTCTTGTTGTTTCCCATGGGGGTGTGGGTGTCTAAAACACAGCACATACAAAGGAGGCTAAGCAATGGAGTGAGCTAATGAAAGAAACTACAGTCCGTTACACACATCAATTCTAGGTCACTAACTGCTATGTACATTGCTTAAATTATTCAAATTATTGCATTATTTAAATTCTTCATCCACGCTTTCGGTGCTACCAGGAATCTTCTTACAATGTCTTGTATTTGTTTCCATTGAGTTTATCTACAGCTCTGCCGAATGTATCATTTTGTCCCACTGAACCAGCAACTTTATGCTCAAGACCGATTGTAGCTACTGGTCCACCAATCCCTCAAAGTTAAAATTCTCACCCCGGTGTTCAAATCCATTCAGGTACTCATCCCTCCGTAGCAATGCAATCTCTGCAGTGCTACAGCCCTCCAGAAATTCTGTGCTCCTCCAATTCTTCTTCCTTTCTGCATATCCTCTACTTCCCTTCACTTTTTTTTTATTTATTCATGGGATGTGGGTGTCGCTGGTCAGGCCAGCATTTATTGTCCACCGCTAATTGACCTAGATGAACTGGGTGAGTATTCACAGAACACTTATGTTCTGTCTGCAAGAAAGACCCTGAGCTTCCTGTTGTCTGCCACTTTAACACACCACTGTGTTCCCTGGCCAGAATCTCTGTCTCTGGCTTGCTGCAGTTCTCCAGTGAAGCTCAGTGCAAGCTGGAAGAACAGCACTTCATTTTCCGCTTGGGAACTCTTAAGCCTTTTGGATTAATATTGAGTTCAACAATTTTAGGGCTTGATGCACCTTCACGCGTGCTAACCCCAGCCTCCACATACCAGGCTTTGTTATCACAAAGTCTGCTATTACACTTCACCCATCATTAGCCACCAATTGTCCATAAATAGCTATTCATCCTCTCAGGCCTATCATTATACACTTCTTTGCCTGTCCAACGGTTCTTCTCTCTCTTTGGGTTCTATCTCCACCTATCATTTACTCCCTATCCCCTTCCCCCACTCTATCTTTTGCATATTACCCAACTTTTTCCTAGCTACCATCAGTTCTGAGGAATTATCATTACACCTGAACCATTAACTCTTATTTCTTTCCACCAATGCTGCCCCAGAACTGCTGAGCCTTTCCAGCCATTTCTGTTTTTGTTTGTGACACTTCTTCAGAACTCAATAAATCCACGCTGGTTTCAGAAAGATAAGATGATACCTCATACCTGAACTTCCTTGTGACACCATCACCTCCACTGGTCTCAGCCCTGCTACTGGCCATAGCCTAAACTGTGGCCACTTGAATCAGAGACCAACAGCTCCTTGATCAGGGCATCCACATTTTCAAATAAACCTGTTGGACCCTTCTGAGGGTCACTGGACCCAAAACGTTAACTCTGATTTTCTTCTGCACAGATGCTGCCAGACCTGCTGAGCTTTTCCATCAACTTCTGTTTTTGTCCCTGTTGGACTATAACCTGGTGTCGTGTGATTTCTGACCTGCTCAGGGCATGTGGAAGTGCCTGTGCCTGTCCAATGCAGGTCAGGAGCTATTGCCTCTGCTCATGTGCCATCTTGTTGTGTAAGTGATAGGTATTTGTGTAGGTGAGTGTTGTGCAATGTGCTCTGGTGAAGTGGCTGTCACCATTCAATAGCTGGTGCATGTAAAGCTGCAAGTTGTGGTTCTTAAGTTTGCAGCAGTGCTCAGTGTATGACAATAAGAGACCTGATCAACAGAGCTTGTGGGTGTTTGAGTGATGTGCATGTGCTAACAGTTGGGTCGTGGGAAATGACAATCTCCAACAAGAAAGAATCCAACCAGCATTACCATTGCTGATTACCCCATTATTAGCACACTGGAGGTTACCATTGACCAGAAACTGAACTGCACTAGTCATATAAATACAGTGGCTACAACAACTGGTCAGAGACTAGGAATCCTACAGCTAGTAACTCACCTCCTGTTTCCTCATACCTGTCCACCATCTATAAGGCACAAGTCAGGAGTGTGATGGAATACTCCCACTTACCTGGATGGATGCAGCTCCAACAACACCATCCAGGGCAAAGCAGCATGCTTGATTGGTACCACATCCATGAACATTCATTCTCTCCACCACCCTATGCACATTAGCAGCAGTGCATGCTGTCTACAAGATATTCTGTGGCCACTCACCAAGGCTCCTTAGGCAGTACCTTCCAGTCGCATGACCTCTATCACTTGAAAGGACAAAGGCAGAAGATACATGGAACACCACCACCATCAAAATCCCCTCCAAGCCACTCACTGACTGGGAAATATCAGCATTCCTTGAGTGTCACTGGGTAAAAATCCTGGAATTCCCTCTCTAAGGGCATTATGGGTCTACCTACAGCACATGGACTGCAGCAGTTCAAGAAGGTAGCCCACCACCACCTTCTCAAGGGATGGGCAATAAATGCTACCCTACCCAGCAACACCCATACCCCATGAAAAGGTTTACAGTACAGCATCTGAACACCTTGTGGACTGTGTTGTTGGAGCTGTACCCATCTAGGCAAGTGGGGAATATTCCATCACACACCTGACTTGTGCATTGTCAATGGTAACCTCCTGTTGTGCTAGTCTCCTGTTTTCTCCTGGTCAAAATCAGGTGCAGAATGACTTCCAAGGCTGATCCAGCCACAATGCACATCCCCTTTAAGAACGGTAGACTGGTTGCTGTGGTGCTATCCTCTGTGATGATTTTGTGCTTCCTGCTCAGCCATGCAGCCTCTTAATGCTGGCAACAATCATTTAAAATGGTAGGCAGCATGAAGTCTGCAGACTGCCTGCATTGCAATCCCAGATCCTGAATTTGGGGCCTGTCCAATTTCATGGCCCATGACTTTTGCTGGATTGTGGTAACCCAAACAGAACAGACTAATTTCAGGAGGATTCACTTAACTGAGGTATAACAAGACCACACAGCTGATTACTTGCTTGGCCAGGCTCAGGCATGACCTTATTCTTTCTCCTCCTGGGAAAAGGTGATGGTAGATGACATCCATTGCTACAACGACATGATGGAGGGAGGGGTGATGTATTTGCAATCTACTACTGTTGTGCTATGATTCTTATGCTAGCCCCTGTAACATAAAGATGATAAATATAAAGGATCACATATCACTGCCAAAAATAATGAAATTGTATTACAGCACCTGGTCTCTACATGGGTACGTTACAATTTAGGGAAAGTGATGGCCTAGTGGTATTATTACTAGCCTACTAATCCAGAGACCCAACTAATGTTCTGGGGATGCAGGCTCGAATGCTGCCATGGCAGATGATGGAATTTGAATGCAATTTTAAAAATCTGGAATTAAGAATCTACTGCTGACCACGAAAAGTTCAGTGGGTCTGGCAGCGTCAGTGAAGAAAATATCAGTGTAAACGTTTCGGGTCTGTTGGCCCTACCTCCACAGGACCCAAAACGTTAACTCTGATTTTTTCTTCACAGATGCTGCCAGACCTGCTGAGCTTTTCCAGCAACTTCTGTTTTTGTTCCTGATTTAGAGCATCCGCAGTTCTTTCGGTTTTTAACATGAAACTCATTGCTGGTTATCAGGAAAGACCCATTTGGTTCACTAGTGTCCTTTAGGGAAGGAAACTGCCATCCTCACCTGGTCTGGCCTATATGTGACTCCAGACCCACAGCAATGTGGTTGACTCTCAACTGCCCTCTGAAATGGCCTAGAGAGCCAATCAGTGCAAGGGCAACTAGAAACAGGCAATAAATGCCGTCCCAGCCAGAGATACCCACTTCCAATGAATAATTAAAATAAATGGAACATGGAAATGCAATTCAGTGGAATGCGATTCAGAAACTATCACAAGTATGTGAAGGTAACTCAACCTAACTTTTCAGGTTTTCTGTAAATTGGAAGTCAACAGCTCTCAGTTACAGTATCTGCTAAGGTACTAAATTTGGTTTCTTGACTGAACATGTTTGGATACACAGGAAAGCCAGCTGGATATGAACATAGGAAAAAGAAAAGGTCATTTAGCTCTTTGAGCCTGTTCTTCCAAATGCTTTGGTCATGGCTGATCTATATCTTAGCTCCATTTACTTGTCTTCATTTTATATCCTCCCATGACATGACCAAATAAAAATCTATAAACCACAATTTTTATATTTTCAATTGAAACTCCAGCCTTGACAGCTTTCTGGAGAAAAGAGCTCCAGATTCTAATTCACTACCTTAGCTCGTAGTGGTCTCACTGAACTGATCTTTGTCCATCCTTGCCGAGTCGTCATTTCACTGAAGACTTTCAGAAAACCCATTTGCTGATTATCTAATCCACATCGTGCTTCAGCAAGTGAGTCATCAGCACTATCCCAGCACCACACCCACCAACTATTCACCCTGCACACTCTCCCATTAGCTTCGGTTTCTGAGAGAAGAGGTCTATCCCAACATCACAGAGTTACATTGTGTTTATGGCACAAAACCAGACCATTCAGCCGATCTGATCCATTCCAGAGTTTGTAATCTGGATGAGCCTCCTCCCATCTTACTGCATTACAACTTATCAACATAACTGGTTCACTAACGTCCTCTAGGGAAGAAAACTGCCGTCCTCTCTGTACTGGCCTACGTGCGGCTCCCCACTCACAGCCATGCAGTTGACTCTTAACTGCCCTATTGACAATTAGAGATAGGCAACAGTTGTTGGCTCAGCCAGTGACACACACATTGCATGAATGAATGAAAATATGACTCCCTTCCCCTTCATGGGCTGATCTATCTTCCCCTCAAAGACATTAAAAATGAGAACACAAAAATTTTAGCAGCCTAAAAGAATCAGAGAAAGTAAATTAGGGGCAGAATCACAGAATTGTTACAACGTAGGAGAGGCCCATTATGTCTGCACCGTTCTATTATCTAGCTCCAATCTCCTGCCTTTTCCCCATTTTTCTTCAAGATCGCAGGAGTGTACCGGCAGGCAGGAAGGTGGTTTGAAGTGTGTCTACTTCAACGCCAGGAACATCCGGAATAAGGTGGGTGAACTTGCAGCATGGGTTGGTACCTGGGACTTCGCTGTTGTGGCCATTTCAGAGACATGGATAGAGCAGGGACAGGAATGGTTGTTGCAGGTTCCGGGGTTTAGATGTTTCAGTAAGATCAGGGAAGGCGGTAAAAAAGGGGGAGGTGTGGCATTGTTAGTCAAGGACAGTATTACAGTGGCAGAAAGGACGTTTGATGAGGACTCGTCTACTGAGGTAGTATGGGTTGAGGTTAGAAACAGGAAAGGAGAGGTCACCCTGTTGGGAGTTTTCTATAGGCCTCCAAAAAGTTCCAGAGATGTAGAGGAAAAGATTGCACAGATGATTCTGGATAGGAGCAAAAGTAACAGGGTAGTTGCTATGGGGAACTTTAACTTTCCAAATATTGACTGGAAACGCTATAGTTCGAGTACTTTAGATGGGTCAGTTTTTGTCGAATGTGTGCAGGAGGGTTTCCTGACACACATGTAGATAGGCCACAAGAGGCGAGGCCACATTGGATTTGGTACTGGGTAATGAACCGAGCCAGGTGTTAGATTTGGAGGTAGGTGAGCACTTTGGTGATAGTGACCACAATACGTTTACTTTAGCGATGGAAAGGGATAGGTATACACCGCAGGGCAAGAGTTATAGCTGGGGGAAAGGCAATTAGGCAAGATTTAGGATGCATTGGATGGAGAAGGAAACTGCAAGGGCTGGGCACAATTGAAATGTGGAGCTTGTTCAAGGAACAGCTACTGCGTGTCCTTGAGAAGTATGTACCTGTCAGGCAGGGAGGAAGTGGTCGAGCGAGGGAACCGTGGTTTACTAAAGAAGTTGAATCTCTTGTCAAGAGGAAGAAGGAGGCTTATGTAGAGATGAGGCGTGAAGGCTCAGTTAGGATGCTTGAGAGTTACAACTTAGCCAGGAAGGACCTAAAGAGAGAGCTAAGAAGAGCCAGGAGGGGACATGAGAAGTCTTTAGCAGGTAGGATCAAGGAAAACCCTAAAGCTTTCTATAGGTATGTCAGGAATAAAAGAATGACAAGAATAAGGTTAGGGCCAGTCAAGGATAGTAGTGGGAAGTTGTGCGTGGAGCCCAAAGAGATAGGAGAGGCGCGAAATGCTTATTTTTCGTCAGTATTCACACAGGAAAAAGACAATGTTGTCGAGAAGAATACTGAGATACAGGCTATTAGACTAGACGGGATTGAGGTTCATAAGGAGGAGGTGTTAGCAATTCTGGAAGGTGTGAAAATAGATAAGTCCCCTGGGCCGGATGGGATTTATCCTAGGATTCTCTGGGAAGCTCGAGAGGAGATTGCAGAGCCTTTGGCTTTGATCTTTATGTCGTCATTGTCTACGGGAATAATGCAAGAAGACTGGAGACTAGCAAATGTTGTCCCCTTGTTCAAGAAGGGGAGTAGAGACAACCCTGGTAATTATAGACCAGTGAGCCTTACTTCGGTTGTGGGTAAAGTGTTGGAAAGGATTATAAGAGATAGGAATAATTTGAATAGGGATAGTCAACACGGTTTTGTGAAGGTTAGGTCATGCCTCTCAAACCTTATTGAGTTCTTTGAGAAGGTGACCAAACAGGTGGATGAGGGTAAAGCGGTTGATGTGGTGTATATGGATTTCAGTAAAGCGTTTGATACGGTTCCCCATGGTAGGCTATTGCAGAAAATACGGAGGCATGGGATTGAGGGTGAGTTAGTGGTTTGGATCAGAAATTGGCTAGCTGTAAGAAGACAGAGGGTGGTGGTTGATGGGAAATGTTCATCCTGGAGTTCAGTTACTAGTGGTGTACCTCAAGGATCTGTTTTGGGGCCACTGCTGTTTGTCATTTTTATAAATGACCTGGATGAGGGCGTAGAAGGATGGGTTAGTAAATTTGCGGATGACACTAAAATCGGTGGAGTTGTGGATAGTGTGGAAGGATGTTGCAGGTTACAGAGGGACATAGATAAGCTGCAGAGCTGGGCTGAGAGGTGGCAAATGGAGTTTAATATGGAAAAGTGTGAGGTGATTCACTTTGGAAGGAGTAACAGGAATACAGAGTACTGGGCTAATGGTAAGATTCTTGGTAGTGTGGATGAGCAGAAAGATCTCAATGTCCATGTGCATAGATCACTGAAAGTTGCCACCCAGGTTGATAGGGTTGTTAAGAAGGCCTATGGTATGTTAGGTTTTATTGGTAGAGGGATTGAATTTCGGAGCCATGAGGTCATGTTGCAGCCGTAAAAAACTCTGGTGCGGCCACACTTGGAGTATTGCGTACAGTTCTGGTCGCCGCATTATAGGAAGGATGTGGAAGCATTGGAAAGGGTGCAGAGGAGATTTACCAGGATGTTGCCTGGTATGGAGGGAAGGTCTTATGAGGAAAGGCTGAGGGACTTGAGGCTGTTTTTGGTAGAGAGAAGAAGGTTAAGAGGTGACTTAATAGAGACATACAAGATGATCAGAGGATTAGATAGGGTGGACAGTGGGAGCCTTTTTCCTCGGATGGTGATGGCTAGCACGAGGGGACATAGTTTTAAATTGAGGGGTGATAGATATAGGACAGATGTCAGAGGTAGGTTCTTTACTCAGAGAGTAGTAAGGGCGTGGAATGCCCTGCCTGCAACAGTAGTAGACTCGCCAACTTTAAGGGCATTTAAATGGTCATTGGATAAACATATGGATGATAATGGAATAGTTTAGGTTAGATGGGCTTCAGATTGGTTTCACAGGTCGGCGCAACATCGAGGGCCGAAGGGCCTGTACTGCGCTGTAATGTTCTATGTTCTATGTTCTATGTTCTATCTTTGCATTTCCCATGGCTAACCCACCTAGCCTGCACATCCTCTGACACTATGGGCAATTCAGCATGTCCAACTCACCTAACCTGCATATCTTTGGATTGTGGGACAAAACCAGAGCACCCGGAGGAAATCCACAGAGAGCATGGGGAGAATGTGTAAACTCCGCACAATCATTTGAGGGTGGAATTGAACCCAGGTCCCTCGTGCTGTGAAGCAGCAGACCTAACCACTGAGCCAACACATCACCCCTTTCAGCCAAGAGTTTTAAAGGAAATGGGTGAGAACACTGCTGATGGCTTGGCCATGCTAAATTGCTCATCGTGTCCAGGGATGCACAGGCTAGGTAGACCAGCCATGGGAAATGCAGGGTTACAGGGATAGGGTGGGCTGGTTGGGTCTGAGTGGGATTATCTTGGTCAGTGCAGACTCAATGGGCTGAATGGCCTCTTTCCGCACTGTAGGAATTCTATGATCCTATGAGTCCTGGCAGAATTTAAGAATCCGCTTTAATAAACTGGGGAGAACTAAGGTCACTCGCAGAGACCAGAGGAAGGCTGCTGGGGATGTAATCCAATTCTGTGGCGGTAGTGCAGGGGGAGGAGGGGACAAATGGCATTGCAGGGGTCTTGCAGAGTGACAGTATACCAATAGTGGCAGAGGACCAGCCTTCCCACTCATCCAGGGGTTTTTGTGCTTAAATTCAGTACTTGTGTACTGGTTCACACTGTCAGCTGGATCACATGGGTAATGTGAATGTGCAAATTTACAACATGTTGGCCAGTGAAGGTGTAGGTGTCAGTGATCATAACGTGACCACAGCTAACATAACAAGCATCAGAGAAGCTGTTAAAACATAATCAAACAAAATTATCCAATTGTAAGAAGATTAACTTAAAGTGTTTGAGAGGCCTTGTCAAGGTGGAAGCTGACAGGTAAAATATAGAGTGAAGGCACAAGGCATATCCTTAAAGGAGGTGCAATGCAATCTGATTTTCTCTCAGCTCCAGCCTCTTCCATTGGATACTTCTACATAAACAGGTTTGTCCTAGTCCTCACTAATATTATGACTGTGACAGGAGGAATTCTCTGATAATCAAGTCACACTAATCTATCAATTGCACTATTAGCATAAATGCTAATTCAATCATCCAAATGGCTAATTGTTTCTAAATGACTAGGAGACAGTAAGGACTGCAGATACTGGAAGCCAGAGAGTCAATAAATGTGGAGCTGGAAAAGCACAGCAGGTCAGAGAGGATCCAAGGTGCAGGAAAGCCAACGTTTCAGGCCAAACCTCTTCATTAGGACTGGGGAGGGGGAGGGCAAAGGGAGCCCAGAAATACATAGAGCGAGGGAGGTGGAGCTGGGGAAATGTAGGTGGGATCGTGATAAGTGGATGCAGGTAAAGAGTGATTGGTCAGTGGGACAGGTTAGATCAGGTAAGGAAGGCGGGACATGGGATAAGACTGGAGGTGGAGAGATTTTGAAGCTGGTGAAGTCAATATTCAGGCCATTTCGCTGTAAGCTCCCAAGGTGAAATATCAGGTGTTGTTCGGCTAGTTTACATTTGGCCTCACTCTGACAGTGGAGAGGGCCAAGGATGGATGTGTCACCAGGGGAGTTGGAGCGGGAATGGGAGCTTACAGCATAAGGGCCTGAATATGGACTTCACCAGTTTCCAAATCCCACCACTCCCAACCTTATCCCATGTACCCCCTTCCTGCCCTGTCCCAACCTGTCCATCTTTCTACTCACCTATCCGCTCCACCCTTTCCACTGACCAATCACTGTAACCCCTTATCGACATCCATTTGTCACCATCCCCCCCTCCTTCTATTTATTTCTGGGCTTCCATCTGCCTCCCCAGTCCTGACAAAGGGTTTTAGCCCAAAACATTGACTTGCTCCTCTAATGCTGATGACCTGCTGTGTTTGGCCAATTGTTTCTCTTTTGTACAACTCTAGGAACTAAATGAGACGTTCACCAGATTTGTTTGATGAACTCAAGATAATCCATTTATTTCAATGTAAATCTCATTCTTCAAACAAACATAAAACATTGATTAGTATCTAATCCAAAATCCAGAACATAAACTATATTCCCTTAATGTAAAGCACGGAAATGCTCACAAAATGCAAAGAGACAACATTCTCTGCAGAAATGAGTTTTACTTTGAAAAGGGAAAAAGTTGACAAAAAAAAACTCTGAGCCAAGAATCATAAAACAAAGTATAGAATGTGATGACTTTTCATGATCTCTCAGATTTCCTGTTGACAAAAATCAAAATACTGGCATCCATAGACTGATGAAGTGTCTTTTCCAAACAAGGGCTTCAATACGGGCAGAAACTAAGCTGGTTCCAAAAATGGCTGGAGTCCAGCTTTACCGGTAGTCAGAAATACTGATATTTGGAAACTAGACCAGATTCCCTGGAACTACTCCTGATAGAAAATTTCAGGAGAGAGAGGGAGAGAGAGAGAGAGAGAGAGAGAGCGAGCGACTTGCTTTTACTGAAAGCCTCGAGGAGGTCATTCCCAATCTGACTACCTGGCTCTCTGAAACTGAAAACTAAGTCTAGAAAGGGCTGCTAGGATATCATTAGCATAGAGGCACCCACAGTCTTCAGAACCAGGTTTTCCAGTAATGAAGGGCCACAAATCCATCTCTAATCTCTTTGAAAACTTTCTCCAAAGTCATTTGACCTTCCTGCAAACAGCAGGTGGTTTACAACCCACATTAAACTGTTGGTCTCAGCTCTTGACAAAACCCTGTTTAAAACTGAAAGTGTCCAAACAATTCAATATTCAATGATCAGTTTTTCACAACATCCTCAGATGTAAACATGTATTCCAAACACTTACTTGCATTTTATCCACTAACATCTATTTTACACAAAATTAATACCTGTTTAATTGTCCTTCCCTAATCACCCGACCAAACCTGAGGTCTTCGGGTAGAATTTCTTGTGTCAGGGAGTTCCATGCAAACCGTCTGCTCCCTGCCTGTCTCGAATGAGCAATGTTAATGTATAAAGTGCACCAATAAAAGAGCAATGAAAGCCCAAAGCAATAATATCCCTCCTTCAAACATTCAGGGATTACTCATAAAGTATATTTCCACTTAACACTGTTTGTCTTGATGATCAATAATCTGAAGCAGTCTCAAGTATTCCCAGAGAGCTGCTTTTTCTATACTTATAAAGTAGCATAAATCTCTCTGTGAACTCAGCCATGTCACCATATCTAACTCAAACCATTTCCAAATGTATAAAATTCTGCACACGGCTTTTGTGGTGCAGTGGTAGTGTCCCTATCTCTAAACCAAGAGGTCTGTGTACAAGTCTCACTTGCACCAGAGGTGCGTCATGGTGTTTCAGAATAAGTTGATTTAAATTATTTATAAAATTCACATGGATGAGGAGGTGGCATAGATTAGACATAGAGGGGCTCCCATTTGAGACAGAGGCGAAGAGGATATTTTCTCTCAGTGCACATGAGATTTGGAACTCTCCTGCCCACAGAGTGGCAGAGGCAGGGTCATTGAATATTTGTACGTCACACAGTTCCATTTGTTATAAGGTGTCAGCTATCTGGGAAATAGAATCCAGGCCAATTGTTCACCCAGCAGGCTAGATGTTGAAACAGGAAACAAAAAAGCTAGAGAGATAATGACTATGCTGATCCGATCCTAGCTTGCTGTATATCATACAAACACATTTAGAAAAGCTGAATGCAATTAAACACAGTCAAAATGGTAATAAACACAGAAATTGCTGGAGAAACTCAACAGGTATGGCAGTAGGTATGGAGAGAGAAACAGTTAACATTTTGAGTCTGGTTTGGCTCTTCTTTGGAACTGATGGTTTTGTGAAAGGGAAATCATATTTGACACAACAGAGATAACAAGGTGTAGAGCTGCATGAACACAGCAGGCCAAGCAGCATCAGAGAAGCAGGAAAGTTTCGGATCTAGACCCTTCTTCAGAAAAATATTTGACACATTTGCTTGAGTTCTTTGAGGACACAATAGGCAGAGTTCGTAAAGTGAAGCTGGTAAATGAAGTGCATTTCAATTCCTAGAAGTCATGCGATAAGGTGCCATAGCACAAAATAGAAGCTCAGGATATTGGGAGTGATGTATTAGCAAAGTTTGAGGATTAGTTAACACAAAAGACAGTCAGGTCAATGGATCTTTTTCAGGTTGGAAAGATATAACTAGTAGAGTGCCACAGGGATCAGACCTGGAACTTCAATTATTTGCCACCCGTATTAATAACTGAGGAAGAGGAGAGGGCAAAGTGTAATGTATCCAAATTTATTAATGATACATAAATAGGTAGGTGGTCATGTTGTGAGGAGGACATGAAGAATATGAAAGGGGCTAGAGGTAGGTTGAGCGAGCGCAAAATCTTGGCGGATACAGTTTAATGTATGAAAATGCAAGGTCATGCACTTTGGTGGGAGGAGTCAAAAGCAGATTATTATTTAAATGGAGAAAGACTCCAAAAAAAGTGCAGCACGGAGGAATTTGGGTGTTTTTTTACATGAAACACAAACTGTTAACAGGCAGATACAACAAGTAATTGAGAAGACAATTGGAAATTTGACATTTTTTACAAGGGGATTGGAGTTTAAAAACCATAAGACATAGCAGCAGAAATTAGGCCATTCAGCCCATCGAGTCTGCTCTGCCATTCAATCATGGCTGACAAGTTCCTCAACCCCATTCTCTTGCTTTCTCCCCAAAACACTTGATCCATTTGAGACAGACGAAGAGGATATTTTCTCTCAGTGCACATGAGTTTTGGAACTCTCCGCCCCACAGAGTGGCAGAGGCAGGGTCAAGAACCTATCTATCTCTGTCTTAAATATCCTCAATGACCTGGCCTCCACAGCCTTCTGTGGCAGTGAATTCCATAGATTCACCATTCTCTGGCTGAAGAAGTTTCTCCTTATCTCCGATATAAAAGGTCTTCCCTTTGCTCTAAGGCTGTGGACAGGGGAGTCTTGTTACAAATATGCAGGATGTCAGGGAGGATGCACCAGGACTACAGTGTACGGTTTGATCAATGAATCTTATGATGATGGGGCTGACTTATAAAGAAGGTTAGGTCTCATTGATCAGAGTTTAGAATAATGAGGCATGCTTTTGTTGAAACGTACAAGATTCTGAGAGGACTTGACAGGATAGATATGAGAAGTTGTTTCCACTGGTGACATCAGGGACATAATCACAGAATGGAGGGGACATATTTAAAACTGAAAGAGGAAGGAATTTCTTCTCCCGGGGGTAATATATGTCTGCAATTCTATAACCCAGAGAGTTCTGGAGGCTAGATCACTGAAGTATTTAAAGATAATGTGGAGAGGTTTTTGAAATATTGGGGAGTTGAGGGTTATGAGAAGCTGGCATGAAAGAGGAGTTGATGAGAGTAGCCATGATTATGTTAAATGGCAGGACCGGCTTGATGGGCTCAATGGCCTACTCCTGCTCCTATTCCTTCTGTTTTTATTGAATAGTGGAGCAGTCCATGTCCAAACACAACAAGATCTGGCCAATATCTGGGTCTGGTCTGAAAAGTGGCAAGTAATATTTGTGCCATGCAAATGCCAGGCAATGATCACCTTCAATAATAGACAATCTAACCACAGCTTCTTGATGTTCAATGGTGGTACCATCACTGAATCCCCCACTATCAGCATCCTTGGGAGTTACCATTGACCAGAAGCTCAATTGGACTAGCCATGTAAACACAGTGGCTACAAGTACAGGCCAGAGGCAGTGAACAACTCACCTCCTGACTTCTCAAAGCCTGTCCACCATCGACAACACACAGGTCAAGAGTGTGATGGAATACTCCCCACTTGTTTGGATGAGTGCAGCTCCAGCAATGCTCAAGAAGCTTGACACCATCCAAGACAAAGCAGCCCGCTTGACTGGCACCACATCCACAAGCATCCGCTCCCCCCATTCCCAGAGTTCCTCAGACAGCACCTTCCAAACCCATGACCACTTCCATCTAGAAGGACAAGGACAGCAGACATTTGGGAACACCACCCCCTGCAAGTTCCCCTCCATGACACTCACCATCTTGGCTAGGTAATATCTCAACATTTCTTCAGTGTTGCTGGGTCAAAATCCTGGAATTCCCTCCCTAAGGGCATTGTGGGTCAACGTACAGCATCTGGGCTGCAGTGGTTCAAGAAGGCAGTTTGCCAGCCCCTTCTCAAGGCCAACTAAGGACGGGCAATAAATGCTAGTTGGCCTAGTCAGCAATGCCCAGATCCCAGGGGGGAATGAAAAGAAAAGCCTGATGAGCTGAGTAGTCTAGTCCTATGTTCTCAATACAGAAACTTATGGGGAGATTTGACAGAGCTGTTCAAAATTATAAAGGAGGTTTTGCCAGAGTAAATAGGAAAACTCCATTGGAAGGCTGGCAGTGACCAGAAGGATACAGATTGATGGTAATAAACAGGCCACAGGGCAGATGAGCAGATTGTTAAAAAACATTCAATCACTAATTGCCCAGATGGCATTTGAGAGTCAACCACATTGCTGTGGGTCTGGAGTCATGTGTAGGCCAGACCAGGTAAGGATGGCAGTTTCCTAATGGGTTTTTAATGCAATCAATATTGGATTTATGGTCATCATTAGACTCTTTATTCCAGATTTGTATTTAATTCAAATTCCACCACCTACTATGGCAGGAATTGAGCCCAGGTCACCAGAATATTTAAAGGTTCTTAAGTAGATTTGTAGCTCGGGTTGTGGATGCTGTGATTGGTTGGCTCGCTGAGCTGGTTCGTTCGTTCGCAGATGTTTCATTACCCTGCTGGGTAACATCATCAGTGCAGCCTCCAAATGAAGCGCTGTTGTATTTTCCCACCTGGTATTTAAACTCTGGGGTCACTGGACTTGATTACCTCATTTCTGTTTTTTCTCTTTCTTTCACAGTGGTGTATATATAGGGTCTAGTTCTATGTGTTTGTTGATGGCCTTCTTGGTGGAGAACCAGGCCTCGAGGAATTCCCATGCTTGTCTCTGTTTGGCCTGTCCTAGGATCCTGATGTTGTCCCAATTGAACGGGTGGTTCTCCTTATCTGTGTGAATGGAGACGAGCGAGTACTGGTCGTGTCTTTTTGTTGCTAATTAGTGTTCATGTGCTCTTGTGGCCAGTTTCCTTCACGTCTATAATGTTTGTCGCAGTCTTTGTATGGGATCTTGTATATTATGTTGGTTCTGTCCCTGGTGGGTAGGGGGTCTTTGGTTCGAGTTAGCAGTTGGTGTCGGGTTGATGTGGGTTTGCGTGCCACTCTGATGCCCAATGGTCGTAGGAGTCTTGTGGTCAGTTTGGATATGTTCTTGATGTACGGTAATGTGATGAGTGTGTCAGAGTGTACTGTATCTTCCTGTTGTTCATATGATAGAGATCGTCAGACCCAGCTGTTTGGGTATCCATTGTCTTTAAATACTTGCTAGAGGTATTCTTCTTTGTTTTGGCGTAGTTCTGGGTTTGTGCAGCGTGTTGTCGCTCACTTAAATGGTGTTTTTACGCAACTCCGTTTGTGGGTCTTGGGGTGGTTACTGTTGAAATTCACGACTTGATCCGTGTGTGTGGCCTTTCTGTGTACCTTCGTCAGGAATTCCCCGTTGGCCCTGCATTCTACCATGACATCCAGGAATGGGAACTGTTTGTTCTTTTCCTCTTCCCTGGTGAATTTGATGCCGGTGAGAGTGTTGTTTATTAGTTGGTGTGTCTCCTCTAGTTTGGTCCATTTGATGATGACAAAAGTGTTGTCCACGTAATGGATCCATAGTTTGGGTTGGATCTGAGGAAGGACCATACTTTCAATTCTCTGCATCACCATTTCTGCTATTAGTCCTATATACACTCCACTGTGAAGAAAAACCGATGAGGTAACCAATTCCAAACAGACTCTAGAGTTTAAATACCAGGCAGGAAAACACAACAGCGCTTCATCAGAGGCTGCACTGATGATGTTACTCTTTAGGGCAATGAAACGTCTGCAAACTAACGAACCAGATCGGTGAGCAAATCAACCACAGCATCCCCACAATATTACCTGGGTCTCTGAATTGACAGCCTAGTGATAATACCACTAGGCCATCACCTCACCCTAATGGTATTCCATGCCATTGAAACAGATTATTTGGTCATTGTCACATTACCGTTTGAGAGAGGTTGCTGTGTGTAAGTTGGCCGCTGAATTCTGTACATTACAACATTGACCACACTAGTGGTAAAGTGATTTGAAATGACCTGAGGCCAATACAGGCGCTACGCAAATGCTAGTCATTTTTGCGGATTCTGGAAAGGAATTGCAGCTTTCAAATTACCTGTTTCCTTAATAATTAAAGACTTTCAAAATCCAGAATTGATACAAATTTAAATTTCAGAGGTACAGAGATAAGTGCTTGGATTTAAATGTTGCATATTTATGAACGCAAGGTAAAATGTTTATTGTTCGATAAGGAAGGATTTGCTAAATCAAACCTGAATTTGAGAAGAGGCAGGAGGGATTTTTGTTTTTGAAAAACGAGTTGGTTAAAGCTGTTGGAATTTCATTTTGCAGAGTCTGCCCTTCTCCCTGGAGTGGGGCGATAGACTGCAGAGGATAGAAAACAGGGTGATTCTGAAATCCATCTATTAACAGAACTGTTCCATTGCTGGATTTTTCCCACATCCAGCATTGAAATAGCATCAAGCAATTGATTTAATTGAATCTGAATGTATTCATCATGGGATGTGGGTTTTGCTGGCTAAACTAGCTTTTTTTGTATATCCTTATCACTCTTGAGAAGGCAGTGGTGGACTGCCTTCATCAAACACTGCACACTGCTGTACTTAAACGATGTCATATCGGTACACCAGACCTGATGAGGTAGCCCATCAATGTTGTTTAACAAAATAAAACACCTGCAGAGAACAAAAATTCATGTCTTCGCCCACCACTTATGGATCTTTGAAACTCTCTCCAGCTTGAACATTATATCCATGGTACAACGCCCCTCACTTTCACAAACGTTGTGTCGATGGCCAACACTAACGTTAGATGGAGGAGGCACAGAAGTGGAGACAGTCCCAACTGAATACAAAAAAGGCAACTGCACATGTTGTGCTGAAATTCAACCCAAGCAAGAGGGAGGGTATCCAGACTGCAAAGATGTGTTTAACATTAAATTTTCAAATAGTTGCAAGATCCAGGAGCAACAATCTTAATTCTGCAACAAAAACAAAGTTGCTGGAAAAGCTCAACAGGTCTGGCAACATCTGTGAAGGAAAAAACAGA
>NC_063334.1:123309403-123328900 GCF_021869965.1 Rhincodon typus
TTCCAGAATTGCTAACACCTCCTCCTTATGAACCTCAATCCCGTCTAGTCTAATAGCCTGTATCTCAGTATTCTCCTTGACTACATTGTCTTTTTCCTCTGTGAATACTGACAAAAAATATTCATTTAGCGCCTCTCCTATCTCTTCGGACTCCACACACAACTTCCCACTACTGTCCTTGACCGGCCCCAATCTTACTCTAGTCATTCTTTTATTCCTGAAAGATAAGGTAGGCGAGTGGGTCTGGGTGAGATGCTCTTTGGAGGATTGGTGTAGGTTTGATGGGCTGAATGGCCTGCTTCCACACTGCAGGGATTCCATGATTCAAAAAAAAAACAATCTGGGTCTGGGGCTCCCCATTCCTTCATGGATGGTTATTCTAATTGGTGAAGAAGGTTAAGAGGGCTCATGTGGAGCATCACACTATCAGAGATTTGATGGGCTGAATAGCTTTTTTCTATGCTATAAATTACAACTTAACTCAATGGATGTTTATACATCAATGCATGTGTGTGCACACATGCATATGTGTACATGTTGTTTGTGCTTACATTCCTCTGTGTGTGTGTGTGTGTGTGTAGAGTTTGCACATTCTTCATGTGTCTGTGTGGGTTTACTCCTGGTACTCTGATTTCCTCCCACAGTCCAAAGATACGGCCATGGGAAATGTGGGGATAGGGTAGGGGGGCTGGGCCTAGGTGGGATGGTCTTCGGAGGTTTGGTGTGGACTCGATGGACTGAATGGCCTGCTTCCACACCGTAGTGGGGATTCTAATGGTGGAGCAGGGCTCAGGCCCATTCTAATTCATGTTCCTAAAATGTGAATATGCGTCTGTGAAGGAGAGATAAAAAGATTATAATCGTTGAGTGACACTTTATTATGTTTCAAAGAGACAGTGACTAGAAAGCGTGGTCAGAGAGAGAATCCTAATGTGTATTTACGTATCAAAAACATTTCCTGACCAAAAGCAATTGAAGTCAGCTAATTACCTCACCTGGGTTTACACTGGCAGTTACAAAAAGCCCTTATCTTGTTAGAGCAGAGACTGTAAATCTCCTATGAGTCAGAGAGAGGGACATACACAAGGAATGGTGTAAATCGAGAGACAGATTGGTTCATAATTAATCTCTGCCTTCTGATTTTATTTTAAAACATAAGTTGACAGAACAGTTGGTAAGAGTGAGGAAGATTAAGAATATCAGGAATGATAACAGAGAAAGGGAAGAATTTCTTTGAGCTGATTATGTTTCAATCAAAAGGGAAGATGCTGGTTTAATGATAATATCACTGACCTAGAGGGCCAAACTAATTCTTTGGGGGATTTGGGTTCAAATCCCAATGTAGACCTTATATTTCACAGTTACTATGCTGTAAACTTTTAAGAGACATGCTCAGGATGTCATCACTGTGCCAGAGCATGTGATGTGAGGCCATAAAGGTTTCAGACTCCATCATAACTGGGGCTACATGAAGCATGACAAGCTAATGGAAATGCGCTGTTGTTTGTAATCAAATAGCTTCTACACACAAATGGAAATCACCAGATCAGTTCTTAATTTTAAATCTAAGAGAGATATATTTTTGTTAAGCAAAGGCATTAATTGATACAGGCCGGAGGTAGGTGTCTAAAGTTAGGCCACAGATCAGCCATGATTTCACTGAATGGTGGAACAGGTTTGAGGAGCTGAATGGCCTATTCTGTTCCTATGTTCATATTAGCCCAGACACTACAATACCTGTGACTGTAACATTTGTATATATCGAGAACTATAATAAACATCTGTTGAATCTTTCAATACCACATTACCACATTTAGATCTTACAGGAACAAAAGTAAACATTGTTGTAGCACATCTGGATATCTGTTGGAGGCAAAGCCCACACCACAATAGCACACAAGATTTTAAATGAGGAAATCTGGAATTGGAAACCAGTCTCAATAAGAATGATTGTGAACTTACCATCGATTGTTCTAAAACTTGATTCACTAATATCCTTTAGGGACAGAAATCTGCCATCCTTTTAAAGAACAAAGAAAATTACAGCACAGGAACAGGCCCTTCAGCCCTCCAAGCCTGCGCTGATCCAGAACCTCTATCTAAACCTGTCGCCTATTTTCCAAGGATCTGTATCCCTCTGCTCCCTGCCCATTCATGTATCTATCTAGATACATCTTAAATGACGCTATCGTGCCCGCCTCTACCACCTCCGCTGGCAACGCGTTCCAGGCACCCACCACCCTCTGCGTAAAGAACTTTCCACGCATATCTCCCTTAAACTTTTCCCACCTCACCTTGAAATAGTGACCCCTAGTAATTGAGTCCCCCACTCTGGAGGAAAAAGCTTCTTGCTATCCATCCTGTCTATACCTCTCATGATTTTGTAGACCTCAATCAGGTCCCCCCTCAACCTCCGTCTTTCTAATGTAAGAAATCCTAATCTACTCAACCTCTCTTCATAGCTAACGCCCTCCATACCAGGCAACATCCTGGTGAACCTCCTCTGCACCCTCTCCAAAGCATCCACATCCTTTTGGTAATGTGGCGACCAGAACTGTACGCAGTATTCCAAACGTGGTCGAACCAAAGTCCTATACAACTGTAACATGACCTGCCAACTCTTGTACTCAATACCCCGTCCAATGAATTAAAGCATGCCATATGCCTTCTTGACCACTCTATCGACCTACGTTGCCACCTTCAGGGTACAATGGACCCGAACACCCAGATCTCTCTGTACATCAATTTTGCCCAGGGCTTTTCCATTTACTGTATAGTTCGCTCTTGAATTGAATCTTCCAAAATGCATCACCTTGCATTTGCCTGGATTGAACTCCATCTGCCATTTCTCCACCCAACTCTCCAATCTATCTATATTCTGCTGCATTCTCCGACAGTCCCCTTCACTATCTGCTACTCTACCAATCTTAGAGTCATCTGCAAACTTGTTAATTAGACCATCTATACCTTCCTGCAGATCATTTATGTATATCACAAACAACAGTGGTCCCAACACGGATCCCTGTGGAACACCACTGGTCACAGTTCTCCATTTTGAGAAACTCCCTTCCACTACAACTCTCTGTCTCCTGTTGCCCAGCCAGTTCTCTATCCATCTAGCTAGTACACCCTGGACCCCATGCAACTTCACTTTCTCCAGCAGCCTACCATGGGGAACCTTATCAAACGCCTTGCTGAAGTCAATGTATATGACACCTACAGCCCTTCCCTCATCTATCAACTTTGTCACTTCCTCAAAGAAGTTTCCTGGCCTGGCTTCAGTTTTGGAACAGTGTGATTGGTTTTTAATTGCCCTTTGATATGGCCTTAGCAAGCCAGTCAGTTCATGGGTAATTTATGATGAGTGACAAACACCCAAATCCCATGCAAGTATCAAAAAAAAAATCGAAAGTTAAGAGATAGGTGTAATGATGATCTGGAGGGAATTTGGTCAGAAGGGGAGAAGGTAGGAAGATGTTCAAGAGAAAAACGAGACTTGCTAAGGATAAGAGGATGGGATGTGTAGGAGAGATTGTGTGAGTGAATGGGAAGAGAATCGAATGAGGGTCATACCTTCCCCATGACTCTGACTCCAAGTACCACCCACCCACCCACCACATGTCTCACCTTGAAAGGGAAGGTAGAGAGGAGGATCAATAGTTAACAGGAGAAGTTGAAGAAATGAGACACAGCGCCGAACAGAAAGAGCTGAAATAGCAACGTTGAAGCCAGCAGGGAAGATCTCACCATGTGTAATGCCAGTACATTGCTAAGGAATAGCTTCTGTCTGCACACTGTGCCAACCTTTTCCACTTAAAATGCATAAGTTGCTGTTTGTAATGGCAGCTGCTTCCATGAACCTGTCCAATTCCATCCCCCTCCAGCCTGTTCAATCTTTCCAGAAAGTTCTAACCTCACAGCTCTGGTCTCATTCTTGTGATTCTGTTGTACCCCTTCTCCAATGCCTCCATATCCTTCATATAAAACAGGGACCAGAATTTCACACAGTCCTCTGAGTGAAATCTAATGGAGGTTCCATGTAATCAGTTCACATCAAGATGGAACCTTGAGGACTACAGCATTAAATAAATCTTTGTTTCAGTATTCTATGAGAAGTTATCCATGTGAGTGAAATATACCCCCATAGCTTCACTGTAGATTTGTCAACTCTGATGGATATATTCCCAAAGTCTTCATTACATAACACCCTCCTTCTCCAAGTGTCCCATTGTTCATTTTCCCTCGCTGGACTACTCCTGCGGTCAGCATAATGGGCTGAAGGACCTTTCTATGCTGTTAAAAACTCTGAATCTATGACTTAATTACTTGATATGCCTCAACAACTGTTTCACAGACAATGCACTGCTGTGACCGCATGAACAAGTGTATTTTTTCCTTTATTTCATTAACAGAATGAGGGCGTCGCTGGCTAGGCTAGCATTTATTGCCCATCCCTAATTGCCCACAGGGCAGTTCAGAGTCAATCACATTGCTGTGGGTCTGGAGTCACATGTAGGCCAGACCAGGTAAGGATGGCAGTTTCCTTCCCTAAAGGGCATTAGTGAACCAGATGGGTTTTTCCAACAATCAGCAATGGATTCACGTCACCATTCGACTCTCAATTCCAGATATTTATTGAGTTCAAATTTCACCATCTGCCACGGCAGGATTCGAACCCTGGTCCCCAGAACATTATCTGGATCTCTGGGTTAACAGTCCAGCGATAATACCACTAGGCCATCACCAGTAAATATCTGTTTGGGAGGAGTGTTTCTGGTTATGCA
The DNA here is from genome assembly GCF_021869965.1 of Rhincodon typus. Lineage (NCBI taxonomy): Eukaryota > Metazoa > Chordata > Chondrichthyes > Orectolobiformes > Rhincodontidae > Rhincodon > Rhincodon typus. The sequence goes on from NC_063334.1 coordinate 123,314,188, forward strand.
AACTTAGGAATTAGCCAGAGACACAGCGGGAACTCTCAGTTCTTCTTCAAACAGTGCCAGAGGATCTTTAACTCTCAATATAACAGCATATCTGAAGAATAGTACAACAAGTAGGAATTTTACAACTCTAATTTGTACCTGATCAGATCACAAGCATACCTTTTCTATTCATGCATGGATGTAGGAACCCCAGTATTTATTGCCCATCAATAATTGCCCTTGAGAAGGTGAACTGTCTTCTTGAACCTCAGCTATCTATTTGGGCACATCCACAGTGTTGTTAGGGAAGGACATCCAAGATTTTGATCCAGTGACACTGAAGGAATGGTGATATATTTCCAAGTCAGGATGGTGAGTGGCTTGGAGGAGAACTTGCAGGTAATGTGTTCCCATGTACCTGCCACCCTTGTCCTTCCCAATGGGAGAGGCTGAGGATTTGGAAGGTCCCTTTTGAAGGAAAATTGTTGAGTTGCAGACTGCTGCTACTGAGCGTTGGTGGTGGAGGGAATGATGATTGAAGATGATGGATGGCAAACAGGAATGTGTAACACCAGTGTACATGAGTGTCCAAGATCACCATGTACAGTTCCACAGTGTGCTAGCTGTCACCAGACTCAGTTCCTATTTTTGTCAGTTTACTGAAGGCTGTAGTGAAAGGACATTGATCATATCAGACACATAAGTCCAGACGGGAGAGAAAGATGCAGAAACAAGTCAAGCCAGATTCAAAATGACAAGAGATTTCAGAAGATGACATGACTGATCATCACGTCAAAACCTATTTAAACTTTTTTGAATAAAATTGCTTTGTCGGTTCCCACTTTAGCAAGAAAGTAAATTCCATCAACGGGATCAAGGCAGTTTGCCTCCGGCAATTCCTGTCCTTCCAGTTCACTCTTTAATCGAGGACTGATTTAGAAAGCAAAGGGGATCCCATCCAACCACTCCGATCAGCAATGGAAACTTGCCAGAAGTCATCTGATGATTTGAATGTGGTGAAATGAATGTAGTATCCTCATCCAGATCAGTGACACTTTCTGTGGGTTCTGCTCATGTAATTAGGAGGAAACAGTGACGAGTGGAGTACAGCAAGGATCAGTGCCAACTATTCACAATATACATTAATGACCTAGATGAGGGAACCAAATGCAACATTTCCAAGTTTGCTGACCACACAAAACTGGGCAGTATTCAGAGTTCTGAGGATCCAAGAAAGCTTCAAGGTGAGTTAGACAAGTTGAGTGAGTGGGCAAACATATGGCAGATAGAGTATAATGTGGCTAAAAGTAATGTTGCACACTTCAGTGTGTAAAACAGAAAGGAAGACTATCATTTAAATGGAGATATATTGGGAAGTGTGGATGTAATAAGGGATCTGGTGTCTTTGTACACCAGTCAGTGAAAGTAGATAGGAAGGTACAACAAGGAATTAGGCAGGCAAATGATATATTAGCCTTTATTGCCAGAGGGTGTGAGTTCAAAAATAGGGATGTCTTACTGCAGTTATACAGGGCATAAGTGAGACTTGAGTATTGTGTACAGTTTTGGTCTTCCTACTGAAGAAAGCATACACATCTCAGAAGGAGTGCAGCAAAGGTTCACTAGGTCGGTACCAGAGATGGCAGGACCCTGTTGTTTGGGGAGAGATCAGTTCGACTGGGCCTGTATTCACTGGAGTTTAGAAGGATGAGAGGGGATCTGATTAGAATGTATAGAATTCCAACAGGTTTGGACAGGCAGGATGCAGGGAGGATGTTTCCCCGAGTTGGGGAATTTAGATCGAGAGGGTATATTTAGGATTGAAATGAGGAAAGATTTCTTGACTTATAGGGCAGTGAATCTATGGAATTCTCATCCACAGAAGGTTATAGAGGCTGTCACTAAATATGTTCAAGAAAGAGACAGATACATATCTATATTTTGAAGGGATATGGGGAGAAAACAGGAATATGACATTGTGATAAAGGGTCAGCTATGATCATATTGAATGGTGGAGCAGGCTGGAAAGGCTGAATGACCAATACCTGCTCCTAGTTTCTAGGTGGCCATTCAGCCCCTCAGTCCTGCTGTCCAATTCAATTAAATCATGGCAATGACGTACCTCAGCTCCATTCACCCTTCTTTGTCCCATATCCTCTAAAGCCATTCTCAACGAAAATCTATCAATCACAGTCTAATTGAAAACTCCTGCCAGCATCTTGGTATTTGGGATGAGTGTTCCAGATTCCCAGCATCCTGCAGAGTGAAGAAGTGCTTCCTAGTTTCACCCTGAATGAACTAGCTTGAATTTAAACTTGGGTGTTGTCTTGTTCTTCTACCCCTCCCCCTGCCCCTCCCCCCACCCCCAGCACAAATTGACTTTCCCCAGTCTCCCCAATCAAAACCCTTTAATATTTTCCATCAGACCTCACCCACAAGCTTCTAAAGCTCAGGGGAATTGGACCAGGTTTATATAAACTGTCCTGATAATTTAAACCTTGCAACCCCAGTACCATCTCGATGAATCTAATCACACAAGCCAGAGGTACAGGGAGAAACAGAATTTTTAACAAACTTTTTCTTTGCTTGACAATGCAGAATTTGAATATCGCTAAAAGGAGAGAGACAGACAAAGAGAGGCAAAACTTTTCATCAGGACAAAACACAAGAATACCAAATTTCAAACAGTCACGATAATTTAAACTGCAGGACTAAAAGGGGCTGATGAGTTGCCAAGTCAACTTTTTGATTGGCTGAGAAAGTAACAGGAAATTACAGCCTACCCTAAAGGCTTGAGGTCAATCCTCTTTGCTCCAGATAGAGTAACCTCGGCATCTCCGATAAAATCCTTCATCCCTGGAACCTTTCTAGCAAATGTCCTCTGTATCTACTCAAGGATCATCACATTCTTCCCAAAGGGTGGTGACCTGGAAACTGGATGCAACACTCTAAGTGAAAAACTTCACTAGTGTCAACCTGATCAAACTTATATTGTAAAGACTTCAATCAATCAATCCCCTCAGTCCTCTCTTTTCTATAGTAAGAAGCTCCAGCCTGTGCAACCTTTCCTGCTAGACATGACCTCTCAATCCTGATATCATCTGATTGTGAGATATGATGGTAGGTGACCCCAAACAGTTCGATTCTCTTGCTCATGAGTTATGCAGCCAGCGAGTCACGGAATTGTACAGCACGGAAACAGACCCTTCGGTCCAAACTGTCCACGCCGACCAGATACCCTAAAATAATCTAGTCCCATTTGCCAGCATTTGGCTCATATCCCTCTAAACCCTTCCTATTCATATACCCATCCAGATTCTTTTTAAATGTTGGAATTGTACCAGCCTCCACCACTTCCTCTGGCAGCTCATTCTATACATGCACCACCCTTTGCATGGAAAGGTTTCCCATTCGGTCTATTTTAAATCTTTCCTCCTCACCTTAAACCTATGCCTTTTAGCTTTGGATTGTCACACCCTGGGAAAAAGACCTTGGCTATTAGAGTCATAGAGTAATACAGCATGGAAACAGGCCCTTCAGTCAAACTGGTCCATGCTAACCATGGTTCCCACTAACCCTAGTTCCAATTGCCCGCATTTGGTCCATACCCCTCTAAACCCCTCCAATCCATGTACATATACAAATGCTTTTTAAAATGTTGCTATTGTACCTGCCTCAATCACTTTCTCCTTCCATACACACACCACTCTGTGTGAAGAAGTTGATCCTCAGGTCCTCCTTAAATCTTTCCCCTCTCACCTTAAACCTATGCCCTCTAGTTTTCAGTTCCCCATCCCTGGAAAAGGGATGCATTAATCCTATCTATGCTCCTCACGATTTTATGCATCTCAATAAAGTCACCCCTCATTCTCCTACGTTCCAAGGAATAAAGTCCTATCCTGGCCAGCCTTTCCCTGTTAGTCAGGCCTACTAGTCCTGGCAACATCCTCAGAAATCTTCTTTGCACACTTTCCAGTTTTACTAGTCTTTCCTATAACAGGGTGAGCAAACTTTTATGCAATAGTCTGAGTGTGGCCTCACCAACGACTTATACAACTGTAACATAACGTCCCAAATCTTATACTCAGTACCTCGACCGATGAAAGCCAGCATGCTAAATGCCTTCTTCACCACCCTGTCTAACTGTGACACCGTTTTCAAGGAACTATGTACTTGCACTCCTCGGTCCCCTTGTTCCACATCACTCCTCAGGATCTTACAATTTACTGTATAAGTCCTACCTTGGTTTGACTTTCCAAAGTGCAACACCTCACACTTATCTGTATTGAATTGCATTTTCCAGTCCTCAGCCCACTTCCCCATCTGATCAAGATCCTTCTGTAATTTATGATAACCTTTCTTACCATCAACAATACCTCTTATTCACCCTATTCATGCCCCTCATGATTTTATAAACTTCTGTAAGGTCACCCCTCAGCCTCTGACGCTCCAGGAAAAAAAGGCTCCAGCCTATTCATCCTCTTCCTATAGTTCAAACCCTCCAACCCTTGCACTATTCTTGTAAATCTTTTAGAGGGAGACTCACACATTTTTGAAACGAAAAATGTGAATTCAGAATTTTTTTAATGCAATTTTATTGAGACAATTAATGGGGGAGCCCTCCTGTCCCCACCCTTGTATTTCAAATAGTTCTGGAGGGGTCGAGAGTGGGGAGGTGAGAAGACACGAGGAGATTCCATTGACAGAACAGAAAGGTTCTGGAGCTGCCCAGTTTCAGTTTTGTTTTATGTACAGAGCACCTGTTCATGTTTCCCTCTCTCTCTCTGTTCTCTGTGACGTTCTCTGTTCTCTCCCAGTTGTTCATCAAGATTGTGGTGCGGTGTGTGTAGAGATAGAGAGAGAGAGAGCGAGAGAATGCCTGTCATTTTACTGCAGGTCCAATTCCCAGGAACATCAGCTGCTGCAAATGCTGTTCACAGACACTAGGCCTGGATCAACCAGTCCCATCTCCTCATGCTCATTGACACAGAGACGATATCCACAGCCCCTCTTCCTCGGCAGAGGGACCACCCCTTTGGCCCCAGCCCCTCCTTCGGGCCTGGTGGTGGGGGGCAGCAGGAAGCCAACACTGCCAGCGATCAGCATGTGCCAGATGCTGTGGATGTAGAAGTAGTTCTCCTCAGTCTCCACGAAGGCGTACAGTGCCACAGCGAAAGTGGCAATGACTGTGCCAGGGAAGAGGTAGAAAACCCAACGCTTCCAGGTCGGAGGGTAACAGTGACGTCTCCGGATTGTACGTACAGTCTGCGACAGAAAGGGAAGCAGAATGTTATGGAGGTAAGCCGTACTTTTATAAGGTCTATCACTCGAGGTTTTGAGTATTAAGACGAATCTTTATCATGAGTGGTGTGGCATAGTACGGTTTGTCTCGAGTCTTGCTGAAAAGAGAGACATGTCCCTGAAGCTTTTCACCTTGCCACCCCATCAGGACCAATGCAAGAATGCCACATTTCAAACAATTTATCCTACTGGAGCCTAGGGTGCTGATTGGTTGGAAAATTAATACTGATTGGCTGAAGCATTACCACGGAGTAAGTGACAGGGAATTATAGACTCCCCAAGCTCTTGGGTCAATCCAAAGGACAAAAGGCTCCTTTTGTTTGCACTTGCTCCTGTGGTAGGAATTGTTGAAGTTTGGTATTCTTGCATTTGTCCTGACGAGTACTTATTTAATTCCTTCATGGGATGCAGGTACGACTGGATAGACCAGCATCTATTGTCTAGCCCCAGTTGCACAGAAAGCAGTTAAGAGTCAAACACATTGTTATGTGTTTGGAGTCACATGTAGGCCAATCTAGGTAAGGATGGCAGATTTCCTTCCCTAAAGGACATTAGTGAACCAGATAGATTGGCACAACGATTGACAATGGTTACATGGCCACCACTGGACTAGTTTTTTTTTAGTGAATTAAAATTTCACCAATTGCTGTAGAAGGATTTGAAACCACATCCACAGCACATTAGCCTCGGGCTGTACATTTATTACTCAAGCGACAGCACCACTATGCCATCACCACCAGCAAGGCAAGGCAACAACATGTCAGCCACATCTCTGTCTTCGCAGCGACATTCAGATTCCGTATCACCAACTGATTGTGTGTGGTAAATCATTTTAAGACACAGCGTCAGCTGAGGTGTTATGTTCTGAGTGCCACACTTTCAAAAGCGTTGCCATGGCTTTGCAGATGGCGCACAGAAGATTTCCTGTCGTGGTGCCAGCTCCTCAGTTACGTGGAGAGACTGAGCAAACTGGAGCTATTCCCCTTACAACAGGAAAGATTAATGGGAGCTTTGATTGAGGTTTCAGTCATGTAGGGTTTTGATAAGGGTAGACGGGGAGGAGACATTTTCCACTCAAAGGAATCACTATAACCGGAGATTTAAAATAATTGGCCAGAAAGTCAGAGGGAAGACGGGGAGAATTTCTTTTTTGATTCCAATTCTCAACCAGAAATTACAAAATTCTTTATGTCACTGATATGCTTTTGAATTGTAGTCCCTACTGTATTGTAGACAAAGGCAACAGCCAATTTACACACAGGCAGCTCCCACAAACTGTAATGTGACAATCAGATCATCCTGTGATTGAGTGATGTTGTTTCTGTGATAACTATTGAACACTCTTCCTCATGTTTGCATTGTGCCACCTGAGATGGGCAGGTGGGGCATCAATTTAATATCTTATACAAGAGAAGGCACCTCTGACAATGAAGCTCTATCTTGGTACAGGCATTGGGAGAGGCAGCTCAGTTCTAGTCTCTGGGATGAGACTACAGATCCACCAATTTAGAGACACAGAGACAAGAATGCAAGCCTCTGGACCACATCCAACACCATAGAGTTGTACAGCACGGAAACAGGCACTATGGTCCAACTTGTCCATGCTGACCAGATATCCTAAATTAATCTAATCCCATTTGCCAGCATTTGGCCCATATCCCTCTAACCCCTTTCTGTCCATATGCCCGTGCAGATGCCTTTTAAATGTTGTAATTGTACCAGCCTTGGCCACTTTTTTTGGCATCTCTTTCCATATACGCACTACCCTCTGTGAGAAAATGTCCCTTTTCAGGTCCCTTTTAAATCTTTCCCCTTTCACCTTCAACCTATGCTCTCTAGCTTTGGACTCCCTTGTCCTGAGAAAAAGACTTTGGCTGTTCACCCTATCCATGCCCTTCATGATTTTATAAATATCACCCTCAGTCTCCGATGCTCCAGGGAAGATAGTCCCAACCTATTCAGCCTCTCCTTATAGCTCAAACCCTCCAAACTCAAGTTGGCTATAGACACAATCTGGTTGATGAATTAGACCAGAGCCACTCAAAAATATTTCTGATACTTCCCACAAACACAGATTTGTGTTTAATAAAAATCAAACTCCTGTGGATTGCAGAGATCTGAAATTAAAGCAGAAATTTCTGGATATACTCTAAATAAGGATTGGGTTTAGGAATTGACACAGGCTTGGTGGGTCGAAGGGCCTGTTCCTGTGCTGTATTGTATTGTATATTGTACAGGTCTGACAACATCTGTGGAGAGAGAGAAAGAGACAACATTTTGAGTCTAGCATGACACGCCTTTAGTCTGAAACATTAACTCTGTTTCTCTCTCCACAGATGCTGACAGAACTACTGAGTTTCTCAAGAAATTTAAGTTTGCACTTCAGACTTGTATTTCACTGACTGAGGTTTGATAGAGGTTTACAAAATCATGAGTTCCATGACTGTTCCAGCTTGTCAAAGGGCAAAGAATGAAAGGGCATCGATTTAAAGTGATGTGCAAACAAAGCAGGGGTGATGTGAGAAAAAAAAACTTTCCCACACTGCAAGTGGTTAGGCTCTGGAATGCACTGCCTGGAAATGTGGCAGAGGGAGATTCAATTTAGGAGACCACTGGATGATTATTTGGATAGAAATGGTCGGCAGGGGTATGGGGAAAAGGCAGGAGATTGGCACTAGGGGTTGGAATCCATGCAGGCACAGTGGGACAAACGACCTCCTTTTGCATCGTAACAATTCTGTGATGCCACGAACTGGTTACAGCCAATGCGGCGTACACAAAAAGGATGGACATTGTTCTCCATACCCAGGCGAGGGCCATGATGCCAAGAGCAAAGAGGCTTGGTCCCAGAAGATTCCACAGTCCATGCCGGTCCAACTGCAAGGCCATCGACAGCAACATGGCTCCCAGCAAGTACAAGATCTGTCAAAGTGCAAAGGGCAAGGGTCATCATGACGGTTACGTGACATAATAGACCATTGATGGCAGATATTTTAATTGTTCATTTTAATTTTCAACTGCTTTCAGTAAGAAATAATTTACTCTTGCTTTGTTGGTCAGAACACATAGCTAATCATCTTGGAGTATGGTTCGAGGATATCAAGGGCTACAGAACAAAGGCCGAGGGTGAGGTCCATGCAATGGGATCGGAGAATCAGAGGGTGGTTACAGTACAGCAGGAAGCTGTTTGGACCACTATGTCCATTGCAGCTCTCTGCAAGAGCACCTCAGCCTTCTTTTTATTTATCTGCATGAAGGACGTGGGCGTTGCTGGCTGGCCTGCATTTATTGCCCGTCCCTAGTTACCCTACAGAAGGTGGTGGTGAGCTGCCTTCTTCAACCAGTGCAGTCCACAAGCTATGGGTAGACCCACAATACCATTAGACAGGGAATTTCAGAATTCTGACCCAGTGATATTGAAGGAATGGTGATGTATTTCCAAGCCACGATGGTGAGTGACTTGGAGGGGAACTTACAGGGGGTGGAGTCCCCATGTATCTGCTACCCTTGTCCTTCTAGATGGAAGTGGTTGTGGGTTTGGAAGGTGCTGTCTGAGGATCTTTGGTGAATTTCTGCAGTGCATTTTGTAGATAGTACACACTGCTGCTACTGAGCATCGGTGGAGGGAGTAGTTGCTTGTGGATGTGGTGCCAATAAAGCGGGCTGCTTTGTCCTGGATGGTGTCAAGCTTCTTGACTGTTTTTGGAGCTACAGTCATCCAGGCAAGTGGGGAGTATTCCATTGCAATCTTGACTTATGTCTGATAGATGGTGGGACAGGCTTTGGGGGAGTCAGGAGGTGAGTTACTCGCTGCAGTATTCCTGGCCTCTGACCTGCCCTTGTAGCTATTGTGTTTAAGTGGTGAATCCCGTTCCATTTCTGGACAATGGTAACGCCCAGGATATTGATAACGTCAGTCCCCTGCCCTTTCCCAGCAACCCTGCAAGTTCTTCTCTCTTCACATAATTATCCAATTCACTCCCAGTTGAATCTGCCTCAAACACATCTTGTAGCACACAGATACAGATCAGCCATGATCTACTTAAATCATGGAACAGGCTCAAGGGGATGAAAGGCCTAATCCTGTTCGCTTGTTCTTCCAGCAGGCAATTTCTGCCAATCAGTGAATTAAGGATTTCTCTGAATCAGGTGATACCCTGCACTCAGAAGCTATATTTATCCACTTCTGATCTGCTGTACTCACACAGGGCAAGTCCAGTACCACCACATAACGGCTTGGATTTAACCTGCTCTGTTCCAGACAGCCTCACAGTGAATGGCACAGACTGCAGTGTGTCCTGGTAGGGCAACCAATGGTAGTGAGCCAGTGCCCAGGTCAGAAAACACAAGGCCTTTCTCTGGCCGATGATGGTCTCTGCGATTAGGTGAGAAGGAAAGTAACAGCTTGCATTTATGTAGCACCTTCCATGACCACAGGCTGCCCCTGGTATGTTTCACAATCGATGAAGCACAATGTGAGAAAATGTGGCAATCGGTACACAGCAAGATCCCATAAATAGTGTATTGATTATATGTTTTAAATTTATTTTCTTGTCAGATGCAAGAAGGCCAGGTGGTAGGGCCAACATTTGTTGCCCACCCCTAATTGCTGTTGAGCTGAGTGGCTTGTGAGGCCATTTCAGAGGGCAATTCAGAGACAGCAACATTGCTGTGGGTCTGGAGTCACAAAGAATGCAGAAGCAAGAATAGGCCATTCGGCCCTTTGAGCCTGCTCTACTATTCAGTATGATCATGGCCGATCGTCCAACTCAGTTCCCTTTCCTGCTTTCTCCCCATACCTTTTGATCCCTTCAGCTCTGGGAAATATATCTAGCTCCTTCTTGAAAACAGATCAGGGAAGGAAAGCAGATTTCTTTCCTTGAAGGACATTAGTGAACCAGATGGGTTGTTACAGCAATTAATGATAGAATGAAAATAACAGTAAGGGGAGAAACCAACTATGGTTAACCAAAGAGGTTAAAGATAACATCAAATCGAAAGAAAATATACCCAATGTGGAAAAGGTTAGTAGTAAGCCAAGAGGTGTGAAGCTTTTAAAAACCAATAAAAGATGACCATTAAAAAAAAGAGGTAGGAGAAAATCTTTGAGGGTAAACTGGCAAGTAATTTCAAGATGGATGGCAAGAGCTTCCTGGAATATATCAAAAGGAAGAGGGAGACCAAAGTGGGCATTGGCTCCTAAGAGAATAAGGCTGGAGAAATAAGAATGGGGAACCATAAAATGACAGACGAATTGAAGAAATACTTTGCATCAGTCTTCACAGTAGAAGACACCAATAGCATTCCAAAATACTGAAATATTTAAAGAGCAAAAGGAGAACAGGAACTGAATATAATAAGTATCACAAGAGGAAAAGTGACTGGGAAACTAATGGGGATAATGGGAAGTCCCCTGGACCTGATGGGATGCATCCTTGGCAAAAAGAAGTAGATCAGAGTGTGGATGCACTGGTAGTAATCTTTCATAAGACCATAAGGTACAGGTCAATCAACCAAATCAGTCCATCAAGTCCTCCCCACCGTTTGATCATGGCTGATATGTTTCTCAACCCCATTCTCCTGCCTTCTCCCCATAACCCTTGATCCCCTTACCAATCAAGAAACTATCTATCTCTGTCTCAAATATACTCACTGACTTGACCTCCACAGCCCTCTGCAGCAATAAGCTCCACAGATTCACCACCCGCTGGCTGAAGAAATTCCTCCTTATCTCATTTCTAAAGGGTTGTCCCTTCACTCTGAGGTTGTACCCTCAAGTTTTAGTCTCTTTTACTGGTGAAAACATCTTCTCCACCTCCACCCTATCCAGGCCTCTTAGTATTCCGTAAGTATCAACCAGATCCCCTCTCATCCTTCTAAACACCATCGAGTTTAGAGTCAGAGTCCTCAACCAATCCTCAGATGAAAAGTCCTTCATCCCTGAGATCACATCCTCTGGACCCCCTCCAACGCTAGTCCACTGGGGGCCCAAACTACTTACAATATTCCAAATGTGGCCTGACCACAGCCTTATACAGCCTCAGCAGTACATCATATCTCTGCTCTTGTGTTCTAGTCCTCTTAAAATGAACGCTTACATTGCATTTAACTTCCTAACCACCAACCGAACTTGATGTTAACCTTAAGAGAATCCTGAACAAGAACTTCTAAGTCCCTTTGTGCTTCAGATTTCTGAAGCCTTCCCCATTTAGAAAACAGTCTATGCTTTTATTCTTCCCTATCAAAGTGCATAATCCAACACTTTCCCAAATTGCATTCCATTTGCCACTTCTTTGCCTACTCTCCTTGCCTGTAAAGTCCTTCTGGAGCCTTCCCACTTTCTCAACACTACCTGCCTCTCTACCTGTCTTTGGGCCTCTGCAAACTTAGCAACAAAGCCCTCAGTTCCTTCCTTCAGGTGTTAATATGTAACATGAACAGTTGTAGTCCCAACATGGACCCCTGGAGACTCACTGGCTGTTAGCTACCATCCTGAAAAAGAACTCTATATTGCCACTCTCTGCCTTCTGCCAGTCAGCCAGTCCTTTATGTATGCCAGCACCTTGCCCCTAACACCACGGGTCCTATTTAGCAGCCTCCTGCGTGGCACCCTGTCCCTTTGTTCTGGAAATCCAATTAGATCATGTCCACTGACCCTCCTTTGTCTAACTTGGCCATTACCTCCACAAATAATTCTTACAGATTTGTCAGGCATGACCTCCCTTTGATGACAGATGGCACAATGGTTAGCACTGTTGCCTCATAGCGCCAGGGACCCAGGTTTGATTCCACCCTCTGGCAACCATCTGTGTGGAGTTTGCATGTTCTCCCCGTGCCTGTGTGGGTTTCCTCCAGGTGCTCGGGTTTCCTCCCACAATCCAAAGATCTGCATGTTAGGTGGATTGACCATGCTAAATTGCCCCGTAGTGTCCAGGAATGTGTAGGTTAGATGCGTTAGCCGTGGAAAATATAGGGTAAGGGGGATGGGTCTGGGTGGGATGCTCTTCAGAGGTTTGATCTGGGCTGAATGGCCTATTTCCACACTTTAGGAATTCAGTGGAAGCTGTGGTGATCTGCCATGTTTTATCATCCACTCTGCAATCTCATCCTTAATAATGGACTCTAAAACTTTACTAATGACCGAGGTCAGGCTAATCGTCCTTTAGTTTCCTATCTTCTGTTTTCCTCCCATCTTAACCAGGCGTGTAACATCAGGCATTTTCCAGTTCTCTGGGACCCTCCCAGACTCCAGTGATTCCTGAAATATCACTACCAATGCCTCTGCAATCTCCTCAGCTATCTCCTTCAGAGTGTGGTCCACCTGGCCTGGCTGATTTATCCACCTTCAGACCTTTCAGCTTCCCCAGCACCTTCTCCTTAGTGATGGCCACTACCCTCACCTCTGCCCCCTGACTCTCTTGCAGTTCTGGTATGCTGCAGCTTCCACTGTGAAAACTGATGCAAAGTACCTATTCAGTTCCTTTGCCATTTCCGGGTTCCCCATTACTACTTCTCCAGCCTCATTTTCCAGCGGTCCAATGTCCACTCTTGCCTCTCTCTTACCTTCTTTGATATCTAATAAAAAAAACTCCTGCAATCTTTTATATTACTGTGAACAATTTTGATCCCCTTATCTCAGGAAAGATGGATATTTCTAATCAACCTGTTCAAAGATATTATTTCACACCTCTGGAGCAGGTGGGAATTGAAACTGGGCCTCCTGGCTCAGTTGAAGGGACACTACCAGTGGCCCAGAAGATCTGAGGAGAGATAAACAGGTATTGGAGGCAGTTCAGAGAAGGTTCACTAGGTTAATCTGGGATATGGAGAGACTGTCTCAATGAGGAGAGTTTGAGTATGTTGGGCCTGTATTCATTGGAGTTTAGAAGAATGAGAGGCAACTTTATTGAAACATATAAGATTCTGAAAGGACTTGACAGGGTAGATGTGGAAAGGTTGGTTCCCCTTGTGGGAGAGTCTGGGACCAGACAGCATAATCTAAGAAATAAGGGTTAGAGATGAAAAGGAAGTTAATCTCCCAGAGGATAATAAATCAGTGGGATTCTTTCTTGCTGAGGTCTATAGAGGCTGGGTTATTAGGGATATTCAAGTCTGAGACAGACAGATTTTTAATCCTTAACAGATTATGGGGAAAAGGCAGGAGAGTGGAGTTGAAGCTTATCAAATCAGCTGTGATCTCATTGAAAGGTGGAGCAAGCTTGATGGGCTGAATGGCCATCGAATCCTGTCTCAGAATATTAGCCTCTGGATTACTTTCCCTGTGACATTACAACAGCACAATCATCTTCCCTTGTTCTCGAAGAGATGGCAGTAGATGAGAAATCCAGCAATTGATTAATGCTCTGGGGCCATGGGTTCAAATCTCATCACAGAAGATGGTGAAACTTGACTTCAATTAATAAATCTGGAATTGAAAGCTAATCAAATGGTGACCATTTAACCATCATCAATTGTCGTGAAAATCCATTTCGTTCACTAATGCCTGCTAGGGAAGGAGCTTGGGGCCTTACCTGGCCTACATGTGACTCCAGACCCACAGCAATGTGGTACTATTAACTGGCTCCTGACATGACTGAGCAAGAGACTCAGTTCAAGTACAATTAGGGAAGAGCAATAAATTCTACCTATGATAACAATGCCCATATCTAATAATAATTCCTTTGAGGGAGGGATACTGGCTGGGAGACCAGGAGAACTCTCCTTTTTCCAGAAATGGCTGTGGGGTCTTCATTTCTGGCCCCATTAGAATTAAACAACATTTTAGAATATGTTGAAGTGTAATTCCTACAATGGGATTACTCCTCTGTCAGATACATTATGAGTTAAATGCAGTGTGAAGCTTCTTCTACTCTGGAAAGTAAAGCTTTCTGTAGTTGTTTAAACTGAAAGTAAGGCTCCCTCTACACTTTTAAACTGAAAGTAAAGTTTGCTCTGCTCTTCTAAACTGAAAGTGAAGCTCCCTGTACACTGTCCCCACTAAACATACACAGGACAGGTACAGCACAGGGTTAGATACAGAGTTAACCTCCTTCTACTCAATCCCCACCAAACACACACAGCACAGGTACAGCACGAAGTTAGATACAGGGTAGCCCTCCCTCTATACTGTCCCCCATCAAACACTCCCAGGAGAGGAACAGCACAGTTAGAGACAAAAAAAAACCTGCAGATGGTGGAATCCAAGGTAGACAAACAGGAGGCTGGAAGAACACAGCAGGCCAGGCAGCATCTGGAGGAAAGGAGAAGTCAATGTTTCGAGTACTACCCTTCTTAAAGTCCTGAAGAAAGGTAATACCCAAAACGTTGCCTGCTTCTTTCCTGCAGATGCTGCCTGGCTTGCTAGGAACAGCACGGGGTTGGCTACAGAGTAAAGCTCTCTCTACACTCTCCCCATCAAACACTCCCAGGACAG
>NC_063334.1:123328910-123342251 GCF_021869965.1 Rhincodon typus
CTCCCCATCAAACACTCCCAGGACAGAGACAGCACGAGGTTAGATACAGAGTAAAGCTCTCTCTACACTCTCCCCCCATCAAACTGTCCTACTGTGAATCTGTGCTGTTTTAATGGGTTTTCAGATCAGTCCTTCCCAGATTGTGTCTGTGTCAGGTGTTTGCTGGACAATTTGGTAGTTTCACAGGCCCTGTTACTGACTTTAACTTTTCTTCCAAGTTTTTATTTAATTAGCTGTAACTTAAATGCCCGTGATGAATTTTGAACTTGTATCCGCAGATTCCTCATTCTGATTTGTGAATTATTGGTGCATTTACATAATCAAGCTGCTGCCATATCCAGTTACGCTGATGCTGTGCTAACTGGGTCAGTTTTACCTTCACTCTGGGAATATCCTAACTCAGTTCACATGGAACACATGGAGACCGGAGACTGGGGAACTTCGGGATTGGAATCTGGAATCTAGAAAGAGAAAACTCGCTGATGAAACCATTACACCATCAGATCTGTTCACTGGTAGGAGCTGGATGATGGGCCAATTCCTGAATATCCAATGTATGTGAAATGGCAGACCAACATTATTCATAATCATCCAGGGATACTTTCAATGTACCCAAGAAATTAAAATACTGTCAATATCCTGACATGGAAACGTATTGCTGTTACTTCAGAGTGGCTGGGAGAAAATCCTGGAATTCCTTCCCTATGGGCATTGTGGGTCTACCTACAGCACATGGACTGCAGCGGTTCAAGAAGGCAGCTCACCAGCACCTTCTCAAGGGGCAACTAGGGATGGGGCAATAAATGCTGGGCACAGCCAGTGATGCCCACGTCCCAATAACGAATTAAAATGAAGCTGATGCTAGACTCCTTTGAAACAAAATGAGTAAATCCGAACAGGGGCAATGTTTGAGAGGGAGGGGTGACATTTGGCCTGTTGCCCAGGGTTGTCCCTCACTGAGTCTGTCGTAGACTCATTGACAGAGACTGATCATGTGGGCAGATGAAGGATGAGGAGTAAACCCCAGCCTTGTCCCGCAAAACAACAAACTAAGAAAATCCCGAGAGCAAACGTCTGGGAAAGTTGTCAGCAACATGTGCTTGATGTTTGTTCAGAAAGAGAGGGAGGAGAGGGAGAACAGCGGTGAGGATGGGGTGAACAGCAGGATGGTCCCTGATTGTTGTGAGACTGGGTCCATTTAGTCCATCAAGGTGGAGACTAACCTGCTTGATGATTGGTTGCAGTCTCGCCATGGCAATAACCGTGACCCAGACAGACATCAGTGATCCCAGGAAGTCACAGAACTGTAGCACATCGTACTCCATGATACAGAAGACCACGATCCCAGGCTGGTCACACGCGTGGTAAAACTGTGGGGGAGGGGAGGGGAGGGGAGAATGAGCAAGTGTCACCATACAGACAATGGGAAAATGGCTGAAAGTTTCAGGGAGCCACTCACAGACAGAGGAGGAGAGTCAGGTGGAAGGGCTGAGGTGTTTGCCCTTGTGAGGAATTAGGGGGATCTTTCAAAATAAAGAGATGGACATGCACAGGAATCTCTTACAGGGTCTTTGGAATTCTCTTTCTCAACAAGCCTTAGAAGCTGGGTCAAGGAATAGGTTCAAGGTTGATTTAGACAGAGTTTTGATTGACAAAAGAGTTTAATGTTTTGGGGGAAAGGCAGGAAAGAGGTGTTTCATCGAGGAGCTGAATATTATTCAAATGGGCAAAATCTGGAGAAAGATACAGAATGGAAAGATTGGGATCAGGGGTTGCACATCTAAGACAGAGTTGAGGAGGAATTTCTTCTCTCAGAGGAGAGTGAATCTTTACCACAGAGAGTTGTTGAGGCTGGGTTACTAAGTGTATGCAAAGCTGAGAGAGACAGATTTTTAATCAGGAAGGGAATCAAGGCTTATGGAGATAAATTGGGAGAGGCAGACAGATATCACTTCATATACACTGATGGTCAGAAAGGCTGTACACCAGAGGCAGAGATGGAAGTGAGATAGACGGTGATGAATACATTTACGAGGTTTTCTCTCGTACCATGACATCATGATACCGCAGGTACAGACCTTGAGCACTGAGGAGCTTTGGTGGGCCAGACGAAGACTCCTTCATCCTACAGACTCACTGCCAGAGGAGGAAGTATTTAATTGGGTAATCAATGGGGGCTTTTGGCTGGTAGGATGGCAGGGTTGTGGGGAGAGTTAATAATAGGATTGGAAGGGAGGGATCGGGGCAGAGATTGCGAGTCATGAGTGAGGCTACAAGAGTTCGGGGGATCAATAGTCATGGAGAAATGGAAAGTCAGGGCTTTAAGGTCTAGAAGTGAGGGATTGAAGGTCAGAGGGTCGATGGAAGGTGTTGAAGGTCCCACAAACAAGAGTTGCCTCAGGAATGTAGAGTGGAAGGTTGCAAGGTGTTCAGATTGGGAGGTCTCCTTTGTTGGAACACATGGGGCCTTGGCTCTGAGTGGAGATTGGGATCGGGATCGGGATTTGGGATCGGGATCAGGAACCGTACGTGGTCTTGCACACTGTCAGTGACCCAGAGGCACTGAGGGTGAATGGTCACCTTCCCAACCATCAGCTCAGGCCCAGCTGTGCTCTCTAAGCAAAGGCCAAAGGTCAAACAATTACCGTCCTGTTTGGAGTGACCCTACCCACTATCCTCAGCGAGACTGACCCATGAGATTCTGACTGGGCAAATTCTGGCACTAACCGTTGAGAAAAACATGGTGAAAATGTAGACAGAGGCCTCCAGGAGATACTCGCTGCGTATCGCTATGGCGACGGGTGGGACGAACATGAGGTTGCTGAGGCACAGGAGGAGGGTGGAGAGGAGCTGAAAGCCGTACGAGTAAGCCTCCAGGTTATCAGTACAACCCCAGCCATTCCAACCTGTAACAGGACAAACCAGTCAGAGTAACAGACAGAGACCATTCAGCCTCTCCAGTTAATGCTGGCTCTTTCAAGGCAATATCTAATCAGTCACTCACCCTGCTCCTAACCAACAGCCCTGCAAATTTGTGTTCATGCTGTATAAAATTGACACAGTTTATCTTTTGGAAAGTGGCTGTTGGGTCTCCTTGTGACACCGTTTGAGACACTGAATTCTAGATCACGACTCCTCAGTGTGTAAAAGAATTTCTTCTCATCTCTCCTCTGCTGCCTTTGTCCATGATCGGAATCCAGGAGACCAGCTGCTCACGGTCTGGGTGGCCATCATCCTCAAACACGAAGTTACAGAAACCCCATGACTGTGCCCTCTCCCCAAGCTCCTTGCACCCAACATCTGGGATCCACATCAGGAGGTTGTCTCAGTGACACTGCCATTCGGAATGGAGTTGCTATCCTGGACTGCTCAGCAGCGGGCACTATGTCCACCTCCAGGGTCTCTGACCCCCAGGCAAAACCCCTGCCAGCTTGTCAAGAACATCAGGTTCCGGTCTCTTCCCTGTTCCTTATGGGATGTGGGCATTACTGGCTAAACCAGCACGCATTGCCCATTCCTAATTGCCCAGATGGTAGTCAAGAGTCACCGCATTGCCGTGAGTCTGGAGTCACGCGTAGGCCAGACCAGGTACAGACAGCAGATTTCCATCCCTGAAGGACATTGGTGAACCAGATGCAATTGACAGTGGTTACACAGTCACCATTAGGTCAGATCTTTACTGAATCCAAGTTTCACCATCTGCTGCGGTGGGAATTGAACCCATGTCCCCAGAATGTTAACCTGAAGTTCTGGATTACTAATCCAGGTACATTACCACTGAATTGGACAAGGTTCAAAGCGAGTTGACATGGGTCTGTCACTAGCTGTCTGGCTGGCAGACTAAACCATCTCAGCCTGTGACAGACCTTCACTCGGTTCCTGCCCCACCCTTTCTATTGTTAAAACCGAATACATTTCAAACTCTCCCCAGTTCTGGTGAAGGGTCATCAATGTGCAATGTTAACTGTTTCTCTCTCTCCAGACCTGCTGCCTGAATGTTTCATTGTGCAGTGGTTTGTACAGTGACCCTCCTTCCTGGTTGAAGGTCTCACACATAAACACACACACTCAGCTGGACTGGAGCTAGCTACAGCTTACCTGCCTTACACTCACAAGCAGCATACAGGTAGTTGTTGGTACGCAATAGCTTGCACTGCCCATACGTGCCGCATTCATTTATGCACGGAGTCAGGTACGTTCTCAGATACACCTCTGCTGTCACGTTGTTGCACTCTTCATACCTGCCAAAACCAGAGATCGCTCCAGTTACAAAGAATTTCTGATTGGCTGCTGGGTCAATACCTGCTCAGTCTCCACACCTTTGTTACAAATCCACACTAGATGGGCTGAAGGGTCTTCTTGTGTGCTCTAACATTCTACGATTCTACAAGGACCCCTGTAAGTGAGATTTGAAGATGGTGGACAGTGACCCTGACGACTGGGGGACAGTCACTGATGGCCAGGACCTCTGGAGGGTGACTGGAAGGTCATTGGAACAAAAAGCTAAGCTGCTGAGAAGAGGGGCCCAGAGAAAACTGAGGCCAGAGCATCCTGCACCTTCTCAGCTCAGTGTCTTCCTCTGCAGTGACCGAAGCAGAGACTGCTCTATCAGACTGTGGCCACAAGATGATGCTTAACACAGTGACGTCCAAATCCCATGAGTGAATAAATTAAACTGAACATCACAAAACCGGATTATCGGAGCATCAGCATCTTGATGTTCTGGGAGCTTCCTGTGTGCAAATTTGGCCTCTGCATTCCTCACAGAGGCCACGTTTCTGTGGGTGTAATGCTGTCAGAGACACTCGCTGTTCCCAGCTCACTGCTACGTTCAGTGAATAAGTGAGTGATTACTGCTAAAAGTCCCTCACAACTGATTTAGCAATCTCACTCCACAACAGACTAATTCTGGTTGAGCCTTTCAGTGAGACAGCACAAGTTCACATTCTCCCAACATCCCTTTTATTTTGGATCAGAGATAGTAGGAACTGCAGATGCTGGAGAATCCGAGACAACAAGGTGCAGAGCTGGATGAACACAGCAGGCCAAGCATTTCTGATGAAGGGTCTAGGCCCGAAACGTCAGCCTTTCTGCTCCTATGATGCTGCTTGACCTGCTGTGTTCATCCAGCTCTGCACCTTGTTATCCCTTTTATTTTGTTCCTTGTAAATCGGAGCCTGATCCAGATTAAACTGCTTGGGTTTAGCCAGGATCTCTCTGATAAACAGGTTTCCAATTACTTTCAAATCAAATTGTATTTAATAAAAACTCCAGATGTCAATCTCTGGTTTATTCAGCCATTTCTGTTGTCATTAGCGAGATTTGGATGAGTACAAATCAAATTCCCCACAACTGGGCGACAAATAGTCTCTCTGGGTGATAAACCAGGCCAGGACAATAAGGAGAGAAAAAGCAGAAAGTGCTGAAAATACTCAGCTCGTCTGAGAGCAATAGAGTCATTTTGGCTCAAAACATTAACTCTCTTTTATTCGTTCACAGAAGCGGACATCGCTAGCTAGGTCAGCATTTATTGTTCCTCCCTAATTAAGGTAATTATAGGTCAACCACATTGCTGTGTGTCTGGAGTCACATGTAGGCCAGACCAGGTAAGGATGACAGACTTCCTTATCTAAAGGACATTAGTGAACCAGATGGGTTTACTGACAATCGACATTTTCTATGGAGGCATTTGAGGGGGACTAGACAAGCCAATGAGGGAGATAGGGATAGAGGATGCCAATGTTAGATTCAATGGAAAAGATGGGGCAGGAACTTAGGATCACGGAATCCCTACAGCGTGGAAGCAGGCCATTCGGCCCATCGAGTCCACACCAACCATCCAAAGACCATCCCAGGCAGATCCAGCCCACTACCCTATCCCTATAACCCTGCATTTCCCATGGCAAATGTACCCAGCCTGCACATCCCTGGACACAACAGGCAATTTAGCATAGCCAATCCACCTAGCCTGCACATCTTCAGACTGTGGGAGGAAACCAGAGCACCCGGAGGAAACTCGCACAGACACGGGGAGAACGTGCAAACTCCACACTTACAGTCACCCGAGGGTGGAATCGAACCCAGGTCCCTGGCGCTGTGAGGCAGCAGTGCTAACCACTGAACTACCATGCCGCCCCTAAACATGAGTAAAGCATAGACACCGGCATGGCTGGTTGAGCGAAATAGCCTGTTTCCATGCTGTTTATCTGATAATCGTATAGATTCCAAAAGCGGGTGGGCTGGTGTGGGTGAGAAAGGTTTAAAATCTAATTCATGATGCCAACTTTACTCAGAGAGTGGCAAAAGTGTGAAATTCACAGACACAGCAACTAGTCAAAGAGTGTACGGAAGATACGACTGAGGGAAAGGTAGGGAGAAAGAAGCAGGAGGATGTGTTGACAAATTGAGATGAATAGGAGGTTCGTGTGGAACTCAAAGACCAGTATTGTTCAGTTGGACTGAATGAGGAAATGTGGATTTGAACCCACAATCAGTTCAGCCTTGGTCTTGCTAAATAGTGAAGTAATGCAGATGGACCAAATGACCTAGTCCTGCTCCAAATTTGGGTGTATGTTCATTTGTGTGTTTCTGTGCTGTAATTTAATGTGCTTCAGGGAAATAATATCCTCAGTCCTCAGCGACTTTCCCCATCACAGAATTCACAGCCCCTAAATTGAATTATTCACCTGTACTAAGTGAACAATGTCCCAGTTAAACAGGGAACCTTACCCATAGTCAGCTGAGCAGAGGGAACGTAGACTGATGTACCAATTTCCTGTCTGAGGGTAAGGGATACGCAGTCTGGTAACATTTGAGGTAGAGTTGACCAATAAGAGAAACCCTGCGGAAGTTTCTGGAACAGAAGATAAGACGGGAATGTTTCAGTACTGAGTGAGTTGAATAGTCTTTTCTTGTCTGGGAGTGGAGTCTCGGTATTTCTATCTCTTTTACAGAATTGCCCACACTCAAGGAGTGTCCTTAGGGAAAGGTGGGAGGGGCAGGCAGCTCCTGAGCTTGGGACACAGATAGCTGACAACAACTGTCATAGAGTCAGAGGGTATACATTGCTGAATGAGGCCCTTTGGCAATTGTGTCCATGCTGGTCATTAAGCATCCATCTATTCTAATCCCATTTTCCAGCACTTTGCCTGTCACCTTGGACGCAATGGTGTCTCAAGTGCTTCATAGAAGCCCTACAGTGCAGGGACAGGCCATTCAGCCTATCATGTCCACACCAACCCTCTGGGGAAGCATCCCACCCAGACCCACTATTCCTACCTTATCCCCGTAACCCGAACATCTCATGGCTAACCCACCTAACCTGCACATCCCCAGACACTACGGGCAGTTTATCATGGCCAGTCCACCTAAACTGCACAACTTTGGACTGTGGGAGGAAACCAGAGTACATAGAGAAAACCCACACAGATACTGGGAGAATGTGCAAACTCCACACAGACAGCCGTCTGAGGGTGGAATCGAACCAGGATCCCTAGTACCATGAGGTCGCACTGTTAATCACTGAGCCACCATGCCACCTTATGCTTGTTAAATAACTTGAGGGTTCCTGCCTCGACCACTCTTTCAGGAAGCGAGTTCCAGATTCCCACCACCTTCTCGGTGAAAAGTTTTTCCTTCAATCCCCTCTAATCCCCTTACCTTTGAATAGAAGCGTACAAGCTCAGAGCAGGAGTAGGCCATTCAGCCCCTTGAGCCTGCTCTGGCATTCAATAGGATCATGATTGATTCTCTATATCAATGCCATATCTCTTAAAAAGCTGAACATTTAGCTCCCGCTGTTTTATTCCCTGTTTACCTGATTCACAACGGATTGAGGTGTTGTCTGATGATACTAAAGGCATTCCGTGACTCAAGCAGCCAATCACAGTCACATTCTCTCCTTTCACTGAGGACTGTGTTGAAAGGAAAGAGTGAGAGAAAGGTTAGCAGGTTCATGACTAAAATAAAGATACTTCATTCCCGTTCCAATTTTGAAAGTGTGCTTGTGGAGGGAACCGGGTCAAACCATCTTCGCTGTAACTTTCAAGGTCTTGATTTCCCCTGTCCATCCATTCCCACCCACAGCCTCCAAACTTTGGCTCTGTGCATCTCATTTCTATCTCCCCCATCAACACACCTCACAATCATTGTGTTCTCAGCCACTTTCAAAATATAAAATACAAACAAATAAACCTTTCATGAGCTCTGATGGAAGCTGAAACATTAACTCTCTGTTTTTCTCCGCAGATACTTCCTGACCTATTACGTTTTATTGCTATTTCTGTTCTTACTCTAGATTTCTAGCATCTGCAGCACTTTTCTTCTGAGCTGAAATATATCGCTCTCTGTTGTATTTTCCAAGTCATTAAGTCATGAAGGCAGGGTCGTAACATTAGGGTCAGTCCATTCTGGATAGGTGGATTTTTAAAAATAAATTGTTCATGGGCATGCGTGTCGCTGGCCGGGCCAGCATTTATAGCCCGTCCTTAGTTGCCTTTGAGAGGGTGATGGTGAGCTGCCTTCTTAAACCGCTGCAGTCCATGTACTGTAGGTCGACCAACAATGCAATAAGCTCCCAATGAGGGGCCTTGTAGAAATATAGAGGGATACAGAAGGTACAGGTGATTGATCTGAGCAATGTTTCCAATCCTACCGTGTCAGATGGTGAAATTTGAAAATGCAATAAAATTTGGAATTAAAAGCTAGTCTAATGGTGACTATGTGACCACAGTCATAAAAGCCCATCTGTTACACTCATGTGCTTCAGGGAAGGAAATCTGCCATCCTTACTGGCCTGACCTACATGTGACTCCAGACCCATAAGAAATAACTACCCTTTGAAAAATGAACACAGGTCAAGGGCAATTACTAATGAATCATAGAATCCCTACATGGCGGAAGCAGGCCATTCAGCGCATTGAGTTTACACTGACCCTCTGAAGAGCATACCACCCAGACTCATACCACCCTTACCCTATCCCTGAAACCCTGCATTTTCCATGGCTAACCCATCTAGCCTTCATATCTCTGGACACTATGGGCAATTTAGCACAGCCAATCCACCTAACCTGCACATGTTTGGACTGTGGGAAGAAACCTGTGCAGACACAGGGAGAATGTGCAAACCCCATACAGACAATTGCTTAGCCTGCAATCGAACCCGGGTCCCTAGCACTCTGAGGCAGAAGTGCTAGCCACTGAGCCACTGTGCTGCTTTTTGGCCTGCCAATAAATCTCATTTCCCTGAAGGAAGAAAGGCCCAGGATTTTGACCCAGGATCAATGATAATTATTTTAATTTGTTCATGAGATGTAGGCATTTCTGGCTAAACCAGTATTAAGAGCAGATAAGAATCAATCCTGTTGTTGAGCATTTGGAGTCACCTGTAGGTGGTGAATGGTGGATTCCCTTCCCTAAAGGACATGAGTAAACCAGATGAGTTTTTCCAATAAACAATTCACGGTCATCACTAGTTTCAGATTTTTCTTGAATTTATATTCCACCACCTGCCACGGGGGAATCCGAACCAGAGTCCTCAGAATATTAGCTGTGTGTCTGGATTAACAGTTAATACCACTCAGCCCTCTCTGTTGTTTCAACCTGTTCAAACCTGATCTGACATCCAGAGCAGGTAGGACTTGGACCCAGATCTTCTGTCCCAGAATCAGGGACACTTCCACTGTGACACAATATTCTGCATGGGTTTCCTCCCTGTGCTCAGGTTTCCTCCCACAGTCCGAAGATATGCAGATTAGGCAGATTGGGCAGATTGGCCATGCTCAATTGCTCATAGTGTCCAGAGACATGCAGATTAGGTGGGTTAGCCATGGGAAATGTAGGGTGACAGGAATAGGGTAAGGTGTGGGTCTGGGTGGTAGGTTCTGAATTTAGGAAGTGAACCTGGAGTCAGGAAGCACAGAAAGGCTGATGGAAATCCCAAACTCTCTGGCCCAAAAAGCTGGGGTTGGGAGTGTCAATTAAAAAGCATCAAAATGTGATGGATAGATTTTTTTGTGAATAAGAGAATGAAGGGTTACAGAACTAAGATGGATCAAAGGGGTTAAGGTACTGATCCCTTTAGTACCTATCATGACCTGATAGAATGGTGAAACAGATTTGAGGGGCTGAATGGCCTCCTCTAACCATTATATGTCTAAAGAACTATGTCTGGACACACTAAGAGATGTAGATCGGATGCAATGTCTACAAAGTGTATTATCAATTGGTACAATTGGATGTCTTTACTGTAAGCTCTTCATGTGCACATGGTTTGATTAAGGGAGCTAGTTCCATTAACATCCTTGTTTCTTGCCGTTTTGGAATGAAGCTGAATTGTTGTCACATGTTTTGCTTAATCCTGGACAGCTTGGAGCTCAGAGGATGAAGCAACAGTTCTGGCAGCAGTCCACTTCCTCAAATAAGCACAGCCAACCCTCAGGCTATTTCAGTCCAACATTAATCCACATGACATGTTCACAGAAAGCTACAACGCAGACTTCAAGCTAAACTTATCATTGCAGGCCTAAGGTAATAAATTAATTAGAGCCATCCCAGATCAGTCTGTAATGGACTAGCTGATTGTTTAGTCTGCTTGCTGATTATTTCACATTGAGTTGAACAAGGAAAGGTCTGCAGCCTATATTCCCACCAATGTGAATTAAGTTCAGCGATCCCGACTCCAGTATTGAAAATATTACACAAACAGCAGGAGGCAATTCATCCTGTCCAATTTATACTATCATGCAATTACATCATGGTCTGCTACAATGAGAGCACTGACCTTAAAAACACAGAACATATCAAGAGCTAAATGTCAAAGTTATGCCCAGAAACTATGTTAGGTACAATCCATTTGTGTTCCTAAAATTGTGTCCCACTGTTGATCAGGCTGCAGATGTCACCCCTTAAATTATAAAAGCAGTAAAAGTGAAAAATGTGTTATTTTCTGCTGACTCTGTGCTGTTCATTTACCTCAGCAAATAGTAATTAATCTCTGATCGACCCAATCTAACCCCTGATCCACAGGCAATGTTTGACACATTTTGATTAAAGGGCAAGGTCAGACTTCGAATCTCGCAACACAACATTGACATTCAAACCCAATGTCAGAGAAGATCAGTGGATAGATATACAGACATGAGAGAGAGAGATAGAGGGAAATGGTATGAGAGAAAGAAATAAAACAAGCGAGACTGGGCTAGAGAGAGAAGTAGAAAACAGAGAGAGAGGGACTTGTGAGGAAGAGAGAAAAAGTGAACAAAGCATAGAGAGAGAGAGAGACAGGAAGATGGAGAGCGAGGTACACACATGTGTCCAGCAAAGGCAGGTCCTATTCATAACTTCAAACATGTGGAGGGGAAGGTGAGATCAATTAAAAAGTATCAGAGATGAGATGGATAGATGTTTTGTGAGTAGGAGATGAAGGAAGGTGGATGGAAGGGGTTAAAGTACTTTTCAACCCTGACCTGATAGAGTGGTGGAATAGGTTAGAAAGATGAATGGCCAGCTCCAGGCCATCGTATGACTAAAGAACTAAGTAGAGACATACCGAGAGATCGCGATCTGATACAATATGTACAAATTGTTTTATCAGTATAATTAGTATGGAAGCTTCTGGTACTTTTGTTTATTTCTTCAAATGGATGAAAACAAGCTGACAGGCTACCTAGGGTCAGGACACTTCTGATACACATGTGAAGTCGCTCAAGTAACTCAAACTTCCAGGAAGCTCCTAATTGAATCACCCTGGGTGGGACCCTTCCCGCACTGGAATGGACATGTCTGGCTGGGACACTGCCTGCACTATAATGGACATGTCTGGCTGGGACACTGCCCACACTATAATGGACATGTCTGGCTGGGACCCTGCCTGCACTATAATGGACATGTCTGACTGGGACCCTGCCCGCACTATAATGGACATGTCTGGCTGGGACCCTTCCCACACTATAATGGACATGTCTGGCTGAGACCCTTCCCACACTATAATGGACATGTCTGGCTGGGACCCTTCCCACACTATAATGGAAATGTCTGGCTGGGACCCTGCCTGCAATGGACATGTCTGGCTGGGACCCTGCCTGCACTATAATGGACATGTCTGGCTGGGACCCTCCCCTCTCTGGAATAGCCATGTATGGCTGGGACTCTCCCTGCACTGAAATGGACATGTCCAGCTGGGACCTCCCTCATGAATGAACATGCCCAAACAGAACCTCTTGGTGGAACTCACATCTGGCATGGCTCACGGTGGTCTCCAAACTCTGAATCAATGGAACTTCAGGTTCATGTCTCCAAGTTTGCAATGTAACAATCCAGAGAACAGTAGAAAGTTAGTCACATGGTGGTGTGAAGGGGCCATCATCTATCTCCATTGTAGGAATGGCTTCGACCTTTAAACCATTCTGGGTGGACAATGGCCAATCAAGTGGCCACAACAGGCTACAACAATCAAAATGCTTTGTTATCGGAGGGCTTGGGAGACCTGGGCATTCTGGGAAGAGCACCACTTCATAATATCAGCTGTAGACCAAGGCAGTGAGAGATTGAAGTCTTTATAAATGTGGAGGTGGATGCATTTTTTTAAAAACAAGCCTGATTCCTGATATACATGACTGCAAACCCACCAGAAAGCAGATGGTTCTTAACTGCCCTCTGAAAATACCAAGCAAACCACTCAGTTACATTCATAGTGGCGCAGCACCACCACCTTCTCAAGGGACAATAGGAATGAAGGACTGAATAGAAGGAAAGCTTACAGTGTTTAGTTTAAGCTCCATATTCAGGACACCTCCACTGTCCAGAACTGGAACCAGATTGATGACAAACACGGCCGGTCTGTCTGGAGGCACAGAGATGTTCGGGCCAAAAAATATGTAGAAATGGACAGAGAAAGTATCCAACTCATTCCTGAGGGTGGGGCGGATAGGCCAGCATTGGTTTCGCCCAGAAACTGCATCCTGTTGGCCCAGGCCGTCCTGGGATGGCTGCTCTGCTGAGCTTCTCTCCGAATCATTCAGCGCTGGGGGACCAAGTCCTGTGATGAGCAGGGTGTCGAGAATTGACGGACCTCTGGGAGAACCAAACGACTGAGGCATGTTGAGCTTCGGGGTAATCAACTCAGAATCCCTCCTGGAGATGGCCGGCTTGGAGCAATCTGGAAGGAAGAGAAAGTGTTTTCTATTATCACAGCATTTACAGGGCAGGGTGGAGGAATGGGGGAGGGGTGGGGATCTGGCGGCTGGGGAAAGGGGATGTGGGGGGTGCAGGTTGGGAAGGTGGGTGGGGATTGAAGACGTGGGTGAGGGTTGGGAAGGTGGATAGGGATTGGGGGTGGGGTTT
>NC_063334.1:123367251-123399812 GCF_021869965.1 Rhincodon typus
CACACCATCTCTCACCCACATCCCCATCCCTCACCCAACTCCCCACTCCCCCACCATCACACCATGTCTCACCCACATCCCCATCCCTCACCCACGTCCCCACTCGCCCACCATCACACCACCTCTCACCCACCTCCCCACGCTGTGTGGTCGGGATTATGTCGTTTTGGACTGGTGTCAATTTTCCATTACTTCTGGCACTGCATTAACAGTAACTGCGCAGGAACTGCGTAAAATGACATTCTTAACCTTTTGTTACTGGGTGTTGTCCAGGTTGAGAAGCGTGTGGTCTATCTTAAAGTACCCTGGAAAGTTGACCCATCTCAAACATGTGAACAAAATTCTGCTTTTGGACCCTAAGTAGTACTTCTTGCTCGCTGGTTAGATGCTGATGGAAGACAACCCCTTCACGTGAGCTGCCAGTCTCTCCAAATACTTTCTGTGCTTTGTATTCTTTATCACTTCCCCTCTGAACTTTCCTAACTCCAGCCTGGCTCTTGTTTGTTCTAATCACCCTGATATTGGTTTTCTGTTGCCTCCCCCCACAACTGTCTCTGTGCCGAATGCCAGCTGTGGCTTGCTTGATGGCACTTTCACCTCTGGGTCAGCAGATTCCCAGGTATGAATGTCCACCTCAGGCTTGAGCAGGGAAAGTTGTGTGTAATAGCCCCTAGTGCAGGTTTGAGGGAATACTGCACCATTGGTGGTCCAGGCTTGTGCATTAGACAATAAAGCCATCTGCCTGCTTGGAGAATGTATACGATGCTGAAGTATTAGTTTGAAAGAAAGAGAGAAAATTACCCCTGGTGTCCTGACCAATTTTTATTCCTAAACTACAATTACAAAAAAGCAAGCAGATGACCTGGTGATTATCACCATCCTGTCTGTGAGTGTTTGATGTGTGAAAGTTGGCTGCTGTGTTTGTTACGCTAAAACAGTGACTACCCTTCACAAAGTACTTAATTGGCTTTAAAGCAGTGTGAGCTATTTAGTGGTTGTGAAAAGCACTATATAAACACCAGCCTTTAGTTTCTCTTCCATCTTATTCTCCATCTCTTTCACCATCCTTGAGGCTCTGCGTTGCCCTACACAGAGTTAGATTCCTCAAGCTTTTACAGCATGGCCCATCATGTCCATACCAGTCATCAAGCCACATTCACCCTGTCATGGGAAGGTTCTTGTCTGCAGTTGAAAGAACTCCTGCTTAAGGACAGCTCATTGTTCCATTAGTTTTATCTGATGGTCTTTGATTCTGACTTACCTGGACCAAAGCTTTTCTGCTGAAATTGGTTTTTTTTTGGTCAATTATTTTTATTCTGAATTTTCCTGACCTTTTCCTTATTATATTATGATCACTGTTCCCTAAAGCTAGATGACTTGGTATGGGATATGGGTCAAGTGCAGGTAGGTGGGACTAGTTTAATTTGGGATTATGTGTTCGGCATGGGCTGGTTGGACTGAAGGGTCTGTTTCCATGCTGTATGACTCTATGACTGTATGGTTCACATCATTCCACAGAACTAGGTCCAGTAACGCCTCCTTCCTTGTTGGGTCATAAACCTAGACATCTTGAAAACTCTCCCGAACACACACCTCCTTTCTGCCTTTTGTAATATTACTATCCCAATCTATATCATAATTCCAACTGGAGGATGTGACATAGCTGTGATGTCACTGGATGAGTAATACAGAGGCACACGTGTTCAAATCACGCGGCAGCTGGTGGAATTGAATACAATTGTTAAATCTGGGATTGAAAGCTAGTCTTGTAGAGTGTCATTAAAAACTCATTTGGTTCATGAATCAGAGAGGAAGTCTTACCCAGTGACTTGTGGGTAAATTTTAACTGCCCTCTGAAACAGCCTGGCAAGCCATTCAGTTCAAGGACAATAAATTCTGGACTTGTCAGCAATGCCCACATCCCATAAAAAGTTCAAGATTGAAGGGCAAGACAGATTTAAGGGCTCGTGGACATAATTGGCTAAAAGCTAGTGCAGAGGCACCATTTATAATCAGAAATGCTGACAAAATACAAATGCAGGAAAGATGAAATTAAAGCAAAAATCCCAGACACACAGAACAGGACAGGCAGCACATCAGGAGAGACAAACAGAGTTGACATTTCAGGTCAGCGACCTTTCCTCAGAACTGTCTGTAACTAGAAGTGAAGTGAGGATCATGAGCAGTTTTAATGCAAGGGAAAATCAAAAATGAAACTTTGTGACAGATCATGAGAGATTAAACAGCAAGAGTGTTTTTATTCATTCATGAACATATCATTGCTGGCTGGACCAGCATTTATTGCCCCCTCCTTAGTTGCCCCTTGAGAAGGTGGGGGTGAGCTGCCTTCTTGAACCACTGCAGTACATGTGCTGTAGGTAGACCCACAATGCCCTTAGGGGGGAATTCCAGGATTTTGACCCAGCGACACTGAAGGAACAGTGATATATTTCCCAAGTCAGGATGGGTAGTGGCTTGGAAGGGAACTTGCAGGGTGTGATGTTCCCATGTATCTGCTGCCTTTGTCCTTTTAGATGGTAGCGGTCAGGTGTATGAAAGCTGTTGCAGAACGATCTTTGGCAAATTTCTGCAGTGCACCTTGTAAGCAGTACACACTGTTGCTACTGTGCGTCGGTGGTGGAGGGAATAGATGTTTGTGGGTGTGGTGCCAATCAAGCAGGCTGGATGGTGCCAAACTTCCTAAGTGTTGTTGGAGCTGCATCCATCCAGGCAAATAGACAATATTCCGTCGCACTCCTGACTTGTGTCTTATACAAGGACAGGCTTTGGGGTGTCAGGAGGTGAAGTACTTGCCACAGTATTCCTAGCTTTTGATCTGCCCTTATAGCCACTGAATTTATGTCATGAGCCTAGTTCAATTTCTGGTCAATGGTAACCCCCAGGAAGTTTATAATGGCGGGGGGGGGTTCAGTGATGGTAACACCATTGAATGGGGTGGCACGGTGGCTCAGTGGTTAGCAGTGCTGCCTCACAGCGCCAGGGACCCTGGTTTGATTCCACCCTCGGGCGACTGTCTGTGTGGAGTTTGCACATTCTCCCCGTGTCTGTGTGGGTTCCCTCCAGGTGAACCGGTTTCCTCCCACAGTCCAAAGATGTGGAGGTTTGGTGGATTGGCCATGCTAAATTGCCTGTAGTGTTCAGGGATGTGTAGATTAGGTGGGTTATAGGGGGATGGGTCTGGGTGGGATGGTCTGAGGGTCGGTGTGAACTTGTTGGGCTGAAGGGCCTCTTTCCACACTGTAGGGATTCTAAGTCTAAGAAGGTAGTGACTAAATTGTTTCTTATTGGAGATGGTCATTGCCTGGCATTTGTGTGGCTCGAATGTGACTTGCCATTTATCTGCCCAAGCCTGGACATTGTCCAGATTTTGTTGCATTTGAACGTGGACTGCTTCAGTATCTGATTTGCTACAAATTATCAGAATAAAACAGTGAGGAACGTATGTTGCAATTTCAGGAATGTCAGGTTTGCTCCCATTCTGGCCACTGAAACTTGGGAATACCATATAAGAGAAGATACAATGCAGATTCATCCTTAACCCGTCCAAGTTACCTTCAGGGAAGAAAATCTGCTATCCTTACCTGATCTGGCTTTCATGTAACTCCAGACCCACAGCAATGTGGTTGACTCTGAACTGACTCCTTTGAAATCGCCTTAGCACACCACTCAGTCTAAGGGGCAAATAAGGACGAAGAACAAATGCTGGCCAATATCTCATTAGGAAACAAAATGCTGTTGAAACTGAGGTTGCCAATTAAAAGAATCTCAGAGTTGAGATAATGGAGTCTTGTTTGGCAAAGATATTAAGATTCAGAAACCAAGGCAAATAGACGGGGCTGAGATACAAATCAGCCACAATCTTATTACATTTTGATTCAGGCTGGAGTTACTAAATGCAACCTTCTGTTGCAATGTCCCTAACAAGAGACAGAGAGAGGGAGAAGCTATCTATCAGTGGTTTGCATGATATTGATAAGAAGACAGATGGATTTTGTCAGAATTCGGGTAGACTAACATTATTGTATAAAAGTAGCTGGAGTGCAAATTAGATCTACAATTGAATTTAAATAGCACAGATCACTGAAATTTAATTGTCTTCCCATATTTTAACAAAACAGTCCTTATTTCTTTTTGCCTTTGGGTCTGATGCAAATTATTCTACGAATGAAAGGCTCATTATAAACTGCCGGCAACGAGTCAGGAATGAAACGAGAAGCTCCAAGGCAGCAGACATGACCCAGAATAATCAGAGCCCCAGAAGTGAGAGATTAACACAGAATGACTCTTAAACCTACAGTATTTCCCCAGAAACCCTAACTTACACATACAATATCACTCAATTAAAACAGTTCTACAAAATAAAAGGTCTTCCTTTCCCAGACGTACACTCACACACACTTACACACACATTTTATCAGTCTCACACACATACGCTGTCTCTCTCTCTCACATACTCTTGCTCTCTCACACACACACACACACACACACACACAGTCACACTCTCACACATACACACACACATACCACACGCACACTCTCATACACGCACGGTCTATCTCTCTCACACACACACTCTCTCTCTTTCTCACATACACTCTCACTTGATCACTCTATCTAACACACACACACACACTTTCACATACACACTCTCACACACACACACTCACACACACACACATCCTCTCTCATGCATGTTTGCCAGAATTTGGCCCATATACCTCTAACCCCTTCCTATTCATATACCTACCCAGATGCCTTTTAAATGTTGTAATTGTACCAGCTTCCACCACTTCCTCTGGCAGCTCATTCCATACACACACCACCCTCTGTGTGGAATCGTTGCCCCTCAGGTCATTTTAAATCTTTCTCCTCTCACCTTAAACCTATGCCTTCCAGCTTTGGACTGCCTTACCTTCGGAAAAAGACCTTGGCTATTCACCCTAAGCATGCCCCTCATGACTTTTTACAAACCTCTATAAGGTCAGCCCTCAGTCTCTGATGCTCCAGGGAAAATAACCCCAGCCTGTTCAGCCTCTCCCTATAGCTCACATCCTCCAATCCTGGCAACATCCTTATAAATCCTTTCTGCACCCTCTCAAGTTGAACAACATTCTTCCTATTGAATGTTTTTGTAATATTTTCTTAAAAAAATAAAATCCTGTAGGTGCTAGAAATCGGAAACAAATGCAAAATGCTTGAGGAACTTGGAACTGTTCTGAATCCATTCTGCAAACACATACCAGACCCAAAACATTAACTCTGTTTTTCTCTCTCTATAGATGCTGCCAGACCTGCTGAGTTTCTCCAGCGTTCTCTGTGTTTGTTTGTGCAGTCTTATGTTTATCTACAAAGATAAACAGAAAAAATCTTCTGCCTTCTAAGTATAGTGCAGCTTCAGTCTGTTCTGATTTCTACACACTCAAATCAATCCCAAATCAATGCTCACCACCAGCAATGTAATTAAACAGGATGAATATCCAATTAACAGGTAATTCAGTTTTGGGCTGAAAGTTTTCTCATGCTGAAATCTTCCTCTAATTCTGCTGTAGCTGCTGTGAACTGTATCTCTGCCTGTGGAGGATGCGCTATCAGCTGTATAAGTTCTTAAGAAATAGGAGTACGAGGAGGCTTTTCAGCCTGTCAGTACTACCTCACCATTCTCCAATCTCAAAGCTGATCTGTCCCAGGTCTCAACTCTTTTTCCCAGCTCCTCACAGCCCTCAACTCCCCAGTATTTCAAAAACCTCTTTAAATATTTTTAGTGATCTATCCACCATAACTCTCAGGGGTGGAGAATTCCAGACTACCCTCTAAGAAAAGAAATTCCTTCCCATCTCAGTTTAAAATGAGTGTACCCAGCCGACATAATCAAAGGCCCCTCCCACCCCAGTTATAATCTCTTCCAACCTCTTCCATTGGGCAGAAGATACAAAAGTTTAAACACATGCACCAACAGATTCAAGAACAGCTTCTTCTCTGCTGTTATTAGACTGAATGGACCTCTCAAATTTCAAATTTATTGTTGATCTCACTCTTTGTGCACCTTCTCTGCAGCCATAACATTATGTTCCTTGCTTTGTTCTATTATCCTAACACATTTTGTATGGTATGATCTGCCTGTACTGCACGTAAAACAGAACTTTTCACTGTACCAAGGTACATGTGACAATAATAAATCAAATCAAAAGAAGTATGCCCCAGTTCCCGAGTTGTCCCAACAGTCATACAGCACAGAAACAGATCTTTTGGTCCAACTAGTTGATGCCGACTGTAATCCCAAACTAAATTAGTCTTATCTGCCTGCACTGGACCCATATCCCTCCAAACATTTATTATCCAAGTACCTGTCCAAATGTCTTTTACATGTTGTAATTGTACCTGCATCCACCAATTCCTCTGGAAGTTCATTCCACACATGAACCATTCATTTTCTCAATGTCTGCCCTGTCAGAATCTTGAATGTTTCAATAAGATAGCCTTCATTCTTCTAAACTCGAATGAGCAAAGGCCGAAGCTGTTCGCTGTTTTAGGGATCTCAAGCTCATCTGCCTTGTGCTATCCTCATCCATCCGTGTTAGCTTGTCTGCCAACTGTCTTTGACAGCATCAATCAAGTACATCGAGGTCCACATCTCTCTCTGCTGCCCTCCACTTTATCTTCTCTGTAGCTTTTTCTGATCAAATGCCTGAAATACTGATGTTATCTTTTCCAGACGTCGCTTTTTGCAGTTCTTTTTACTCTTGCAGTGTCAAGTATTTCTTCATTTCTCTTTAGAAGGATTGCTAAATGGTCTTTTAGTTAAGGATCCTGTTGGAAAGAGTGACCTCAATATGCTGGAGTTTCAAATTCAGATTGAAAGAGTGAAGACAAAGTAGCATATGAGAGTTTTAGTGTTAGGCAAGGGTAATTATACAGGTCTGAAAAAGGAGTTGCCCTAAGTACAGTGGGGAAAAATATTAAAGGGCAGGGTAGTTGAAGAGCAGAAGCAAATGCTTATGGAGATACTAAATACCTCTCAATTAAAGTATAATCCTGAGGGGAAGGGGAATTGTGAAAAGGTGAAAAATCATCTATGACTTGATAAGGGTAACATAAAGACAAAAACTGGGCCATATCATACTGCAAAAGTTAGTGGCACTCTGAAGGATTGGGACGTCAGCAAAGAGTTACTAAAAACAAAATCAAAAGAGTTAAGATGAACTATGAAACTAGCAGTAAACATAGGCACTGATACCAAAACTTCTATAAGTATGTAAAAAGGAAAAGAATAGTGAAAGTGAAATGTTGGCCCTTTAGAGGACGGAAATAACGGGAAGCTCAGAAATGGCAGAGGCTCTAAACCAATATTTTATCTCTGTTTTCACAATGGAAGATAAGAATTTCTTCCCAAAACCTACAGTTACTACAGAGGAACCTGAAGAAATTTCCATAACTAGGAAGAAGGAATTAAGTAAACTGATGGGATTAAATGCAAATTAGTCCCCAGGGCCTGATGGCCTGCACCCTAGGGCATTAAAGGAGGTGGCAGCAAAGATAGTGGATGCATTGGTTATGATTTCCGAAAATTCCCTGGATTCTGGAAAGGTACCAGTGGATTGGAAACATGCTAACGTCACATCCTTATTCAAAAAAGGAGATAGGCAAAGATTGGGAAACTATAGACAAGTTAGTTTGACCTCTTGTCATGAGGAGGTTGCTGAAGACTCTCAGTCATGAAGGAGGAGATAACTGAACGCTTGGAAAAATGAAAGCCTAATTCACCAGCGTCAGCACAGTTTTATGAAGGGCAAGTCATGCTTGGCAAACGTGTTGGAGTTCTTTTAGGATGTAACCAGCAAGGTAGATAATAGGGATCTGGTATATCTAGACTTCCAGAAGGCATTTGACAAGATGTCATGTAAAATATTGACCCAGAAGGTCAGATCCCAAGGGTTAAGGGTAGGGTATTGGCTTCGATAGAGGATTGCCTGGCTGACAGGAATCAGAGGCTCAGGATAAATGGGTCCTATTCTGAATGCCAGCTGCCCTTCGGGGAAGGAAGCCTGCTGTTATTACTCAGCGTGGCCGACATGTGACTCCAGATTCACAACCATTGGGTTGACCCTTAAAATGCCAAGCAAGCATTTCAGTTCATGGGCAGCTAAGGATGGGCAATAATTGCTGGCTCAGCTGGCAATGCCAACATTCCATGAATGAATATAAAATAAATTACGTAATCTGCTAAAAACAAACAGCGGTTGTGAAAAGGATATTGTAAATAAATAAATGTCACTGGTGTTTAGAAATTGGCTGAACCATGGCAATGGCAGGGTTATCTGGATAGGGCAGTGCAAGAGCTATGTTACTAGACCAGTCATTGACAAGTTTGGTTTGTTAGACAGTCAAATATGAGTCTAAATCCTCCCTCAGATGCATTTTGAAAATTGAAGTTTAGTTTTTAATTTAAAAATCTAGTAAAAGTAACCACAGTACTATTCAATTGTTGTAAAAACCCATCCATTTCACTAATGTCCTTTGGGAGGGAAATCTGTCACCCCGACCTGGGTCTGGCCTTCATCGGTATTAAATCACCATAGTACAGCCAACTAGCTGCCATCTCAGGCACGTTCTGGCTCAGTGAGTGCTGCTTAAGGTGATGAGTTGGTCTTTAAGACATTATTCAACTCTGATTGGCTGTACATCTTATGTTTATAAGACCATCAGACTGAGGAGCAGAAGCAGGCCATTCGTCCCATCGAATCTGCTCCATCATTCAATGAGATCATGGCTGATCTGATAATCTTCAACTCCACTTTCCTGCCTGTTCCCCTTAATTCTTGATACCCTTACTATTTAAAAATCTGTCCATCTCAGCCTTGAATATATTGAACATATGAACAGGAGGAAGCCATTCAGCCTGTCCAGGCTGTTCCATCATGGCGGGTCTGTTTCTTACTCCCATCTATCTACCTTAAAGGCATATCCATTGATACAGTTTGTCCACAAAAATCTAGCCATCACAATCTAGAAAGCTCTGTTCTCTACCCTTCCAAATACCATTTCACATTTTAAAAACTAAGTATTTTTTTTCTTCTTATTCATGACTTCTGTCATTAATTTAGGTGCCATGGTACGGCGACTTTTAAAGCTTTTCATTGTTTTGTTTTTTTTGTAAAAATACACATGACAATAAATTGCTATTCATTTTTATTCTACTTTAATCCTCCAGATTCAGGAATGCAAAAATGAAAATGTCACATTAATTTTCTGTTGTTCCACAGAGCCAACATGACAGATCACTGTCCAGTTATCCCTGTGAGGGATGTCACTGAGAATCATGTTCGGCTACAATGACCCCCCGCACTGCAGCATATCCACACAGTCGGCTTATAGATAACTTTCTAATTCAAGAAGACTGGCTTCTCAGTGAAATACCAGAGGCTCGATGGCAGCCATCAGTCTGTAGCCGAATGTGAGTCAGGAGAGAGAAGGATATTAGGGACATTGGCTCTGCATTGCAGCAGCTGCTTCCCATTCACCTCACTCACTGAAAGAGACCACAAGTGTAATCGCCCCTACAAGTTTCATGGGCAAGCACAAATTAATCTCCCTGTGGAGCCCGCTGAGTGTAGGTTCCCTTGGTAACAGGAAATGGCATGCCCAGCTGGAACTTACTAGCTGAGCTCGAGATAAAACACACCCCCTCCTCTTCTACGGTTACCTTCGAACCCGGGTGTCCTTGGAGAGGGAGCAGGCAGTGTCCATCAATGCTCTCGATGCCTTTCGGGAGAAGTGGGCATCGGAAGGGGACACTGTGCTTTATTTCCGTCTCCAACTTCATTTGATTTAGCGCCTAACTGCTCTCCCTATGCTCTCTCCCCTGCAATCCACTTTTGATGGTTCACATCAATCATAATGGCGTTGCATGGAAATGTCTAATTAGCTACACTGGTGATTATTAGAGCTGGCTAATAGTTAAAAGTAAAAATAACAGGTCACGGTGATTTGGTGGTGGAGAAGCCATTGAGTTATGTGTGATAACACCTCTGGATATAAAAGACAAAATAAAGCAGACCTTTAGGACTCTTGTGGCATGGTGGTAGTGTCCCTACCTCTGAGCCAGGAGGCCCAAGTTAAAGGCCCACCTGCTCCAGAATTGTGTCATCGTGTATCCGAACAGGTTGAATTTTAAAAAGACACAGACTCTCCTTGGACTCATGTGGTGCAGTGTACTTTCCCTACCTCTAAGCGAAGGGGCCTGACCTTCAGTCTCACCTACTCCAGAGGTATGTAATAACATCTCTGAGCAAGTTAATTAAAAATACCTATTCAACAGACCCAAGTAATATGTCTGGAGCTCTGAGCTCAACAATAATATCAGTAAAGTAGTTCGTACTTTCCTTCCTGGTGACAATCACCTGGCAAACACCATTAGTTTGGCTGTCTGAAGAGTTCCACTATGTGTTGTTGTTTGCATAGTACATACAAAACAAAGCAAACCCAGTGCCGCCCGGGTGTCATTGGATAGGGAGCATGTGGAGGACTGTGTCCAGTTCTGGTCCCCCTGTTATAGGAAGGATATTATTAAGGTGGAGAGGATTCAGAAGAGGTTTACCAGGATATTGCCAGGAATGGAGGGTTTGAGTTATAAGGACAACCCAGATGGGCTGGGGCTTATTTCACTGGAGCGTAGGATGTGAAGAGTGACCTTATAGAGATTTATAAAATCATGAGGGGCAGAGATAAGGTGAATGACAGGTGTCTTTTCCCTAGAGTAGGAGAGTTCAAAACTAGGGCATTTTTAAGGTGAGAGGAGAAAGATTTAAAGAAGACATGGGGGCAATTTTTTTACACAGAGAGTGGTTAGTGTGTGGAACAACTGCCAGAGGAAGTAGTGGCCATTAGTACAGTTACAATATTTAATAAACTTTTAGATAAGTACATGAATAAGAAATGTTTGGAGGGATATGGGATAATGGTCGGCATGGACAGGTTGGACCGAAGGATCTGTTTCCGTGCTATATGGCTCTATGACTCTCAATGCCTTTTACTTCCATTTGATTTAGTTCTCCTTACCCCTCCCTCACTTTTGATGGCTTGCATTGCCTGTAATAGGCTTTGCATTTAAATATCTAGTTGGGTACGTGGGTGATGTACTGGTGGCAGGTAATAGCAAGTAAAAAAGTCATGTGATTTGGTGATGGAAAAAGAAAACCTTTCAGCTGTGTTTAAGAACCCTTCTGGATATAAAAAAAAGTAATGCAGACCCAGGGACAAGCGATATACACTACCACTACTAATAAACTGTTCCAATATCGTAACATCTCATAAACACACCCTTGGCAAAGGCAAATTCAGTAAAACATGCAATTCTAGCAGCAGGAAGAGAATCCCAGGTTTTAGAAATAAGACCTTCCACATCCAGCTTCAAGACCCTAGCAACTGCAGAAAACTAAAATTAAAAGTCCTGGTTCTGTGGGAGGTTGACCCTACCCATTCAGGCTGTTTCTATTGTTCCAACTTTAAAAAAAAGCCCAGGCCTCACAAGCTGTTTACTTTATTCGCTCTGAGCAGACCGCTTGGCACCTCTATCTCAACCTTTCTTCATAAATAAAAGGACAAAATACACCACTTCAAGCCAGAGTATTGTCATAGATTGTTGATTCCCAAGGGGGAGAAAGATTATCAGGGATACGCAGGGATGTAGTATTAAGGTTAAAATCAGATCAACCATGATTTTATTGAATGGCAGATCAGGCTGGAAGGGCAGAGTGGCCTACTCTTGTTTCTTGCCCATATGCTGTAAACTTTGTGTCCGATAATTCACCTGTGGAACATGTAAGATTATTTAACTACAGTAGATCTTGCTATATCAGCGAGCATTGTTCTTGTACCTCTTAAAGTCTTGGCTGTCCTGCTTGTAGTCAGTCAGTTTCGAGGTTGGATATGGTTTGGATTTTATTGCAGTTTTGAGCAAATTACCGCAACCTTGGACTCAATTGTAGCTCGGAACACTGAGACAAAAATAGAATCTGCTGGAGAAACTCAGCAGGTCTGACAGTATCTGGGGAGAGAAAGCAGAATTAATGTATTGGGTCCAGTGGCCCTTCTTCAGAACTGATTGTAGCTGGAAAAGAAAACAGACGCTGCCAGACCTGAGGAGTTCTTCCAGCAATTTCTGTTTTTGTTTCTGATTTCCAGCAGTTCTTTGTTTTTGTTTGTTCTGTGTCAGAACACTGAGATCCAATGTGGGGCAGAGTCGGAGGGTGGGAAAGTGGGAGTTGGGGTTGTGGTACTATCAATAATCTTGGAACTATACACGACGTCCATACCAGGGCATTTGGGGTGGTGGGTGGGGAGGGTGAAGAGTGGTGGGTTTCTCTCTTCAACCCCAGCGTAAAAATCTCACCCATCCATTGCTAAAAAATAAATTAGTCAAGAAGTAATACAAAGTTGACGAGAGCCAATTGACTCTAAGACCTCACACAGCAGGTTCAGCTCTTACATAATTCATTTCCTAGTGATTTCATTCTTCATAATAAAATTTACATACTCTTTTCAATATAGAAACATCCAATCTGTATGATTGAATATGACCAGTGCATGTTTACTCATAATGCAGCTTATCCATTATTTAACGCTCCTGCAGTTTGTATAGTGACAGTTCTTGTTGCAAAAGAAGAACATATTCCATTCTCCACTCACTCATCTCCTCCCTGAACTAGGTTCCTCTGGCTGTGGAAAAATCAATTGCCAAGATTTTTACCAGCCGAACAGTATGTAAACACGTTCCATCCTCTCGGGAGTGAGCAGGTTTTTATGCGCAAATTAAAATCA
Organism: Rhincodon typus; assembly: GCF_021869965.1. Taxonomy (NCBI): domain Eukaryota; kingdom Metazoa; phylum Chordata; class Chondrichthyes; order Orectolobiformes; family Rhincodontidae; genus Rhincodon; species Rhincodon typus. Next base: position 123,380,089 of record NC_063334.1, read on the forward strand.
AAGATACAAATGAAGAGTTGGTCTTCTGAAGACTTTGCCTTTGAAGACGTCTGATCAAAATAGATTCGGTGATTGACTTGGCTTTGCAACTATCACGTGGACAATATTTTTCTTGGAATGTTCTGAGGATGTGAATGGTGCTGTACAAATGCCAGCTCTGTTTGTACACATCATGACACCTTCACTACCATAGAATCAGAGAATTATACAGTGCAGAAGGAGACCCTTCAGCCCATCATGCCTCTTTGATCAGCGTATCCGCATGATTCCACCTCACTGTCCTATCCTCACAGCCCTGGATATCTTTCCTGTTTCAAATATTTATCCATTTCCTTTCAAAGGTTATTCTTGAATCTGCCTCCACTGACCTTTCAGGCAGATCATTACAAATCTCTCTGTTAGAAAAGTTCTTTATCTCATAATAAGACAAAGAAGCAGAAGTAGGCCATTCAGCCCATTGAGTCAGCTCTACCATCCAATGAGGTCATGGCTGATCTGATCATCCTCAACTTCACTTTCCTGCCTTTTCCCCATAACCCTTGATTCCCTTTCTGATTAAAGATATGTCTGTCTCAGCCTTGAATATACTTAAGTCTCAGCCTCGACAGCCTCTGCGGTAAAGAATTCCACAGATTCACTACCCGCTGAGACAAGAAATTGCTCCTCATCTCTGTCTTAAATATGTGACCCCGTATTCTGAGATGATACCCTAACGGCCCTAAACGCTCCCACAAGAGGAAACAACCTTTCCACATCTATCCCCTCAGTCCCCTAAGAACACTTTTTGTTATCAAATATCTTAAATCATAAATTATCTGAACTGGAGCAAGAGACCATGATTGATATAAAATGTGATTGGTTGAACATTGACATAACTTCCCTAAGAGAGACCAGGCTTAGCAGGACTGAATCACTGAAACAAAAAGCATTATGCCTGGCAGGCGTAGGAAAACTTTAAGCAAGATGTAGTCTTTGCTGTAAGGAACTCATGACTCTAACACGTACAAAGGCTCAGAATGTGTTCTCTCCATGCGTCTCTCAACTCAAATGGGACTAGTAAACCTCATAAGCAACTGCACTCTAATGTTGTGCTCTACTACAGAGGTGAAATACCAGCTCCATGTAGAACTTGACTCTGCTATCGGCAGAATCCTGAAGTCAGGGCATCATTATTCACCTGGGATTTCAATAAAAGATTGGTCATGGATTTTGAGGCATAACATCCCAACTCCACCCCAACACTGTGTACCGGGAAAGATAAACAGACTGAGACTACCTGAATTCTGCAGCCCCCATGAGCTTTATAATAACTAACACTTTCTTTCAGAACCGACAACAAAGAGTCCTGAAGCCATCCAGGGATCAGGTGCATTCTCATTCACCAACTTTCTTTCAATTCCATGTGCTTTAACCATCTCAACCAGTCTCCCATGTGGGACCTTGTCAAAAGCTTTGCTAAAATCCATAACTACTGCATCAACTGAACTTCCCTCATCCACACACTTGATCACATTTTCAAAAAAATTCTAACAAATTTTTTGGCATGACCTCCCTCTGACAAAGCCATGCTGACTTATCCCTAATTAACCCATGCCTTTCCAAGTGGGTATTAATTTGCTCCTTCAGAATTTTCACCAATAATTTCCCTATCACTGGTCTGTAATTCCCTGGTTCATCTTTACCACGCTTCTTGAAAAGTGGAACCACATTTGCAGTCCTCTAGTCCTCTGGCACTTACCCTGTAGCCACGGAGGAATTAAAAATTTGTGTCAGAGCCCCTGCAATTTCCTGCTTTGCCTCCCACAGCAGCCTGGAATGCAATCCATCCGGGCCAGAGGATTGGTCTGTTTTTATGCCTGACAGAGCCTCCAATACCTCCCATTTCCTATGTCAAACTGTGCAGTTCTGAGGAAGGGTCACTGGACCTGAAACGTTAATTCTGTTTTCTCCTTCACAGATGCTACCAGACCTGCTGAGTTTTTCCATCAACTTTGTTTTTGTTCAACCTGTGCAAGTTCCTCACAGTCCCTTTTCCATACCTATGTTCACCTCTTCCACAGTGAAGACCAAAAAGAAGTATTCATTCATCATCCTTCCAACATCTTGCCCCCTTGGTCCCTGATGGGCCCTACTCTTTCCCTCATTAACCTCTTTCCTTTAATGTATTTAGAAAATATTTTAGGATTCTCCCTAATCCTGTTTGCCAGTCCTTTTCCCTGTCCCCTTTTAGCTCTTCTAATTGCTTTCTTAAGTTCCCTCCTGCACTTTCTGTATTCCTCTAGGGCCGCAGCTGAATTGCACCTTTTGGACTTGCTAAAAGCCCCACTTTCCTTCCTTATCTAGTCCTGAATTGTCCTAGACATCCAGGATTCTCTCAACTTATTGCTCCTACATTTCCCTCTGAAGATTACATGTTAGACCTGTTCTTTTCTCAGCTCCTTTTTGAATCCCCACTGTTGCTCTGCTGTAGACTTACCCATAAGGAGCTGGCCCCAGTCTACTGTGGCCAGATCCTGCTTTATTTTAATAAAATCTGCCTCCCCCAGCCCAAAGCCATCTTTTTCCAGCCAACTTTTTCCTTACCCAGAACAAATTTGAACCGTACTGTGTTGTGGTTGCTATTGCCTACATGTTCCCCCACTGCCACATTGAAGTTGTCTGGCTTCTTCCTCCAAAACCAGCCAGCACTGTGCTGTCCCTTGTTGGGCCTTCCAAGTATTAACACAAAAACTCCCTTGGACACATTTCAAGAAATCCGCCCCCTCTTCACACTTAAAGCTGTGACTGTCCCAATTTGGGAAGCAAAAGCAGGAAAATGCTGCGTGGTTTGAGGCTAACATAACTGTGATGGAACCTGACATTAGAGCCAAGTATTTCTCTCTCATTAATTACAGGAGCAACTCAAGTGAGAAGGGTATGAATACACTAATAGCTGCTTGAAGTAAAGTCCAAAAGACAGCTAAGCAGTGTGCCTGTGACTACTAGTTACAGTTTTCCCAGAATACCCTGATGTCCTTTGACACAGAGAATGTCAGGAGCGTGTACGAAGGAGTCAAGAAGGCAACATGTCAATCAGTAAAGAAAATAGATCCATTGAAAACAAAGACAGGGGAGGTCAACATTGATTGCCATAAACAACTAGGAAGAACGCTGTTGGTAGACACCGTCACGGCGAAGCAAGTGACCCTCTGATACTGTACCACCTGAATTCATCAAGCGCCCTGGACTCCCACACTCCCGCAGCATCAGCACAGCCCTCTCTGTCTCTGCTGGAGTGCCCCAGGAATAATGTCCTGCAACGATTGCAGGCCCTGTGCAACAACAAGGAAGAAGGTGACTGCTATCGAGATCTCTCCTGCCGATCACGGTGGCAAAGTATTCGCTGGGGTTGCCCTTGTCAGACAGACTCCTAGCCGATCTTAGCTGAACTCATCTGTCCCGAAGCCCGGTTTAGTTTCAGAACTGGAAAGTTGTCACTCGCTATGACCTTCCCAGTCTGGCAGCTGCAGGAGAAATATTGTAAACAAAGCAGACCACAATATTTTGTCTTCATTGATCGCACCAAGACTGTGAGAGTGGAGGTTGCTGATTTAAGCTGCTAGAGAAGACTGGCTACTTGATAAAGCTGCTCAGTGTGAATCTCCTGTTTCCATGACAACATGGTAGGTAGGGTCAGCTCCAACAGGGCAATTTCAGAGTCCATGGAACTCCACAGTGAGGTCAAACAAAGTTGTGTTCTGGCTCTAACAACCTTTTGATGTGTTCTTCTCTTTGCTGCTGTCAAATGTACGGAGGTTCTCACCGTACACATGGCGGCACGGTGGCTCAGTGGTTAGCACTGCTGCCTCACAGCGCCAGAGACCCGGGTTTGATTCCACCCTCGGGTGACTGTCTGTGTGGAGTTTGCACATTCTCCCCATGTCTGTGTGGGTGTCCTCTGGGTACTCCGGTTTCCTCCCACAGTCCAAAGATGTGCAGGCTAGGTGGATTGGCCATGCTAAATTACCCATGGTATTCAGGGATGTGTAGATTAGGTGGGTTATAGGGGGATGGGTCTGGGTGGGATGCTCTGTGGGTCAGTGTGGACTTGTTGGGCCAGAGGGCCTTTTTCCACACTGTAGGGATTCTATGATTCAACACACCAGAACTGATGGAAAGCCTCGATCATCTCGGATCCTAGGCTAAGGAGCTTCGCTTCCTCATCAGAAAGTTGCTGACGATGTTGCACTAACATTCCACACTGAGCAGATAGACAGACTCCCTCAGGCCTGTGAAGAGTTTGAGTTTAACCATCAACAGCGGGATGTCAAAGCTCACGTTTCCAGGACATTGCTGAACTGCCATCCCGCAACATTGACAATGTCAGGTTCTTTCTTGTCTCACAATCACCAACAACCTGACACTCAATGCTGAAACCAACCCTGGCATCGCAAAACAAAAACAGAAATTGCTGGAGAAACTCGGCAGGTCTGGCAGCAGAGACAAAGCACAGTTAATGTTTCTGGTCCAGTGACCCTTCTTCAGAACTGATTGTAGCTGGGAAAAGGTTGGTATATCTGCTAGAGAAGGGGTAGGGAAAGGGGAAGGAGTAAACAATAGGTGGAGATGGAGCCCAGGGAGAGAAAAACACAGTGGGGTAGACAGCATTGTCTGCTACCAAAAGCAACCCATTGTCAGCCACTAATGGTCGCCATTAGCAGCAATTCATTCCCCCAGGCTGAACTTTACCCATTTCTGCCCTGAAGAAGGGTCACTGGACCCGAAATGTTAACTATGTTTCTTTCTCCACTGATGGTGCCTGACCCGCTGAGTTTTTCCAGCAATTTCTGATTTTGTCTCTGATTTCCAGCATCCACTATTCTTTCAGTCCTTTGTCTGCCTAACCGTTTTTCTGTCTCCCTGGGCTCCATCTCCACCTATTGTTTACTCTTCCCCCCCAGTTTACCCCTTCTCTAGCAGATATGCCAACCTATTCCCAGTTTAACCAATACTGAAGAAGGGTCACTGGACGTGAAACGTTAACTCTGCTTTCTCTCCACTGATGCTGCCTGACCTGCTAAGTTTTTCCAACAATTTCTGATTTTGTTTCTAATTTACAGCATCCTCAGGTCTTTGGTTTTTTTTTGTTTCTTGCATCACAAAAGCTGAGATGTTGCTGCTTCTCACAGTAGAGTTCAGGACCAGAGGGCATACCCTCAGAATAAAGGGGTGCCAATTTAAGACTGAGATGAGGGGGAATCTCTTCTCTCAGAGGGTTGAGAGTCTTTGGAACTCCTTGTCCTAGAGAGCTGTTGGGAGCAGAGTCCTTGTGGATATTTAAGCCGGAGATAGATAGAATCTTGATCAGTTGAGGCATCAAGGGTCATGGGGAAAGGACAAGAGAGTGGATGTGAGGAATGTTGGATCACCCATGATCCTATTGAATGGAGGAGCAGGTTCAAGGGGCTGAATGGCCTACTCCTGTTCCAATTTCTTATGGTCTTACAGACCTCCAGGGTGTCCACTCCCCCCTCTACAAGTGAGATATGAAGATGGTGGACCGTGACCCTGGCGACTGGGGGACAGTCACTGATGGCCGGGACCTCTGGAGGGTGACTGTTTGGACGGTCAGTGGAAGTGGTGAGAGAAAACAAAAAGCTCAGCTGCTGAGAAGAGGGCCCCAGAGAAAACTGAGGCCAGAGCATCCTGCACCTTCTCAGCTCAGTGTATTCCTCTGCAGTAACTGAAGCAGAGACTGCTCTGTCAGAGTGTGGCCACAAGGTGATGATCTTATGAAACGGAAGTCTGCCACCATCTGAAATCTATGTACCCTACTCATCAAGCCTCCTGCCAGTGGAAACACTTTCCAAAAATCTTCATAATTCCAGTCTCTTCTCATACCTGAAGTTCCTCCTCCCAGCACCAGGGAAATGAACAATGTCAAAAAAAGCATTGTCAAACAAACATTGTCAAAATACAACTTTGGCTACCATGAAACTAAACTTACTTTAGCCCCTTCTCATTCTTGAGTGAGAGTTACTTACCCGTCCCCCATCATGCAATCTCTTTTTATTTATAACAACTAGAAACATTCCCCGTCGATTAACTAGCCCAGTTTCAAAAATACTGTCAATTCACAAATCTACAGTCATTTATTTCCAGATTCTGAGTGAAAGTTACATTATGTGTCAAAGCTCTACCACGTTTCTCTCACCCTCTCACTGTCTCATTGCCAGTCGTCTGGCAAGAGCCACGTCGCCTGCGCACGATTCCACACTTTCACTACAGACGCTATCTGAGATAACACTGATGGCAGTACAACACTCTGATGAAGCGTGTGATGATACTATGGCTTTAGGAGGCATATTTTGTCCTTTTTTTTATGAAGAGAGGTTGAGACAGAGGCACAGGTCAACCCACAGCAGGTGAACTGCAGCGGTTCAAGTAGGCAGCTCACTACCACCTTCTCAAGGGGCAACGAGGGACGGGGCAATTAATGGTGGCCCAACCAGCAACATCCATGTCCCACGAATGAATAAACAAAAGATCAGCACCATCAATGAAACAGCTTATTCATATTCCTGACTGCTTGTGGGATCTTGCTGTGTGGAAACTGGCTGCCAGGTTTGCCAGCAAAACAACAATAACATGCAGACACAAGTGGGCTCAAACTTTGAAACAGTTACAAGCAGAAGTGCCAAGTGATCGACTGCAGATCGACAGCTACACTTAGGAGTAGGCACACTCAGTAATTAACAGTACATCCCACTCTTTACAACACTGAATTAATCTTACACATCCATCTCTCTGTGAATGTAGAAGACAAAACATGAATCTTTCATATCTACAAGGATGCCAGCCTTCGCTCCCCGAATTCAGAGTAATTGGAATCACTTCCTACTTGTGTATTTTAATTAGATTAGATTTGATATTCATTATCTGCATCATGTTTTATCAGGTCTGTCACACAATTAGTGATGCCCTCCCTCCCCATATGTTTCTCCACACTAGCATCTGTCCTGAATTTTACAGTGTTCTGTTACCCTTCCACTTTCCCATAGGGGTTTGGGGGAGGGATGTGTCGCTAACCAACAAAAGATTGTCATCGATGAATGACTGCCAACACTGAGAAACAAATTACTACAGATATCACGGCTGATCCAATATTCCTCACATCCGCTTTCCTATGGTTTCCCTGTAACCTTTGATTTCCGTCCTGATTAAGAATCTATCTTAGACTTAAATACACTCTGCGACTCTGCCCCCGCAGCTGTCTGTGGTAAGGAGTTCCAAAGACTCACAACCTTCTGAGACCCTTTACAACTGAGATGAGGAGGAATTTCTTCAGCCAGAAGGTGGTGAATCTGTGGAAGTCATTGCCGCAAAGGGAGGCCGAGTTATTGAGTGTATTTAAGACAGAGATAGATAGGGTCTTCATTAGTAAAGGAATCAAGGGATATGGGGAGAAGGCAGGAGAATGGAGTTGAGCGACATATTAGCCATGATTGAAAATGAGGGCCGACTCGATGGGCTGAATGGCCTAAATCTGCTCCTATATCTTGCAGTCTTATGATCAGAAATTGCAGTTTAATGTCTCTTTAAACCATCACCAAGGGTTTCTTGTGAATCTACGTTTCATTCTCGCTGTGTACTTTCTACCTGGTCCGAGCCTCCCAACAGGGCTCAGGGTCTGCGTATCAGGCCAATGACTTTGACCTCTTACCTCTGATATGAACCCCGACCCGGAAGGTGACGTTGACGTTGCGGACGGTCTTCTCCACCAGGATGTAGTACCATTGCTGCCACAATGGAGTGCTGTCATGCAGCTCACAGAGCCGCTGGTCCTGGCAGTCAGTCTGGCTGGAGTTGTGGAGTGGAGGGGCCTTCGGCCTGACCTTCAGCAGCAGTGGGCAGCCACTCACTGTCCTGTTACTGTTACTGCAGTCTGAGAGTTGCACTGTCACTCGCGAGCTGTAGCTTGGTACAAAAACCCTGAGGGGGGAACACAAGGGGGAAACTCAGAGGAAGGGAGACGAGACGGAGCGCAGACCGATTCAGATACATGTCTAAACAATACCCTGTCAGTATCCCCTTGGAACGCCGGGAAAGGAGCAGACTGTTCAACCCCCCTTTGAACAAGCTCCTCAGTTAGATCTGCACATAATTACATATCGGCAACACAAGTGGATAAGGTGATCAAGAAGGCAGGAAGTGAAGAAGTGACAGAGATATTGATGAGGGCAGGGTGGAAGACTTCAGCAAGGCATTTGACAAGGTCCCTTATGACAGGCTGATACATAGAACGAAGTCACATGGGATCTGCGGTGAGCTGGTAAGATGGATTTAGAACTGGCTTAGTCATAGAAGACAGAGAGTAGTGGTGGAAGGGTGTTTTTCTGACTGGAGATCTGTGACCAGTGGTGTTCTGCAGGGATGAGTGCTGGGACCCCTGTTGTTTATAACACATGTAAGTGTTTTGGAGGAGAAGGTAGGTGGTCTGATCAATAAGCTTGCAAGGGATATAAAGATTGGGGGAGCTGCGGATAGTGAAGAAACAGCAGGACATGGGTAGGCTGGAGAGTTGGGTGGAGAAATTGCAGACAGAATTTAATCCGGACAAATGCAAGGTGGTGCATTTTGGAAGATCTAATGCAGAGGGGAAATATACAGTAAATAGCGGAACACTGAGTAGATTAAAATACAAGGGATCTGGGTGTACAAGTCCACAGTTCCCTGAAAGTGGCAACACAAGTAGAATGTGGTCAAGAAGGCATATGGCATGTTTACTGTCAACAGTTGGGGCATTGAGTATAAAAATACCAAGTCATATCGCAGCTGTATACAAATTTCGTTCAGCCACAGTTGGAATATTGATTACAATTCTGCTCACCATGCTACCAGAAGGATGTGGAGGCTTTGGAGAGGAGACAGAAAAGGTTTACCAGGTGTTTGCCTGGTTTGGAGGGTATTAGCTATGAGGAGAGATTAGACAAACCTGGTTTGTTTTCACTGGAACAAAGAGTTAGCAGCAATGTGCTAAAGGTCTACAGAGTTATGAGAGGTGTGGATAGAATGCATAATCAAAGTCTTTTTCCCAGGGTAAAATGTCAAGGACATAGGTTTAAGGTAAAAGGGGGAAAGTTTAAAGGGAAACTTTTTTATACAGAGAGGGTAGTAAGTGCTTGGAATGTGCTGCCAGAGGAGGTGGAAGAGGCAGATACAACAGCAACGTTTAAGAGACATCTTGATAGATACATGAATAGGCAGGGAATAGAGGGATACGGTCAGCATAGAGGCAAAAGGTTTTTAGTTTAGAAAGGCATCGTGTTTTGGTGCAGTATTAGTGGGCTGAAGGGCCTGTTCCTGTGCCATACTATTCTTTGTTTTTTGTTCTGAATCACAACAAGGGATGTGCAACACATTCCATGGAAGAATATGTTTAAGCAACTCTAGATAATCTGATGTTTGATGGACGGTAAAGGGAAGATAAACACACAGCAGTAACAAGACAGATATCCACAGTAGCAGCAAAACCCAGGCAGGCATATGATTATCTGACTGGTGATAGATTGGGAAAGGGGGAGGTGAAACAAGATCTGGGTGTCCTTGTGCACCAGTCGCTGTAAGTAAGCACACAGGTGCAGCAGGGGGTGAGGAAGGCAAATGGTATGTTGGCCTTCATAGTGAGAGGACTCAAGTGCAGGAGCAGGGATGTCTTACTGTGATTGTACACAGCCTTCTGGCTATGGAGGGAGTGCAACAAAGTTTACCAGACTGAATTTTGGGATAGCTGGATCAGTTAGGACAATATTCATGGAGTTTAGACAAATGAAAGGGGGAATCTCATAGAAGCCTATAAAATTCTAACAGGACCAGACAGTGTACATGCAGGAAGGATGTTCCCAGTGACCAGGGAGTCCAGAACCAGGGCTCACAGTCTAAGAATACAGGGTCGGCCATTTGGGACTGAGATGAGAATAAGTGTCTTCAATCAGACAGTGGTAAGCCTATGGAATTTGCTTCTGCAGAAAGCTTTCAAGGACAAAATATTGCATAATTTCAAGAAGGAGTTAGATATCATTCTTAGGGCTAAAGGGGTCAAAGGGCATGGGGAGAAATTGGGAACAGAATACTGAATTGGATGATCAGCCATGATTGTACTGAATGTTGGAGCAGGCTCAAAGGGCTGAATAGCCTACTCCTGCTCTTATTTTCTATGTTGCTATATTTCTAGGTAATTCCCTCATCTTCTTCCAAAATTGAATTTGGATTTTTTAATAACTATCTGAAAGTCATAGAGTCATACAGCGCAGAAACAAACCCTTGTCCAACTTGTCCAACTTGTCCATGCCGACTATGTTCCCAAACTAAACTAGTCCCACTTGCCTGCATTTGGCCCATATCCCTCTAAAGCTTTGCTATTCATGTACCCGTCCAAATGTCTTTCAAGTGTTGCAATTGTAGCTGAATCCACCACTTCCTCTGGAAGTTCATTCCACACATGAACCACCTTCTGCGTAAAAAAGTTGCACATCAGTTCCTTCTCCTCTTACGTTAAAAATATGCCCCCTAGTTTTGAACTCCCCTACCCTAGGGAAAAGACCTTTGCTATTCACCTTATCTATGCTCCTCATGATTTTATAAAGCTCTACAAGGTCGCCCCTCAACCTCCTATGCTTCAATGAAAAATGGCCGAGCCTATCCAGTCTCTTCTTTTAACTCAAACCCTCCAGGCCCAGCAACATCCTGGTAAATCTTTTCTGAACCTTCTGCAATTTAATAATATCCTTTCTATGTCAGAGTGACCAGAACTGGACACAGTATTCCAAATGTGGCCTCACCAACATCCTGTACAACCTCAACATGAAGTCCTAACTCCTACGTTCAAAGGTCTGAGCAATGAAGACAAGTGTGCTAAATGCCTTCTTAACCACCCTGTCTACCTGTGATGCAACTTTCAAAGAACTATGTACCTGAACTGCTGGGTCTCTCTGTTCCACAACAATAATCCAAGATCGTACCATTAATTGTATAAGTTCTGACCTTATTTGTTTTCCCAAAATGCAATACCTCGCATTTATCCAATTTAAACTTCATTTTCCACTCCTCGGCCCAATGGCCCAATTGATCAAGATCCCTTTGTAATCTTAGATAACCTTCTTCATTGTCGACTAAACCACCAATTTTGGTGTCATCTGCAAACGTACTAACAATGTGTCATAAATTCTAATCCAAATCATAAATGACAAGCAGCAGTGGACCCAGCACTGATCCCTGCAGAACATTGCTGGTCACAGGCCTCCAGTCCAAAAAACAATCTCCACCACTACCCTTTGTCTTCTACCATCAAACGAATGTTGTATCCAATTGGCAAGTTCTCCCTGATCTCATGTGATCTAACTTTACTAAACAATCTGCCATGTGGAACCTTGTCAAAGGCTTCACTAAAGTCCATGTAGACAATGTCTGCTGCTCTGCTCTCATCATTCTTTTTGGTTATATCCTCAAAAAACTCAATTTTGTGAGATACGGTTTCCCTTGCGCAAAGCCATGCTGATTATTTCTAATTAGTCCTTGCCTCTCCAAATGCATGTAAATCCTACCTCTCAGAATCCCCTCCAACAACTTACCCACCACTGATGTCAGATTGACCAGTCTATAGTTCCCAGGCTTCTCTTTACAAGCCTTTCTAAAACTTCTCAAATTTCACATCTAATGTTGATTTTGCTTTTTGTGCACTTTGTTTGCAACCGTAACTTTGTATTCTTTGCTCTGCTCTATCACCCTGTGATCTTGTATGTTATGAGCTGCCTGTCCTGTATGCAAAACAAAACTTTTCACTGTACTTAGGTACATGTGACGACAATAAATCAAATCAAATAAAGGCACAACATTAGCCACACTCCAGTCCTACAATGCCTCACCTGTGTCTGTAGATGATACAAATATCTCTGCTAGGGTCTTTGCAATTTCTTCCCTAACTTCCCACAACATCCTGGGATACACTTGAGCAAGTCCCAGAGATTTATCCACCTTTATGTCTTTTAAGATCTTCAGCACCTCCTCATCCATAACATGGACTGTTTTCAAAACATCAATATTTACTTCCCCAAGTTCCCTTGCTCCATGCTTTTCTCCACAGTAAAAACTGATGTGAAATATTCGTTTAGTATCTCTCCCATCTCCTGTGGTTCCACACATAGACGACCACACTGATCTTTAAGGGGCCCTATTCTCTCTCTAGTTGCTCTCTTGCTCTTAATGCACTTGTAGAATCTTTTTGTCTTGTCCTTAACCTTATCTGTCAAAGCTATCTATATCCCTTTTTTGCCCTTTTTCTCTTAAAAATGCCCCTATATACCTTATACTCCTCAAGAGATTCACTTGATCCCAGTTGTCTATACCTACCATATGCTTCCTTCTTATTCTTGATCAGAGCCTCAATATCTTTATTATCCGTATTCCTACCAGCGTTATCCTTCACTCTAACAGGAACGTATTACCTCTGAACTCTCACTATCTCAATTTTGAAAGCCTCCCACTTGCTAGTCATCCCTTTACCTGCGAATAGATTTTTTTATTCATTCACGGGCGTCGCTGGCTAGGCAGCATTTATTTCCCATCGCTAATTGCCCAGAGGGCAGTCAAGAGTCAACCGCATTGCTGTGGGACTGGAGTCACATGCAGGCCAGACCAGGTAAGGATGGCAGTTTCCTTCCCTAAAGGTCATTAGTGAACTCGATGGGTTTTTCCGACAATCAACAATGGATTCACGGTCATCATTAGACTCTTAATTCCAGATATTTATTGAATTCAAATTCCACCATATGCCATGGCAGAATTTGAACCTAGGTCCCCAGGACATTATCTGGGTCTCTGGATTAACAGTCCAGCGATAATACCACTAGGCCATCGGCTCCCCTGTCTACTCTAATCAACTTTTGAAAGTTCTTGTCTGATTCTGTCAATATCTGCCTTACTTCAATTAAGAACTTTAGCTTTTATACAAAATCTATCCTTTTCTATAACTATTTTAAAACTTATAGAATTATGGTCACTAGCCCCAAAGTGCTTTCCCATTAACACTTCAGTCACGTGCCTAGCCTCATTTCTCAAGATTAGGTCAAATTTTGCTCCTTCTCTAATGGATACATCTACAGATTGATACAGAAAATTTTCACGTATACATTTAACATTCCTCCCCATCCACGTCCTTAACTGTAGCAGTTCCAGTCTATGTTTGGAGGTTAAATTCCCCTTGTTTTCACGTCCAAAGGATGGCACCTCTGACAGCTTAGTATTCCCTTTGCACTGCACAAGAGAAAATGTGCTCAAATCTCTGAAGTGGGACATGATGCATGATCATCAACTACCCACTAAGCCATGGCTTACAATGATGAAAGGTGTATAATGTACATATATATCAATATCCTTTTTGGAGTGTAGGTTTCAAAGTGGTGGCATGTGGATATTTGTTACTTTTATGAAGAATTGTAGAATAAACATTGTCAGAGAGTCCTTCTGGAACAGTCACCTAAGCCAGCATTGCTCAGGAAGCAAATGCTGTAGACCCCTGTGGTGTATTTTTGGAGACCAGTTTATACTATGGTGGTTTAGGACAGATGGGTAAACATTGAAGGCATTAGCTCGTTTTCAGTTCAGAATAATCAGAGATTGATTTCAGGTTCAAAAACCCAGAGATGACAGTTTTTAGAGCAGTTTGGAAGAGACCTGACTAGAGTCAGAAGGTAATACTTTTTTCTGCAAAGAGGCATTTCGGAACTGTTCAGGGAATCCATTAACTGAGCAGAAGTTTAATTTGTATAGCTTCAAGACCAGAAGGGTCTGGGCAAAAATCTGTAGCTGAGAAATTTTAAGCTCTCTGTTTTAAGGATATTCATGCAAGAAGATCTCACAGTTCACAGGAAGGAAACCGGGGAGAACGGGTTAAATAGAACTTTAGGATTTGAAATGGAGAGGCAATTTTTTGGGGCTTGAATTTCTGTAAATTAGTGATGTTGGGAACTTGAAATAATTGTTTTGCTGTATGTTTTGAAATATTTCTGAACTGTGTACTATCTCTAGATAACTTGTTTTATTTTATTTGAATCATAGAGTCATACAGTGCAGAAAAGACCCATTGGCCCATCAAGTCTGCACTGAAAAAGCTGCCACTAAAGGCATGCTAATCCCAATTTTGTGCTTATTCCATATCCTTGAATGTTATTATATTTCAAGTGCTCATCCAACTTTGGTTTATATCTTTGTGTAATAAATTTCTGTTCTGTTCTGCAGCCCTGTTTCAGTGACTGACTGCTGCATTAACAAATCTAAAGAAGATATGAGCTATCAATCTGACTTGTTCAATAGTAACATCAGCTGGGCTCGTAACAGTGGTGTGATTAGTAGTTTGGACAAATGGAGTAATTGGAAGGGTTAGGAAAGATTTGGCAGTTTAACGTCTCTTTAATCTACAGCCAGAATTCTTAAGAAAAGCTCCATTGAGCCTCCCTCATCAGTGTCCTTTTGTGGGAAAAAATTCCAGATTTCCATTGCCCGTTTTGCAAAAAAATTGATGATTCACAAATTTCATTCCTGAACTGTGTGGCTCTATTTTAAGATTCTTTGAGCTTATTCAGCTCCATGTTCACAAAGTGTTCTCATCTATGAAGCTTGTTGGTCAGCCTGCAAAGCTGCCTACTACTTCACACTTAGAGATAGTAGGAACTGCAGATGCTGGGGAATCTGAGATAACAAGGTGTGGAGCTGGATGAACACGGCAGGCCAAGCAGCATCAGAGGAGCAGGAAAGCTGATGTTTCGGGCCTAGACCCCCGAAACGTCAGCTTTCCTTCTCCTCTGATGCTGCTTGGCCTGCTGTGTTCATCTAGCTCTATACCTTGTTATCTCATACTACTTCACACTGCTCTCCAAGGGAGGAGTGTGATGTTACAACAACAATTTACATTTATGTATCCCCTTTAGTGTAGTGAAACATTGCCAATATTGCTTTACTGGAGCATTAATCAAACAGAATTAGACACCAAGCCACATAAGGTGATTGTGGATGAAATGAATAAAAGCTTAGTCACAGAGGTAGGCTTTAAGGAGCATTTCGAAGGAGGAGAGAGAAGCAGAGACATGTAGGGAGGGGAATCTCCAGAGCCTAGGGGTCCTACAACTGAAGGCACCAAAGGTGAAGCGATGAAAACTGGGAGTTCATGAGTTACTTGGAGGAACTCAGAAGCTTGTGGGGTTGGGGAGGATACAGGGATGAGCAAGGATAAGGAGGGATTTGGAAATGAGGATGAAAATTTTAAAATCAACACATTGATGGCATGGAAACCAGGGTACAACATGCAAGCACAATGGGTCAAAAACAAAGTTGCTGGAAAAGCTCAGCAGGTCTGGCAGCATCTGTGAAGGAGAAAACAGAGTTAATGTTTCGGGTCCGGTGACCCTTCCTCAGAACATGGGTGGTGGACTGGTCAGTAAAGACACAGGAAGCTGTGACTTGGAGAAACTGACATCTTGGGACAGTAGAATATGGGAGACTGGTCAGGAGTGCTACAGAATAGTCAAGTCTTTGAGGCAACATGGGTATGGATGAGGGTGTCAGCAACTGGTGAGCTAAGGCGGGAGAAGAGAGGGTCATGGCTATGGTTGATACACAACAGAGGGATTTGGGACTCTTCATCCAGGAATCATAAAAAGCCAGCATCTAAGTTCAGTGGGTAATAGGGAAGGCAAATGAAATGTTGGCCTTTATTTTAAGGGAGGAATATGGAAGTAAAGAGATTTTAGTAACACTATACAAGGCACTAGTGACTGCTAGAATAGTTTTGGGCCTCTTATTGAAGAAAAGGTATACTGCCATTGGAGGCAGCCCAGAGAAGGTTCACTAGGCTGATAGCAGGTGCAGAGGCTCTGTTATTATGAAGAGAGGTTGAGTTAGTCAATGTGTACTTTTATATTCTCTCATGGGAAGTGGACATCTATGGCTGGGCTAGCATTTATTGCCTGTCCCTGTGTGCCCTGAGAAAGTGGTGGTGAGCTGCCTTATGTTATTAGATTTCTGAATGGATCTCTCAAATTTTAAATTGAATGCTGACCTCGCTCTTTGTGCACCTTCTCTGCAACTGTAACATTGTATTCCTCGCTCTGTTCTATTACCCTAATGCACTTTGTGTGGTATGATCTGAATGCACTGCATGCAAAACAAAACTTATCACTGTACCTAGATACATGTGACAATAATAAATCAAATCAATTCAAAAATTCTTGAACTGCAGCATTCCATGTGCTGTCAATGATGGAGTTAGAGTTTAGAAGAATGAGAGGTGGCCTTATTGAAACATAAAAAAATTTTGAGAGACTTGGCAGGGTAGATGTGGAAATGTTACTTCTCCTTATGGGACGGTCCAGGACCAGAAGGAATCATCTCAGAATAAGGAGTCACCCATTTAAGACAGAGATGAGAGGGACTTTCTTCTCTCAAAGGGTGGTGAATCTGTGGGGAATTCTTTACCACAGAGGGCTGTCGAAACTGGATCATTAAGTGTATTCAAAGATGAGATAGGCATATTTTTAATCAGGAAGAGAATCAGGAGTATGGGGAAAAAGCAGGGAAGTGGAGTTGATGATTATGAGATTAGCCATGATCTCATTGAATGGCAAAGCAGACTTGATGATTTTGAGTGGCCGAGAACTGCCATTCGGCCGTTCTTATGGTCTTATGATAGCCTACCCTGATGAAGTAAAAGTCATGAATGGAGGGAATGTGTCCATTAATGCATGAGGATTAAGGAAAGGGTTAATTAAACAGGATTGATGCTTCTTCATATTGAAATTTTGGAGCTTTTTAGCCTATTAAGAGCTTTATAGTTAGGAGAAAGAAAGGATAACCATAAGATAAGCTACCCTTTTTTGGATAAATGTGAGTTTTAATTGATAATGCCATTTTTCAGATAAAACCATGGACTTAGTGTAAGTGCCAGGCAGAGACAGTCTTTAGTTGATTGGACATTCAGTGGTCGGAACTAAAGTTCAACCAGTGCAATGAAAGAATATTCAAGTGCTATTAACTTCTCTACGGAGACAGCTGCGATAGAGATTGTGGTTAAATGATAATATAGTCTTTGTCCATTCATCTCCCCTAACTGCCTTCAGTTGAATGATTTTATTGGCAGTTCAGTTGAGGTTCGAAAAAATTTATTTTTTTAAAACTGAAGTTATTGATAAACGGATGAGGAAAAATGGCTGGTTCACACAGAAATGTAGAAATTAGGAGCAGGAATAGGCCATTCAGCCCATCGAGTCTGCTCTGTGATCCCAACTGCTTCAGTATTGTTTGACATCATTACCCGCATGTCCCCATTACTATCTACATATCTATCGATGTCTATTTCCAACAAATGCAATGATTGAGCTTCTACTGTCCTTTCAGGTACAGAATTCCAAAAATTTACCCTGCACTGAGTGAAGAAATTCCTCATCATCCCAGTGCCCTTATTCTCAAACTGTGTCCCCTGGTTCTACAGATCTTGCCTCCTGCCAACCAGGGAGCTATTTTTCATGCATCTCCGTGTTGAACCCTTTGAGATCTTTGTATGCTCCAATGAGACCAACTCTCATTCTTCCAAACTTGAGAAAATGCAGGCCCAGTCATCTTAATCACTCTTCATAGGGTAATCCTATCATCCCAGAAATCAGTTTTGGTGAACTCCCGTTAAGGAAGTATATCCTTCCTTACATATGGAAACAGAAACCGCGCACAGGTGAGGTCTTACGAGGACTCTATACAGCTGTAGCAAGACATCTTTATTCCTGGATTCAAATCCCCTTGCAATAAATTATTTGCCTTCCTAACAGCTTGCTGTACCTTATCTAAGAAATGATAATTCTGGCATTGCAGGCATTCCAGAGAAGATTCACTGGGCTGAGACCAGGGATGCAGGGAATTTCTTATGAGGTGAGGTTGAGTAGGCCGGCCCTGGAATATAGAAGAATGAGAGGTGACCTTATTGAATCGTTGGGGATTTGACACAGTGGATGTTGAAAGGTTGTTTCTGCATTGTGCGAGAGTCTAGGACCAGATGGCAGAATAAGGGATTGCCCATTTAAGACAGAGATGAGGAGGAGTTGCTTCTCTTAGAGGGTAGTCAATCTGTGGATTTTTTTTACCACAGAGGACTGTCAAGGCTGGGTCATTAAGTCTATTCAAGGCTGAGATCGGCAGATTTTTAATCAGGAAGGGAATCAAGAATTATGGGGAAGAGGCAGGAATGTGGAGTTGAGGATTGTTAGGTCATGGTACACTGGTTAGTAAGATTAGATCACATGGGATCCAGGGGGAGTTAGCCAATTGGATACAAAATTGGCTTGAAGGTAAGAGACAGTCAGTTTTGGTAGAAGGTTGTTGTTCAGACTGGAGGCCTGTGACCAGCAGTGTATCACAAGGATCGGTGCTGGGTCCATTGCTTTTATATAAATGACTATAGGAGGTATGGTTAGTAAGTTTGCAGATGACACTAAAATAGGTGGTGTAGTGGACAGTGAAGGAGATTATTTCAGAGTACAATGGGATCTTGATCAGATGGGCCAATGGGCAGGGGAGTGGCAGATGGAGTTTAATTTAGATAAATGTGAAGTGCTGCATTTTGGAAAGGCAAATTAGGGCAGGGCTTAGACGCTTAATAATAGAGCTCTGGGGTTTGTTACCGAACAAAGAGATCTTGGAGTGCAGGTTCATAGTTCTTTGCAAGTGAAGTCATAGATAGACAGGGTGGTGAAGAAGGCATTTGGTACGCGTGCCTTTATTAGTCAGTGCATTGAGTATCAGAGTTGGGAGGTTACGTTGCGGCTGTACAGGTCATTGGTGAGGCCACTTTTAGAATACTGCGTACAATTCTGCTCGCCCTTCTATTTGAATGTACGATATAGAATCTAAAGGAATAACTTGGAATATTCTGGTCACCACACTACCAGATGCTTTGGAGAGGGTACAGAAAAGGTTTACCAAGATGTTGCCTGTTATGGGGGATTTTAACAATGAAGAAAGGTTGGAAAAACTGGGTTTGTTTTCACTGGAATGCAGGATGTTGAGGGCCGACCTGATAGACTTTTATAAAATTGTGAATGGCATGGATAGAGTGGAAAGTATGAGACTTTTTCCCAGATGGAGGGGTCAGTTACAAAGGGATACAGGTTCAAGGTGCGAGGAGGGTGGGAAGTTTAAAAGAGACGTGTGAGGCAAGTTTTTCACACAAAGGGTGCTGAGTGCCTGGAACGCCCTGCGAGAGGTGGTGGTGGAAGCAGACACAATAGCAGCATTCACAAGCACCTGGACAAATACATGATTAGGAAGGGAATAGAGAGATACAGATCCTGTAAGGGAAGACAGTTGTAATATGGAAAGGCAAAATGTATCAGGGCGGGCTTGGAGGGCTGAAGAGAAAATTCCTTTGCTGTATTGTTCTTTGTTCTTTTTGTGAGTGTGTGTGCGTGTGTCTGTCGGTCTCTGTATGTGAGTGTGCGTGTATGTGTGCGTGTATATGTGCGCGTGTGCGTGTGTGCGTGTATGTGTGCATGTGTGCGCGCATGTGTGTGTGTGGGTGTGAGTGTGTGAGTATATGTCCTCTGGTGTATATTTGTGTCTGTGTCAATGTGAGTGTGGGCATGGGTATGCATTAGAGAGAGTGTGAGTGTGAGAGTGTTTGTGTGTGTGAGAGTGTGTGTGAGAGTGTG
>NC_063334.1:123404812-123453066 GCF_021869965.1 Rhincodon typus
GTGTGTGTGTGTCTGAGTGTGTGTGAGTGTGAGTGAGAGTGTGTGTGGGTGTGTGTGTGTGAGAGAGAGTGTGAGTGTGAGAGTGTTTGTGTGTGAGAGAGTGTGTGTTTGGGTGTGTGAGTGAGTGTGTGTGAGTGGGTGTGTGTGAGTGAGTGTGTGTGTGAGAGTGTGTGAGTGGGTGTGTGTGAGTGAGTGTGTGTGAGAGAGAGTGTGAGTGTGAGAGTGTGTTTGTGTGTGTGAGAGTGTGTGTGTGGGTGTGTGTGAATGAGTGTGTGTGCGACTCTGAGTTCAAGTGTCTGAGTGTGAGTGTGTGTGCACTGGCCTCAGCCCATGAGCACAGCCATCAGCATCATTTCCGCAAGGCAAGGTCCTGTCAAGCCTGTGTCAAACACATACATTCTGCACTCCGGTACCAAGCAGTGACCAGAACAAAGTGCCTTGTGGTTTAGGACCAGAGCCAGTGGTTAATGACACCAAGTCACAAGAAAGGCTGTGCACCTCCAGCAATTATAATGTCACCTCGACTCTTTCATCATCTGGGTCTCTGACCCGCATTTTCACTGCCTGGGTTACAGGGTGTCTGGCAAGGCTGACAGTGGGGCTGTTCTGAGGAAGGGTCACCGGACCTGAAACGTTAACTCTGTTTTCTCCTCCACAGATGCTGCCAGACCTGCTGAGCTTTTCCAGCAACTTTGTTTTTGTTCCTGATTTACAGCATCCGCAGTTCTTTTGGTTTTTATTTTGACAGTGGGGCTACTCTGGGAGAGAGCTGGGCAGACTGAAACATGTAGCAAATGTCTGAAATAACCAATCATGATAGGTTTGTGGAAGAAGTATATCTCTGTGCCTGTTCTAAACAACACTGAGCTTCAACACAGCCCTATAAGGAGACAGCACAGATAGCCAAAGAACCGTTCACCTGCGAAAGCAGGAGGTCACAGAGACAAAACCAGTCCAGCTTCACATAGCAGCACCATCCCCAAAGCAATCCAGGCAACACTCCAACAGGACCAGCAGACACCAGCAGAGAAACACCAGTGGACAACAGCAGTAACTTCCTGCACAATATTTTGCTTAGATTTGAGAGCATCGTTTCTGTGTCTGTTTCACACGAGCGGTTACTACCCAGTCACATACACATTCAAAATAAGGAGCAGGAGTAGGCCTCTTGGCCACCATTCAGTAACACTCCAGCTGATCCTATTACTCCACATTCCCTCCTCATCCTGATGACCTTTCACCCCCTTTCATAAGAACATAAGAACTAGGAGCAGGAGTAGGCCGTCCGGCCCTTCGAGCCTGCTCCGCCATTCAATAAGATCATGGCTGATCTTTTCGTGGACTCAGATCCACTTACCCGCATTCTCACCGTAACCCTTAATTCCTTTATTTTTCAAAAAAAATCTACCTTATCTTTAAAAACGTTTACTGAAGTAGCGTCAACTACTTCACTGAGCAAGGAATTCCATAGATAACAAGAATAACAAGATTCTTAACAAGAATCTATCTACCCCTGCCTTCAAAATATTTGAGGATGCTGCTTTCACTGCCTTTTTAGGAAGACAGTTCCAAAGACTCACAACCCTTTGAGAGAAAAAATATTCTTCTCATCTCAGTTTTAGAGGGTGACTCTGATTTACAAACAGTAACACACAGTTCCAGACTCCCCCACATCTCCTCTGTTAAGACCCTTCAGGGCCATGTGTTTCAATCAGGAACTCTTGCTCTCTAAACTCCAGTAGATACCAGCCCACACTGTCCAACCTTTCCTCACAAGACAACACAGATATTATTGTAATAAACCTTCTCGGAACTGCTTCCAACACATATATGAATAAGGTGACCATTATTGTACACAGTGCTCCAGACATGGCTTCATTAGTGTGCTGTATCACTGAAGCATAACCTCCTTACTTTTGAATTCAATTCCACCAGCAATAACAATAACATTCTCTTACCTTTCCCAATTACTCGTGCCAACCTTCTGTGTTTCAGGACACCCAGATACCTCTGTATCTCAGAGCTCTGCAACCTCTCACCATTTAGATAATATGCTTCATTTTAATTCTTCTTGCCACAATAGACAATCTCACATAATACTCTACTTGCCAGTTTTTTGTTTAACTCGCTCACAGGATGTTGCTGGTTAGGTCAGCATTTATTACCCACCTCCAATTGCCCACAGAGCAGTTAAAGTTGAAACACATTACTGTGGGTATCGAGTCACATGTAGGCCAGACCAGGTAGAGATGGCAGATTTCCTTCCACAAACGACATTAGCAAAACAGATCTTTTTTTCAATGACAATCCACAGTGGTTACACTGTCAACATTGGGTTAGCTTCTCTTTTTAATTTCAGGTTTTTAATTGAATTGATGGGACTTGAATCTATGTCCCCAAAGCATTAGCCTGTAGTTCAGTATTACAAGCCCAGTGATGTGACTGCTATGCTACCATTTTCCCCAGGGCATAAATTGGCTTACCTGTGGATGGTGATGAGTGGTCACTCACTCTCCTTCTTGACTGTCCCCTTCCCCCACATGTCCAAGCTCTGAGTTCCTAAACTATGCTCCTTGGGTAACTGAGGCTCATGCCTTGGGGAGCAATTTGCCTGGATCGATTACCCCTTTCATCATCTTGAATTAGGTCACCTCGAATTCTCCTCCTCATCTGCAGGCAGCGCAAGCCCAACATTTACTGACCTGCCGCGATTGCATTACATTTCCCAGGGCTCAAGAGTGCTCTTACCAACCACAAGATTGACAGGCTGTTGGAGGAATGAATAGGAAGTTTTATCCATTTCCTATAAATGACTGTCAACACTAACAGGAAGAACACGTTTCACACAGTTACCGTGCTCTCATACTCCATTATGTCATTGACTCGGTAACATGAGCCAAGGAGATCTCAGTTTGACTCACTTACTTGTAGAGTACTGATCTGTTGTGGCCAGGAATCATCTGATCTATCACGAAACCAGGATACAGCACAGGGATGCCAATCAATCTCTGCACAATCAATTGGGGCTGGAAGAGGTATTGACATTCATCATAGAGGCCCTGGCAACACAAGGCAAAACAAATTAAATCAAACAAAATGCCCGCTGATTACCCCGTTTGATATCCTGCCCTTTGCACAGTCCTGTGTTTACAGTTGAACACTGAATCATCAGTTTAACAGCAACAACTAGTTACGTTGAAATGTCGGGAATGAGCTGGGTCAAGTGGATCGACTATCAGTAAGGCAACATTTAGACAGCAGTGACTATTGTATCATAAGACTTAGCTAATAGGCACGCTGAAGGACAAGGGTCAACCTAATGCAAAATAAAGTAATTGGAGAACGTCTAATTTCAATGCTTTGGTCACCTTTACTGAAGAAATGATAGCCCTGCTGTAAAGCCAGTTCAGAGCAGGTTTATTCAGCTCATTCCTGCTATATGCTGTCTTATTCAGGAAAAGTGAATGGTTTGGTCCTGTGCTCATTGGAGTTTAGTAAATAGAGGGGTGATCTTATTGTTATTATGTGAAATCTGAGGGGGTTTGATAAGGTGGATGATGAGAGGATGATTCCATTTGAGAGAGAATTTACAACTGGGGGCACTGTTTCAGAGTAGGGGATTTCCTGTTTATGGTGAAGAAACAAAGGAATTTGTTTTCCCAGAGAGTTATTCATGTAACCTCGGTCGATCATTGTTAAAAATCCATCTGGCTCACTAATGTCCTTGAGAGGGGGAAACCCAACAGCTTGAGACAGGATGGACACAGCAAAAGTGGCACTGCACAGTACTGTACAGTTAGGATGGAGTTACCTTGGGAGTCCCCAATATTCACCCTGGACCCCATGAAGTCTCATAAAATCACTTGTTAATTATGTCCCAAAAACCCCAGAACCCTACCCTGAGGAACCCACCAAGGCTCCTCAGACAGCACCTTCCAAACTCATGACCACTTCCATCTAGAAGGACAAGGGCAGTAGATACATGGGAACACCACCCCCTGTAAGTTCCTCTGAAAGCCACTCACCATCTTGACTTGGAACTATATCACTGTTCCTTCACTGTTGCTGAGTCAAAGTCCTGGAATTCCCTCCCTAACAGCATTGTGGGTCAGAAACAAAAACAGAAATTGCTAGAAAAGCTCAGCAGGTCTGGCAACATCTGTGGAGAGAAATCAGAGTTAACGTTTCGGGTCAAGAATTCTGAGGAAGGGTCACTCGACCCGAAACGTTAACTGTGATTTCTCTTCATAGATGCTGCCAGACCTGCTGAGCTTTTCCGTCAATTTCTGCTTTTGTTTCTAATATACAGCGTCCACGGTTCTTTGAGTTAGTACTGTGGGTCTACCTACAGCCTGTGGACTGCAGCTGTTCTAGAAGGCAGCGTCCCACCACCTTCTCAAGGCCAACCAGGGACAGGAAATAAAGGCTGGCTAGCCAGCGATGCCCACATCCCATGAACAAATAAAAAAATTCATCCCTCAAATAACAAGCAAAAACGGTTTGCCGCTCCTTGTCGCTTTGCTGTTCTTGGGCCTTGCTATAAGGCAATCAGCTGTAAGGGTCTACGCCTCAGGAGTACGCAAAGCATTTCAGAATGCCCTGAGACATTAATATCCGTGGATTTTACCTTGACTGAGATTTTCCCTTTGTCCTTTGGTAGGTGGGCAGCGAGGAACCAGTCTCCCAGAAGTGGATTGGTAACGTTAAACACCCCGGTTGTACGGTTTGGCAGTGTCCATGTCAGAGTGACAGTGAACGATTCCGGTGCAATCGTATCTGCCGGAAACTGGGTGCGAAGGGGGTTAATAACTGGTGGAGCCCCAGATCTGAAATACCTGTTGGAAATTGGGAGAGGATTAGATAGGGAAGTAGCAACAACTCCCATTTGTGCATTAAGTGAAACATAATGATATTAGAAATAGCTTTACAATAACCACATGAAATCCTCAGAAATGTGTTGACTACTATAGAATTATTAGAGAGAAAGTCTTTTAGCAGCCTGCTGGCTAAGAAACACCAGACCAGGATCGACACAGTATGGAGCTAGAGGAAGACAGCAGGCCAAGCTGCATCAGAGGAGTAGGGAAGCTGACGTTTCGGGTCTGGACCCCTCTTCAGAAAAGGGTCCCGACCAGAAACGTCAACTCTCCTGCTCCTCTAATGCTGCCTGGCCTGCTGCATTCCTCCAGCTCCACACTGTGTTATCTCAGACTCCAGCATTGGCAGTTCTTACTATCTCCAGGCCAGAATTGTTCTCTCTGCTGATGATGTGTCTATAGTATTGATAATCCCAATAATGTTGAATCTCATAGCCTACCTATGAACCAAACATCTGAGAAACGTGTTAAAAACAGGCTGTTGAGAGGGAATAAATCACTTCAAACAGGAAAGATTTTGCAAAGTGATATCAGACTTCAGCCCTCTTCAAATTGGAGAAGACCAGGGGACGATTGAAGAAGATCAGGAAAAGAGTGATGAAGATAAGGGGAAAACTGAAGAAGCCCGGGGAAGTTTGGGGAAAATGAGGAGAAGACTGAAGAAGTCAAAGGAAGATGGGTCAAGTCTGGGAGAAGATGAAAGAAGATGAGGAAAGGATTGAGGAAGATGAGGAAAGGTTGAGGGAGACCAGGAGAAGATGGAGGAAGATAAGAGGGAAGATGAAAGAAGACTAGGTATGATGGAGGAAAATGAGGGCAAGATTGATGAAGATTGGGAAAAGATTGAGGAAGACTGGGGGAAGATACAGGAGAACCGTGTGGAGGAATTCCCTAAGACTTCAGCTTGGACAGAAGGCTGGTGTTAACAGCTCCTCTTCTACACCATCATCCATTTGTCCTTTGAGATGAGCAAACTGTTCTCACCTGTCATGAACTGTGAATTGGTCTTTGCCTCTGTTTACCTTATGCATTATTTTTGGATTGCCACTTCTTAATAAGTTACTTAATAGCATAGTTCAAAATCATGACTGCATTCAGCTCCACCCCTCCCCGTTTTGAGGTAACCTGTGCCTCTCCAAACAGAATCAGATTGGGATCTGGACTGTGCTACCCATGAGTGTGATGGAGGCAGATATAACCAAGGCCTTCAAGAGGCAATGAGATTATGATCTGAAAGGGAAGCATACACGGGACACAAGGTGAATTGCTCCTTCAGGAAGCCAGCAGAGACACAATTGACAAAAGGCCCTCCTTCTGTCCTGTAACCTATGATTCTATGGAAAGAAAGAAAGTGAAGCCACAGGAAGAAGTAGGGAGTGAAGAGGAGGAGAGCTGGGTTAAGGCGGGGGGAAACAGAATGGAAAGGTGAATCAAAGGAGAGATACACGGAACAACTGAACCATTGACACCCTCAGACTAACAAGAGGCCATTCAGCCCATTGTGTCTATACCAGCTCTCGCTGGAGAAGTCCAAATCCTGGCGACTCTCCTGTATCCAATGCAAAATGTTCCCTGAAAGGACAATCTCAGCCTGAGCCACTTTCTGATGCAAAGTGTTACAGCACTCCAATGACCACCTGTGTGCAGTCAATTCATCTAACCTCACTTTAGACTTTACTGAGAAGTTTAAAATGAATTGGTTAGTTACTTCAGTTCGCAAATGCAAATCCCTGAAGCCAAACAACTGCCTCCTCATTTGCCAAGTTTAAGGTAATTAGCTCGCCAATTAGTCTGTAGAGGGGGCAGTCCTTCATAATGAGCAGTGTTGTTTGTGAACCTCCACAAGTGCATAAGGGATCTGTGCGTACATTATTAACATCAAGAATACTTAAGTTGCATTGGGGCACCACAGAGTGGAACATGTTGTACCTAAAAAAGTTTAATTCAAATGCACCTTCTGTAACATCGGATTTGATATGAATTGCCCTTGGCCTGTACATCTGACATGGCGATGTAAATTGCAAATATTAAGAGTATTACAATCCCATGAAGGTGCCTAAGACTACAACGTCCTGAATGGAAACAGGATGAATTTTATTGCACTTTCCATAATTTTTCAAATCAAAAACATTCCAGAATGCATTTTCACAGATGTTGTGAATGTTCTATTTTTGGGTAAAATAGGAGTTTGTACTGAGGCTTTAGATTTAGGTTTTATTGTCAAATGTACTCAAGTACGGGGTACAAGAGTACAGTGAAAAGTGTACAATGTTGCCACACACGGCACCGTTTTAAGTACAAAATCTCAGTTACAGAAGTAGAGAAATAAAGAACTAAGTTAAAAAGTTCAGCACTACAGTCTTCTTAGTATAAAAGTAGAAAAATAAAGACTTAAAACATCAAAGTCCTTTTTTTAAGCCAGGACTGCAGACACTCCAAGATGGGCTTTCCCCATGAGGGCTCGCTCTCCTCTGCCCTGGGCATGCTTTTACCTGCAGGTCTGGCAGCATCTGTGAAGAAAAAAAAATCAGAGTTAATGCTTCAGGCCTGGTGACCCTTCCTCAGAACTGTTCTGTGGAAGGGTCACCCTTAACTCTGATATTTTCCTTCACAGATGCTGCCAGACCTGCTGAGCTTTTCCAGCAACTTCTGTTTTTGTTCCTGATTTACAGCATCTGCAGTTCTTTCGGTTTTTATGCTTTTACCTGCACTGGGCAAAGACTCTCCTGGCTGGGTAGAGGGTTGGTTGTACAGAGTTACTGGCCTGTTCTGAAACTGCTCTCGCCTTGTAACTCCATGCCTACCATTTGGCAGATGGCATTTGTCACAAGGGACATGTTACTGCTTTCCCTATTTCCCATTCCTTGACCCAAAAGGATATCTGCTAGGAATGCTGTCCCAAACCGATTCCTCCTCACTGGCTCCTCAGTCAGTGCAAACTGGCTTTCCCTGTTCAGTGTAACAAACCTCATCTTAATTTTATAAACTTCAATTAAATGTCCAGCTATTGACACATGGACATTTCCTAACCATTGAAAGTAGCAAAGAGTGCAGAAGCTGGAAACCTGAAATATAAGCAGATAACATTGGAAAAACACAACAGCATTGTGCGACATGGCCTACTGTGTGCTTCCAGCATTGTCCGTCCATATTAAAAGTAGTTATTCAGGTTAACAGTGCCATAAGGAATAAAAAAAGAAAAGAACTGCAGTTCATTTAGAGAAGAATAGAATTGAAAATCGAAAAGCTAATTTGGACTTTAGTTACTCTACATGGAGTAGTATCGAGAAAAAGAACTATGGAGAAAGTCTGCAGAGGGTGCAAACATATATTTACCAGGATGATATCAGAACTGACAAGTTATAAGCATCTGAAAAGATTTGATAAGTTGGAGGACCTTTCTCCAAAAAAGAGAAAGTATAAAAGTGACTAGATCCATTATTTAAGCAGTGGATGTCTTTTCTAGGTTAGCAGTGGAGGAGGTTGTGCAGGAGATTGAAATTAAGGACCAGTTAACAGGCAAACATGATTAAACTCAATTGGGAGAATGTGGAACTCACAGCATAAAGAGTAGTTGGGGTGCCATTGTGGGGGAGCTGAATAAACACAAGGGGGAAAGGATAGAACAGGGGGATATGCTGATGGATGTGAGACAAGAGAAGTAGGTTGAGGTTCCTGTGAAACTTAAATAACAGCATAAACCAAGTGGGCCGAATGGCCTGTTGCTGCGCTGTAAATTCTGAGTGGCACATCCCAATTAATAAGCAATTTGTTCTGCGCTAAATGGCAACCCCCTCCCCTCGATCATACCCACCTCCTGCACCCCACCAGTTCCAGCAGGGGGAGGGAGTAGGGTAGCTCTGGCTCAGGAGTACTCACACAGTGATGTCCCGGTCTGGGCAGTGGTCTCCAAAGTTGCCTCCTTGCTCCTTGAAGGTGATGAGGTTCCAAACTGCCACCACCGTGTCTTCAGGCACGTGGAAGTGAAAGAGCTCGGCGCTAGCAAACGACGTAAAGGCGTTCAGCTTGCGAGGCGTCCTGGTGAAGTAGTCGGTCACAAAGAGACACTCTGGGGAAGAAAGAAAGAAGCAGAGGGGAGCAAATGGTCAATGACTATCAGTCTGATGCCAGGGACAAGCTTCAACACTCCCCTGGGACAGTCTGCCCATCCAATCAGCCATTTGTATTTATCCCTCAGTCTCTGTTGCCCAGAGCTGGCCCCTTCACAGTTTTAATGGTTTGAAGTGAAGTACATGTTAGAAAGAGTTCGCAATCAAAAATGCATTAAGTTTACTTGAAGTACAGAAATGACAGGGACACCACTGTAATATTTCCTCCGACTGACACTTATTGTACAATGGTGTAGCCTGTAGAGGTGATGGCCTAGTGGTATTATCTTGAGACTGTTAATCTGGAGAGCCAGATAGTATTCTGGGCAGATGGGTTTGAATGCATCCATGGCAAATGGTGGAGTTTAAATCACTAAAGCAATTATGAAACTGATGTTGATTGTGTCAAAACCCATCTGGTTCACTAATGTCCTTTAGGGAAGGAAACTGCCATCCTTACCTGGTCTGGCCTACATGTGACTCCAGACCCACAGCACTGTGGTTGACTCTTAACTATCCTCTAGGCAATTAGGGATGGGCTATAAATGCTGGCCTAGCCAGCAACACCACCTTCCAAGAATGAATAAATAAAAATACAGAAAGAGGGCATTCAGACCATCATACCCGTGTCAATGTTTTGAAAGAAATATCAAATAACAAAGAAGATACTGCCTTAAAACAGGCCATTCAGCCCAACTTATCCATGGCATTGTTTCTGCTGCGCAGGGCACTCCTCCCTCACCTCTTCATTGAAGCCTATTAACGCTTTTCCAAATGAATCCCAATTTGACTGTCCTTTCCCTGAAGTCTTCCACGTTGTTATGTTTAAATGTTTCATGGGGATTTAGCCTATTGCTGGGTTTTTATTAGCTCAGTTGGGTGGAAAGTTGATTTGTAATGCAGAGTGATGCCAACAGCGTGTGTTTGATTCCTGTACTGGTTGATGTCACCATGAAAGCTTTACCTTTTCCACCTTGCCCCTCACTGAGGCATGATGATCTTCAGGTTAAACTCACCACCAGTTATCTCTCTCTCTCTTCTCTATGAGTAGCGCTATGGTTCTCTGGGGCATTGGCATCCTCCAGTATGTATCTAACCCTGTGTTTTTTCCTGTCCTGGGAGTGTTTGATGGGGTCAGTGTAGTGGGAGCTTTACTCCACATGTAACCCTATGCTGCCCCTGTCCTGAGAGTGTATGATGAACACTGCGCTCATAGAGTCATACAGCAATACAGCACGGAAACAGTCCATGGTCCAACTAGTGCACGTCAACCATAATCCCAAACTAAACCATTCCACCTACCTGCTCCTGACCCATATCTCTTCAATCCTTTACTATTCACGTACTTATCCAAATGTCTTTTAAACATTGTAACCCACATTCACCACTTCCTCAGGAAGTTCATTCCACTTATGAACTATGTTCTGTGTAAAAAAATTGCCTCTCATGTATTTTTGAAACCTTTCTCCTCAAGTTAAAAATATGCCCCTTGTCTTGAATGGAATCACTTATTTATTGTCACATGTGTTCGATATAAAATACAGTGAAAAGTGTGTCCCGTCACCATACATAGGCGCCATTTACATTAACTTAGGACAAAATAATTTTAAAAAGATAACTCAAAGAGAGACTAACTTTTCTTCTTTGTTGCTACAGTCCCGCTCCGGGGCTTCCCAGCCCACACCATGTTGCCGCTAGGGGCCCACTCCATATGGAAGTGAAAGTCCCCCTCCAGGCTTCACAAGACAAACAGCTGACTCTGGAGCCAAGCTGCCTCTAAAGATACCGCCACTACTTGGGAGCCCGTCGAACAAACCCTCCCAAAAAGCTCTCTTCATTTGGCAAGTTTCAGAAAAAAAAGGGGAAGAAGGAAAAGGAGAAAGCAAAAAATGCAGACGGAGAGAACAAGCCTCGGCAGAGGAGACCGGACGCTGCCTACTCCTCTTCCACCATCTTGGGCTGCATCCTCCATCGTAGGGAAAAGACACCTACCATTAACACTATCTATACCCCTCATGATTTTATAAACCTCTATAAGGTCACCTCTCAACCTCCTATTCTCCAGTGAAAAAAAGCCCAGCCTTTCTTTATAACTTAAACCTTCTACGTCCCTTACTAACATCTTTAACACAGAGCAATAAGTAACGTTGAATTTTAGTTTGGGAGCAGTCTGGTAGCTCACTGCTACCTCACACTACCAGGGACCCGGGTTCAATCCTGGTCTCAGGCGACTGTCTGTGTGGAGCTTGCACATTCTTCCCACATCTATGTTGGTTATTAGCCACACAGACTCTCCAATTTTATTAAACGCCACCATGTGACATGTTAGTGGAAACAGGAGCAGATACTTTTCTTTATTCGTTTATGGGACCAGGCAGCATTTATTGCCCATCCCTAATTGCCCAGAGGGCAGTTAAGAGTCAACCACATTGCTATGGGTCTGGAGTCACATGTAGGCCAGACCAGGTAAGGATGGCAGTTCCCTTCCCTAAAGGGCATTAGTGAACCCGATGGGTTTTTCCCAACAATCAACAATGGATTCATGGCCATCATTAGACTTTTAATTCCAGATTTTTTAAAATTAAATTCAAATCCACCATCTGCTGTGGCAGGATTTGAACCCAGGTCCCCAGACTAACAGTCCGGCAATAATACCACCAGGCCATCACCTCCCCAGTGATGCTGACAATGCTGGAATCTGCCCTTACTCCAGGTGGACTGAAGCACCACATTCCGACTCTCAAGCAAAACCTTACTGGAGAACGATGATGTGAGCAGCCTCTGTGTAAGCAGAAGGTGAAGGATGTGTTGGAACCCAAGCCGCAGTGCCATCACTCTCACGAAGAACGGTGCAGGAGGTACCTCATTCCTCCATTCACTATCTCAGGGGTCCATCATGTCAAGAGCCAATGGGGGCAACTAGGTATGGGCAAGAAATGCTGGCCCAGCCAGAGATGCCCATATCAATCAGAGAACTAAAGAAAAAACTGCCTGCTATAAACTTTACCTATTCTACTAAATCTGTAGTGGTGCCTGTATGGAGTTGGAACTAAACAAAACTGAATCTCCGCAGTGAATTCAATATAGAGTCTGTGTTAATTAAAAACCTGAAGTTGAACATCTCACTGAGTGAGTGTGGGATTCAGTTTGATAACTAAACGACATTGTTTAGATAGACCTGATTACAGTGTGGACACTCTGTCTGCTGGGTTGGGAAGAGGCATTCCTATTCTGGATCTTACACAAGAAGCCCTTATGGAAGACAGGGTCAGAATCAGCAAGACCCAGCTTCTGAACTGAGTCCTTGTCAAGCCCCATGATGTGATTCATCACCGTATGTGGACTGAGCATTTCCCAGAGTGATGGAATGTGCTGAATCCCACACAGATTACAGACAGCGAGAATATGATCCATCTTCAGCATTGCAATGAGCAATTAGTTGTACTGGGACCATGACATCAGAAGTAATAACAGTAAGATATCAGCATTAGCAATCTGTCTTTTAATATCTCAACAATTCTTCAGTTTACAATCGATGTTTTAACACAAGTTTCGATCAAAACATTGATGGAGACTCCTCTTAAATGATTACTCAGACAACAGCTACAAGTTTGGTTCCAAGGGGATTTATATCATTTCACAGAGACACCAGATGGGAGAAGGAAGAATTGTTGGTTTCTTTTTGGAGGAGGGAGTTACCACTGGGGTCAATGTACATATGAATAAACAATAAAGCTCACAAGTAAGGCCATTCGTTCCCTCGAGCCTGCTCTGCTGTTCAGTTGCCAAACAGCTTCTTCCCCGCTGCTATTAGACTTCTGAATGGATCTCTCAAATTTCAAATTTAATATTGACCTTGCTGTTTGTGCACCTTCTGTTCTGCCAAAAGATTGTTTTCCTCGCTCTGCTCTATTACCCTTATGCACTTTGCATGGTATGAACTGCTTGTACTACCCACAAAACAAAACTTTTCACTGTACGTAGGTACATGTGACAATAATAAATCAAATCTAATCATATAATCATGGCTGATCTGATTTCTCCACAACACCACCTGGCTCTGGTGATCTTTCACTGCCCTTTTCCCTTTGCTTATCAAGAATCTATTTCTATCTTTAAAATACTCAAAGCTTCTGTGTCCACCACCTTTAAGAGAGTCCTCAAATTCTTCCTATCCCTGTCTTAAATGGACAACTTCTTATTTTTAAACAGTGACTCCCTAGTTTTAGGGGAGGGCGAATTACACAATGGGATGCCAGTAGGGGGTGGATTATCCAAAGGAATGACTGTTACCCAATGGGATGGACATTCTGCTGCGTAGAATCATAGGATCCCCAGAGTGTGGAAGCAGGCCAATCAAGTCCACATCGACCCTCCAAAGAGCATCCCACACAGACCCAACCCCTCCCCATATTCCTGTAACCCCTGTATTCCCCATGGCTAACACACCAAGTCTGTACATCACTGTACACTACAGGGCAATTTAGCCTGGCCAAACCATCTGGCCTGCAGGAGGGAACTGGAGAGCCCAGAGGCAACCCACACAGGCACAGGGAGAATATGAAAAGTACACACAGTTTCCTGAAGCTAGGATTGAACTCAGGTCCCTGGCACTGTAAGGCAGCAGTGCTAGCCACTGTGACACCATGCACTCACATGATAGGACCGCGCTGTAGTTCATTTTAAACTGTGCACAAATTTCTTCTCTGCAACTTCAATTTCTTCGCTGTAACTTTAAAACTAGGCTACAGGTTCATACTGCAGCTTTTTCATACGATTGGCAAAGATAAATTTTTCCCCTACCTTCCTCATCAGAAGGACCTACAATATCCAAGGGAACATCAGGGGAGTTCTCCATGACCAGTATTTATCCCGCAGTCAAATATCACAGAAATGGGAACAAAAACAAAGTTGCTGGAAAAGCTCAGCAGGTCTGGTAGCATCTGTGAAGGAAAAAACAGGGTTAACGTTTCAGGACCCGAAACGTTAACTCTGTTTTTTCCTTCACAGAATCTGTTAGACTCAGCTGATTGGGCAAACAGGGCCTCAGATTGAAATCTCTTGGAGGGCGCAACACTCCCTCAGTACTGCACTGGGGTTGTCAGCCTGAATGAGACACCAGAGTCTCCACAGAGGGACTGGGTTCCAGGAACATCAGATGGAGAGACCATTGTAGTGCTGACTGGGCCACAGCTGATACCAACTGTCTTTGGGAAGTCCACACTCCTCTGGGTGTGTCTCCTGGTCAGTCTCTCTCAGTGTGCCTCTGGAGTGCAGTCATATCTCCTGTTCTCGCTGTCTGGTTTCTCTTTAACTTTGAGCTCTAGAGCATCTACTAACTTAACTTGTTGGGTACGTTTTCTCTGACCAAGATCCTCAGCTCTCTAATTCCTCTCCTCTAGCCCTCCAACGCTCAACCTGTTTTCCTCTTCTCAAGCAACAGTGGTTATAACTTGGGGAACTTGACAGGATAGATGCTGAAAAGTTGTTTGTCTTGATGGGAGAGTCTTGGACCAGAGGGAATCATTGCAAAATAAGGGGTTGCACATTTAATACAGAGATAAGGAGGAGTTTCTTTTCTCAGAGAGAAGTAAATCTGTGGAATTCTTTAACCACATGGCTGTTGAGGTTGGGACATTACATATATTCAAGACTGAGATAAGCAGATTTTTAATCAGCAAGGGAATCGACAGTTTTGGGGAAAATGTAGGAAAGTGGAGTTGAGGACTATCAGATCAGCTAAGATATCATTGAATGGTGGAGCAGAATGGCCTGCTCCTCCATCTTAAGGTCTTATGAACTCCCTGCGCTGATCAAATCCACTCAAGACAATGAGGTGGTCTGAGTGTTATTGATAAAGCCTCACTGTGATGTGATCTCTTTCCCAGAACTACCTTGAAGTTCAAGGGTCAGAAAGCACTGCAACAGCTGTCAGGAGATCCTGGAGGCTTATCGTTCTTAGGAAAAGGGGAATGACCCAACCTATCTTTAAACAGTTTGAACAAAGTTTCATTTGTGATCTTGAGGATGGAATTTTCTCTCAGGTCATGGTGAAGAGGCAGGAAAGTGGGGTTGAGGATTATCAGTGCAGCAACAATCTCATTCAATGGCAGCGCAGACTTGATGGGCTGGATGGCCTACATTGCCGCTGTGTTTGATGGACTTACAGATGAGCCACCCACTTTAGGTGCAGCCTATTTAAACACAACTTTCGTGGGAAGCTTTGCTCAATAGCAAATCGCATCCTCAGTTTGCTGTGCCCCTCCGGGTGTCCTCGGGGTGGGGAAAAGCCAACCCTAAATTCAACACTTCAGCCAACATTCCCTCCCCCACCCCCGGAGGGAGTCACGTGGTTCCTTCTTCTCTCCAAAACATGCACAAGAGACATTGTGAGGATTTGACAACACAAGGATAATGTGTGGGCTGATAGATTAAATGGCATTGCTGAGTCAGGACGCCTTCCCCTGAGGGAAAGCTGATGGCTGCTCCTGAAGAATGATAAATGGATTTAATATTTTCTGCTGGGCTAACTGCCAACGGGATCAAGAAAGGAATGAAGCCTTAGATTTGGTGTTGGTGCTTTGGTAAATCCGAGGGGGAGTACGGGTTGAATCGGGGGTTACCTTGCAGTCTGGCAGTGAGGTGAGAATATTAGTAACAAGGGCACCTCTCCCCTCTTGGTATCAGCATCATTCCAGCTGCCATAGGTCACACTGACACACAGCTCACTGAGCCGACAGATAATGGTGGCTGTTCGCCAAGAATAAAGAGCAGAAACTATGTAGGCTCAGTGAGTGTCCTGAAATTTTCCCTGATTACCCATGGGAATGGGCAATTTGACAAAGAGGGCTCTGAACATAAGACTGTGAGCTTAAGTAGGCCAATTAGCCCATCAAGTCTGCTCCGCCATTCAATGAGAACACGGCTGGCCCGAATATCAGTTCGCTTGGAAATTCAGGAAGCTGGATCAACACAAAATGGAGATAGAAAGAGAGGAGAATTTGCTGATTGGGTTAGAAGACGGAGGCATGGGAGGGGATTCGTGTGGAGCATAAATGGAGCAGAGTGGTTGAATGGCCTGTTTATTTATTTGCAAATATCAATGGAACTCTACAAATATGGCCTACACCTGAGAGTGGGCTTTCAGCTGTCTCGGTATTAAGCTCTTAAACGTCTTCTCCTCTCCATCCCACCAATCATCTCCCCCCCGACCCTACCATTCTCTACTATGCAGAACTTGCCTCTTTGACCAAAATGTTAGTCAACTTTTTTTTATTCATTCATGGGATGTGGGCAGCACTAACTAGGCCAGCGTTAATTGCCCATTCCTAATTTCCCAGAGGGCAGTTAAGAGTCAACACATTGCTGGCCTGGAGTCTGGAGTCACATGTAGGCCAGACCAGGTAAGGATGGCAGATTTCCTTCCCTAAAGGACATTATTGATTTGCTGAAGAAGGGTCCCAACCTGAAATGTCAGCTTTCCTGCCCCTCTGATGCTGCCTGGCCTGCTGTGTTCCTCCAGCTCCATACTGTGTTATCTCTGACTCCAGCATCGGCAGTTCTTACTATCTCTAAATGAACCAGATGTGCTTTTCCTTACAGTCAACAGTGGTTTCGTGGTCATCATTAGACTCTTATTTCCAGATATTTATTGAATTCAAATATTCTATAATCTGCCATGGTGGGATTCAAACCCACACGTGCAGAACATTATCTGGGCCTCTGAATTAATAGTTTAAGGATAATACCACTAGGCCCCTGCTTTCTTCATATCTCCTGCGGTGATTTGATCGTTGATTTTGCTTATAGTGAGGCACCTTTTTTCACATGAGAGGTACTACAGAAATGCACACTGTGGGGCTGAATTCCTCCTTTTTTAAACTTTTCTTTTCTAAGTGAGATACATGGCTCCTGGTACATTACGGTCAATGGCTATTTTTCCCACCACAGCTCCTGCTGTATACCTCATTACTTATGCAACGGACCTGGTTGGTGCTTGCTTGTGGATTCATGCAGAAGGAGTAATGAAAGGGAATCAGTCGATGTCATATATTTGGATTTTCAAAAGGCATTTGATAAGGAACCGCATGTAAGGCTACTTAATAAGAATTCATGGTGTCAGGAGTAATATTTTAAGCATAGATAGAATATTGGCTAATTAACATGGAAAAGAGCATATTATTTTATTTTTCTATCTTTTTGATTGTGGATTAAAAGTGAAAAGGATTGTGAAAGGATGATGCACTTTTTAAATATGGATTACTGACACTCATTATAAGTGTTGTTTACATTGCTGTTTATTCAAGAAGTAGACAGGTTGAATTGGAGATGAACTTGAAACAGGGAGTACAATATGAGATTCAGTTGGCAACAATTCGTTGATTGGTCAATGGAACGATGACCAGTTATTAATGACAAAGGCCTTCTACCTGCCAACAACAATGTAATTGGTTCCTGAACAGCTCAGGGGCATGAATATTGGGGAGAAGCGTCTAGAGTTCCAGAAAGGAAAGAGTTGTTTGATTGGGACAGTGTAAAGCAAGCTTTACTCTGTATCTAACTCCATGCTGTACCTGTTGTAGGAATGTTTGAGGCTGTGACTGTCACCAAAAATGTGAAAATGATGTTCCTATTTATCAATTTGCACAGTCTGTGAATCTGGTTTAATTGCTGTGTTACGAGGATCAGTATTTGGAATCCTAATGAACCGTTAAGCATTGAAAGAGGCCATTCAGTCCCTCGTGTTAATGCTAGCAAGTCACCCAGTGGCACCTTGCTGCCCTCTCCCCAGCCATGCATGTTTTTCCATTTCCAATGCTGACCTAGTTCACTTTTTAAAGCCATGATTATATCCGCTGCCACCACATTCTCATTCCAGATCCCAACCAGTCCCTGTGGAGCATTTCTCTGAACATTGCTGTTGGGTTTTTTTCTGCTACTTGCCTCTTGGTTCCTGACCTTCCCTCCAATGGGAGCCATTTCCCATTCTGCACTGTTGGGACTCCTCATGACTTTGAACAGCTCTGTTAGATCTTGGATCAACCTTCTCCAGTCTATCATGGAATTTCTTTATCTTGCAAATTCTACAACTATCTGATTAAGTTTCTTTCTTATAGTCCCAAACTTTAACTAATAAAGATTCAGAGACCAAATCATGAGCATCGACTATTGACTATTTCATAGCTTCATAATCCGCAGATAAACTGGTGCACACATTCATAGCTGTACCTAAAAGGACAGTCTGTAACATTAAGGTCCAAGCAATTTTTGGCTAATTCTTATTCACTGTTATCTTTTCAAATGAGATGATGTATTCTTCAACACCATCCTTGTAAATGTTGGCATTAAATGTGGTTTTCTAGTTAAATCAAACCTCATATCTGAAGAGGCTGCAAAATGTTTCCTTACGGTAATACTTTGTACATTCACCAGATGTGATTCGCTCCAACAGAGACAGACAGAGGTTGACTCGATGACATTACTCACTGGACTGTAAGGAAAACAAAACCAGTTACTTTAACAACTTTGTGGTTGCCAAACAGCACATCTGCTGGAATGGACTTCTTCTCTCTGAACTGGACCTTCTTCTAGCCCCTCACTATGTATCTCTCTCTCTCTGGGCCGTAAATCTTACATTAATAATAACTATCTCACCAGGTAGCTTCACTAATCAATTAGCTTAAGTCAGATAATTTCTTGGAAATGTTTTTTTCATGTACTGCTAGAAAAAACCCAAAGCTTTCCTAACCCCTTACAAGTCATCTTCACAGAACTGAAAACCAGAATTGCACTTACCTCTACTTTATAACCCAGATTCACAAATACTAATAAAATATTACAAATCATCATCACAACCCATAACAGAAAAGTAAAAACCAAAAGAACTGCAGACCCTGTAAATCTCAGGAATGGTCACCGGACCCAAATGTTAACTTTTATTTCTCTTCACAGATGCTGCCAGACCGGCTGAGCTTTTCCAGCAATTTTTGTTTCTGTTACTTGACAGAAAAGTGTTGACTTTCCTTAATTTTTCCTCACTACTTATTATCATCCAGATAACCACTTACAGAAGAGCTAGGAGAATGAGCAGGCAGTTCAGCTCCTTGGGACTGCTTTGCTACTCAATGCAATCGTGACTGGTCTCATCTCGGCCTCAACTCCACTTTCCTGCCCACTCTCCATAACCCTTCAACCTATTACTCATTAAAAACCTGTCCATCTCCTCCTTAAATTTTCCAGCATCCAACGCATTCCACAGATCTCAGACCCTTTGAGAGAAGTAATCTCTCTTCAACTCTGCTTTAATTCTGCTACGCCTTATCTTAAATCCATGACCTCTCCTTCTAGATTGCCCCACATGAGGAAATGTCCTCTCTATGTCTACTCTGTAATTCATCTTTAGCACCACATGTACCAGAATTAGATCTCGTCTCATTCTCCTAAACTCTAGAGAGTAGAGATCTAAACTGCTCAATCCCACTTCATAAAACAAACAGCTCCTCTCTGGAATTAATCTATTGAACCTACTGTGAACTGTCTCCAATACAACTATTTCCTCTCTCAAGTAAGGAAACCAAAACTGTACCCAATACTCCAGGTCCGATTTCACAAATGCCTTATGCCGTTGCAGCAACAATTCCCTACTTTTATCTTCTACTCCTTTAGCAATAAATACCAACCTTCCATTTGCCAAAGCTTTCTGACTACTGAAGTTAAACAGAGAGGTCTGTAGTGGTTGATCTGATCTTTATGCCCTTTTCGACACAGTCTCGTTATTTGGACACTCAGGAAAATAGATGGTGTTTATTAGTCTAGAGGTAGCTTCCTGGGGAATTTAGTGGTTGCTGTCAGTAGATTGTACAGTTTTTGGGATGATGAAGCCTTATTAAGAAAGGTCATTTTGTGTGTAGGGTGTACCACTCAATCAATCAAGCTGAACCCAGTTTATAGGGCTTTCTGACAGAGGGGAGCAGCTGGGACAGGGTAGGAAGGTGCTGAGGGTGAACAGGGTCCGCAGTGAGAGAGCAGCAAATTCCAGCACACCCACAGACATATTTGATACATAATATTCTGGTGCAGACATGGTGGGCCGAATGACCTCCTCCTGTGCTGTCACACCTACGTGGTGCTGTCAATAGTCAGTGATTAGCCAGGTCAATCTGTTCCATCCAACTTATCCAACCCACTGTCCCGACACAGCATCTGACTGTGAGTGGACTCACCACACCCCACAACCCCGCACACCCCCACAAACCCAAGCCCCCCACCCCCTGGAGCCCCGGGTGAGTCTTATTTTCTGTTTAACTGCAAAAGTTACAAAGAGTCTGAATTTGAGACTTCATGTGGGTTCAAACAATTCAGGAGTCACAAACAGCAAAAGTACTGCAGCTGTGGAGGTCGGAAATAGCAATAGAAAAGACAATAAATATTGAAGGGATAAGGGGAAAGGAAAGGGAATACTGAGAAATGAATTAAGAGCAGAAGTAGGCCATTCAGCCCTGTGAACCTGCTCTGCTGTTCAATAAGATCGTGACTGATCTGTCAGCATTTCTAAATCCACACTCCCACCTACTCCAGCCAACCTTTCATCTCTCACTGAACAAGAGGTTATCCATCTCCGCTGTCACAATGTTCAATGATCCCCCACTTTCAATGCCATAGATGTCCACAGCATGGAAACAGGTCCTTCAGCCCAACTTACCCATGTTGCCTATGTCTTCTGAGGCGAAGGTTTCAAAAGTTGCCCAGTCCTCTGAGAGAACTAAAATGGCAATGGGACTCATTATACATCTCCATCAAAACCAGTCATGCTTTCAGCTGCCTGAGCCCCAAGCTCTAGGGAATTCCTTCTCGAAACCTTTTCACCTTCTACTGCACCCCTCTCACTCACCAAAAGCCTCCCTCCTTTTCAGATCTTTTGATCCCCTTTCGTGATTGAGTGCAAGGTTTCATTCAATTTCTACTCCTGTGAAGCACCGTGAGAAAGGTGCTATATAAATACAAAGCGGTGTTGTTGTTGAGAAGCCACTCGGGTTAGAGAGCTTATAATAGTGTGTGCGTAATTTAAGATTCTGTAGTGGTGTATTTGTGGGACAGCAAGAGAGAGAGAGAGAAAGAAACAAAAGGTCGTTTCGGTTCTGAGGAAGGGTCGCCGGACCCGAAAAGATTTTTTCTTCACAGATGCTGCCAGATCTGCTGAGCTTTTCCAGCAACTTCTGTTTTTGTTCCTGATTTACAACATCTGTAGTTCTTTCAGTCATTTCGGTTTGACAGCTAGTGAAGGATAGGGTGACTGACTCAGGGTCAAGGCCGGTTTTCTGTAACCACAATTCCGTCTTGAAGCAATGCTTCACAAAGTCCTGACAGGACTGGAGCAGTCAGCTCCAAAACAAAACAGTCTGCTGTCTCAGCTGCTCTGTCCTTCTAAATGCCAAGGAGGGACAGACTCGCATTCTGATAGCGACGAACACATTGACAGGATTTCCCAACGCACCTTACAGCTTGTGGGGTAGCTTTTGCAGTGTCGTCATAGAATTGTAACAGCGCAGAAAGAGGCCATTCAGCCCATCATACCTGCACCAGTCTATCACCTAGTGCCAATCTCCTGCCTTTTCCTCATATCCCTGCATCTCATTTCTACCCCAATGCCCCTCTTGAATACCCTCAATTGAACCTGCCTCCACCTCATTGCCAAGCAGGTGCATTCCAGACTCTAAATACTTGCTCTTTTTGTCACATCATTCTTGCTTTGTTTGTAAATCACTTTAAATCAATGCCCCTCTCGTCCTTGTTCAAGGGGGTACAGCTTCTCCCTATCTGCTGTATCCAACTCGCTAATGATTCTGAAAACCTCAATCAAATCTCCACTCAGTCATCTTCTCTCCCAGGAGAACAGTCCCAACTCCTTCAATCTATCCTGATCGCTGGAGTTCCTCATCCCTGGGACCATTGCCATAATGTAAGAATTGTGGTGGTTGTTTTTGTACACAGCAAGATTCCAAAAGTCGCTGTGTGATGCTGAGATGATCAGTTTTTGTGATGTTGCTTGAGGGATGGACATTGGCCAGGTCACCATGGGTGGAGGGAAGGTGCAGGAGACAGACAGCTGAGAGGGCAGATGGTACTGTGGATTGAACATCTCACCTGAAAGGTGGCCCTTTCGCCAGTGCTGCCCTCCTGTGGTAGGAAGATCATAACCAATCAGAGCAAGAGTAGGCCATTCGGCCCCTCAAACTTACTCTGCCCTTCAATAATGGGATTTGGGACAAGTGCAGGAAATTGGGATTATTGCACTTTTAGTGGTAGTTACGTTGGTGCAAGATTCGACGGGCTGAAGGGCCTCTTCTGCACTCTCTCAATTTATGAATCTATAAGATCACAGCTGATCCAGTTTTTGCCTCAATAACACCTTGCTGACCCCACCCCCACAGATAACCCTTGACTCCATCACTTGATCAAAGACCTGTCTAACTCAGTCTTGGACATATGTGACAATCAGCAGCCCTCTGTGGAAGAGAATTCCAAAGACTTAACAGTGCTCAGAGAGAAGAAATTCCTCCTCATCTCTGTATTAAATTCCTCATTTTTAAACAGAGTCCCCTCATTCTAAACTCGCTGGCAAGGGCAAAGGTCCTCTTAGCATCAACCCTGTCAAACTCCTTCAGAATCTTGTATGGTTCAGTAAGGTCACCTCTCAATCTTCTATCACTGGCTAGCTCAGGGTGTTGGTTAGCCTCGTTGGTGGGATGGCAATTCAGGTGGTGATACCAACAGCATGGGTTCAATTCTCATACCAACAGAGGTCACCAAGAAGGGTCCACCTTCTCAACCTCACCCCTTGCCTGAAGTGTGGAGACCCTCAGATTAAACTTACTATCAGTCATCTCTACCCCGTGGGTGTATGAAGACATTGTCTTCACCTTTAATCCAGAACCCAAGGTTAATGTTGTGAGCCTTACCCATTTCAGTGATAAATAAAAACCGAAAGAACTGCGAATGCTGTAAATCTCTCTGCAGTCAAAAAACAACACCCCAAGCCTGAAGCAAGCCAATTTATACCTCTGAGACAACAAGGTGCAGGGCTGGATGAACACAGCAGGCCAAGCAGCATCATAGGAGCAGAGAGGCTGACGTTTCGGGCCTAGACCCAGTCCAAAGATGTGCAGGCTAGGTGGATTGGCCATGATAAATTGCACACAGTGTTCAGGGATGTATAGATTAGGTGGGTTATAGGTGAATGGATTTGGGTGGGTGCTCTGAGGGTCGGTGTGGACGTGTTGGGCCAAAGGGCCTGTTTCCACACTGTAGGGATTCTATGAGGACACTTCAGCCCATCTTCTCCTCCTCTGTCACCGCTAACTGCACTCCATCTATCTTTGTGACACACAATCTCTCCCTTTGCTTCACTTTAGGAAACTCTGGGCTAGTGTCCCCACAGTGCCCTGACTGACTTACCCAACATCCTTAGTCTGGCAGGACTGACCGTGGTGAACCCCTGGGTGGGAAATGGAGGGATCCCTCTAAGGACTGGTCCTCTTTGACAATCAGATGTGGCCATTTGGTTGAAGCACTTGCAGTGTGTTTATCACTGCTGGCACATGCCGTCGGCTTGGCATTGGGGTAGAATGGTGGTATACAGCAACTTGTTCACACCCTTAACCATCTGGATCTCCAAACAATGACATGCTCCCTGCCTTTCCCTCTGCGGTAAACGACAGTAGAAGTCAGTGACTGAGTGCAAAAAGGTAAAGCTAACAGTGGGAGGGTGCCTCCTGTATAGATGTATGAGATGCACGGAAGTTCCTGAATCCAAGGCAGAAGTGTCCTTGAGTTCCAGAGCTAAGTGCTGAAGAGCTGAACGGTGTGTGAGTTAGTCTGAAAGTAGCCAGCATGATGTGATGAGGCTGGTGGCATCAGAAGAGATAAGAGGATGGTGTCCATGGCGAATGCATGGAGACTGATGGAGGAATGGTATAACTCAGGAAAGTAGGCTGCAGCCACCAGGAACCTCTGATTATCACATCGGGAATTGGGCATCTTCCAACTCCTTGAGGAGACATGGGAGCTGCTTAGAAATGAGGTGAGAAAAGCTAATAATGAGATACAATATGGTAGTTGCTTTCATTAGCGTGGTTCGAAACTTCCCACTTAAAACCATCGGGGAGAGGGCCCTTGCTGTTCTGTGGTAGTGTCCCTTCCTCCAAGCCAGTACAGCCTAGGTCCAAGTACCACCTGCTTCAGAGGTGTGTAATAACATTGCTGATTGGGAACATCTAAACCATTTGAGGACAAAAATCAGGAAGTTTTTTTGATGTTGAGAATCTGAATTTTCCAAGTTCATCATATCTTCCCAATATTCCCACCATTGTCTACACTACTCAATAGGATTGGAAAATTTAGAATTGAGGAGAAGCACATTCTACAGCAATACTCTGTCTTCTATTGTTACTAATATTGAGGGAGGTCTAGTACTTGCCCTGCACCCTACACACAGGTCATGATGTGGAGGAGCTGGTATTAGACTGGGGTGGACAAAGTTATAGCTTATAGTCCAGCAGGTTTATTTGAAATTACAAGCTTTAAAAGCGCTGCCCCTTCATCAGGTGAAGTTGGCAGCGCTTTGAAAGCTTGTGATTTCAAACAAACCTGTTGGACTATAACTTGTTGTCATGTGACTTCTGACTCAAAGCAGGTCACACAGAAATGCAGTCCATTAATAAAACAAATTTCAGTTCCTCTTTACT
The DNA here is from genome assembly GCF_021869965.1 of Rhincodon typus. NCBI lineage: Eukaryota > Metazoa > Chordata > Chondrichthyes > Orectolobiformes > Rhincodontidae > Rhincodon > Rhincodon typus. The sequence goes on from NC_063334.1 coordinate 123,429,542, forward strand.
TGGTCTTTACCAGATTTAAATGTGAACAGATGGTACAGAGTCCAGTGTGATTTTGCTTCATTGAATAATTACAGCCATATTTTCATTGAGGATAAATACTATCCAAGCGGGTTAATTTATATTCTGTGTCAATTGTATATTGAATTAGAATTCATTCGTTGAATTTTTTTTCAAACACAGCCAAATTATCCCATGGGATGATTCAGGGCATGTTTTTTACAGTTCAGAATTACATCAGCTGTCAGGGGATAAAAGATAGAAGCTCCCAATAAATATGCTGAACCATCCCTTAGTATTAGATTATGGAGTCAAGTACTGAGCATCATGTTCAATAGTGTTGCAAATTATTTGCAGCAGTGAAGGAACGAGAGCCCATAATCCAGGATGACGCTCTCCGGTGAGTGCTGTACTGTCAGTGGTGCCACTTTTCAAAGGAAACTCTATAACGAAGACTTTAGCTGTCGAAGGGGACGGTACAAATTAACGCAATAGGAGCAGAAGCAGACCATTCATCCCCTCAAGTTTCTCAGCCATTCAGTAAGATCATGGCTGATCTGCTTATGTTTCAAATTCCACACTCCCATCTACCTCCAGAATACCCTCAATTCCCTGCTTAACGTGTAGGCCAGACCAGGTAAGGATGGCAGTTTTCTTCCCTAAATGTCATTAGTGAACTAGATGAGTTTTTCCAACAATTGACAATGGATTCATGGTCATCATTGGATCCTTAGTTCCAAATATTTTATTGAATTCAAATTCCACCATCTGTCGTGGCAGGATTCGAACCTGAGTCCCCAGAATGTTAGCTAGGTCTCTGAAATAACAGTTCAACAATAATACCACTAGGCCATCACCTCCCCTTTTCTCATAAAACAACCCACACCTTCCTGGTATCAGTCCAGTAAACCTCTTCTGAAGTTCCTTGAACACATTAACATTCTTACTGCTGTTTCGAAGAAGAGGAATTATAGGATGCCTACAGTGCAGAAGCAGGTCATTTGGCCCATCGAGTCTGAACCGACCTTCTGAAGAGCATTCCACCTAGACTCATCCCCTCCCTAACCTTATCCTCTGTAATCCTGAATTTTCCATGGCCAATCTGCACATCTTTGGACTGTGGCAGGAAACCCATGCAGACACGTTGCAAAAGCGAGAACGTGCAAACTCCACACAGACCGTCACCCAAGAGTGGAATTGAACCCAGATCCCTGGAGCTATGAGGCAATAGTGTTAATCACTCAGCCGCCACGACATCCCAAGGAGAGGAGTTCCTCCTAAGGCACTGGCCAATATTCATCCCTCCAACAGTCATCACTAATTACAGCGTGTCTGGTCAACATCTCATTGCTGTTTGTGGGATTGTACTATGTACAAGCTCATAGGTTACAACACTGGCCATGATTCTAAAATATTTCATTGACTAATTGGTTGTGAGTGACGTTGAATAAAAAAAGTCTCTATTTCCTTAAAGCTTCGCTTTATTGATGGGTTTATCAAATTACTCTGGGCATTGAGTATGAGTTTAGATTCCAGCACAGTGGTTACAAAACTTGAATTCAGATCGATAACCTCTAGAAATGAAACATCCACCAATTGCCGGTGAAACTCAACTGGTTTGTTCACATCCTTCAGGAGCAGGAAAGTTCTGTCCCTTTCCATTCTGAGCCTACACGTGACTCCAATCACAAACCAATGTGATTGACTCCTACCCTCTGTTTGATATGTCTCAGGGAGTTTTTAGCCTGTAAAACAAGAATTAAACCAGATCGACCTCGTACGGGCAAGATGCAACACTGGTAAGGGCATGGAGTGTGTTGCTGGCCAGGCCAATACTTATTGATCATCCCTAGTTGCCCTCAAGGAATTGGTGGTGAGGCACCTACATCTGAATGTCTCGCTAAGCCATTTCAGAGGGCAGTGTAGAGTCAACCACATTGCTGTGGGTCTGGAGTCATCTGTAGGCCAAACCAGGTAAGGATGGCAGATTTCCTTCCCTGAAGGACATTAGTGAAACAGATGGGATTTTACAACAATCTACCTGATTTACAATTAAGGTGAATCATGAGAGCATTATTTCGTTCCTGATTTATTAATTTAACATAACATTTCCCCACCACCCCAAGCTACTGTGTGGAGATATATACTCATATCACCAGAATGGTAGCAATGGCCTCATGGTATTATTGTTCGTCTGTTAATCCAGAGACCCAGGTACTGTTCTGGGGAGCTGGGTTCAAATGTAACTACAGCAGATGGTATTAAGGGTCTAATGATAAACATGAATCCATTGCTGGGGGAAAAACCCATCTGTTTCACGAATGTCCTTTGGGAAAGGAAATTGACATTCTTACCTGGTCTGGCCTACATGCAACTCCTGACTCATAACTGCCCTCTGGACAATAAATGCTGGTCTAGCCAGTAATGCCCTTATCCCAAGAATGAGTAAAAAAGAACACTTTGACATATCCACTATGCTACTACCTCAAGGAGGCCCTATTAACACTTGTCTGTCTCAGTTTGATTGGTTATCTAAGCCATTATGAAATGTCATCCTAAGCTGCAAAAAATTGCGTGTAACATTTCATTTGAGGCCTGACTGTTTTTTTGTGTGTTTTGCATGTTGTAAGTGAGTTAAAGAGCTTGGCTTCCTTCTCTTGAGAGAGGGTGGAAAGTCACTTAGTTTCTGTGCTGGCATGTCATTGATGTTGTGAGGTATCAGAATGGAGGGCAATGTTCCAAACATGTACTATCAACCAGAAGCTTTAATACTGCCCAATATTACCTGAGGAAGACTTTAGGGGGAGTGCAATGAAGGTTTACCAGACTGATGGCAGGACTGATGTAGGAAGAGAGACTGGATTGGTTAGGACACTATTCACAGGCATTTAAAAAAAATGAGGGGGCATCTCACAGAAAGCTATAAAAATTCAAACAAGGTAAACAAAGGATGTTCCTGATGTTCAGGGAATTCAGAACCAAGTGTCGTAATTTAAGGATACAGGGAGGCTGTTTAGAATTGAGATGGGGAGAATTGTCTTCATCCAGAGAGGGGTGACCCTGTGGAATCCTCTGTCACAGAAAGCACGTGTTTTCAAGTAGGAGTTAGACATAATTTGTCAAGTAGAAGGGACCAAAGGGCATGGGGGAAAGCAGGAACAGATTGGATGATTAGCCATGATCATACTGAATGGTGGAGCAGGCTAGAAGGCCCGAATGGTCTACTCCTGCTCCTATTTTCTGTGTCCCAATTGGCAATCTACTGGCGCCTTATCCAAGATTTCCATGTCTTGTGGAAAATTGTGGAAGCATGTATGGAATTTCCTCAAATGGAGGTCAAGGCTCCTCACTGGAAAAATGACTTCACACGTGCCCTCCACCTCCTCCAAAACTTCCAATTCCCTGGTCCCCAACACCTCATCTTTACCATGGATGCCCAGTCCCTATACACTTGCATTCCCCATGCAGATGGCCTAAAGGCCCTTTGCTTCTTCCTGTCCCACAGGCCCGACCAGTCCCCCTCCACTGAAACCCTCATCCGCTTAGCCGAACTCGTCCTCACCCTCAACAACTTCTCTTTCAATTCGTCCCACTTCCTACAGACAAAGGGGGTGGCCATGGGTACCCACATGGACCCAAGCTATGCCTGCCTCTTTGTAGGTTACGTGGAACAATCCCTCTTCTGTACTTACACTGGCCCTAAACCCCACCTCTTCCTCCGTTACATTGATAACTGTATCGGCGCAACCTCGTGCTCCCACGAGGAGCTCGAATAGTTCATCCACTTCACCAACACCTTCCACCCCAACCTTAAGTTCACCTGGACCCTCTCTGATACCTCTCTCTCCTTCCTGGACCTCTGTTTCCATCTCTGGCAACCACCTGAAAACCGATATCTATTTCAAGCCCACCGACTCCCACAGCTACCTAGAATACACCTCTTCCCACCCACCTTCCTGCAAAAAATGCCATCCCCTATTCCCAATTCCTTCGCCTCCGCCGCATCTGCTCCCAGGATGAGGCATTCCACTCCCGAACATCTCAGATGTCCTCGTTTGTCAAGGACCGCAGCTTCCCCCAATTCAGTGGTCGAGAAGCCCTCGACCGTGTCTCCCGCTTTTCCTGCAACTCATCCCTCACACCCCCTCCTCGCAATAACAACCAAAACAGAATCCCCCTCGTCCTCACGTACCACCCCACCAACCTCCGGATCCAATGCATCATCGTCCGACACTTCCGCCATCTGCAATCCGACCCCACCACCAAAGACATCTTTCCCTCCCCACCCTTATCTGCTTTCCGGAGGGACCACTGTCTCCGGGACTCCCTTGTCCGCTCCACACTCCCCTCCAGCCCCACCATACCCGGCACTTTTCCCTGCAACCGCAGGAAGTGCTACACCTGCCCCTACACCTCCCCCCTCACCTGCATCCCAGGCCCCAAGAAGACTTTCCATATCAAGCAGATGTTCACCTGCACATCTGCTAATGTGGTATACTGTATTCGCTGTTCCCGTTGTGGCCTCCTCTACATCGGGGAAACCAAGCGGAGGCTTGGGGACCACTTTGCGGAACACCTACGCTCGCTTCACACTAAACAACTGCACCTCCGAGTCGCGAACCATTTCAACTCCCCCTCCCATTCCTCAGATGACATGTCCATCCTGGGCCTCTGGCAGTGCCACGACGATGCCACCCGAAGGTTGCAGGAACAGCACCTCATATTTCGCTTGGGAACACTGCAGCCCAATGGTATCAATGTGGACTTCACAAGCTTCAAAATCTCCCCTCCCTCTACCGCATCCCAAAACCAGCCCAGCTCATCCCCGCCTCCCTAACCTGTCCTTCCTCCCACCTATCCCCTCCTCCCACCTCAAGCCCCACCCCCATCTCCTACCTACCAGCCTCATCCCGCCCCCTTGACTTGTCCGTCCTCCCTGGACTGACTTATCTCCTCCCTACCTCCCCACTTACACTCACCTTTACTGGTTCCATCCCCGCCTCTTTGACCTGTCTGTTTCCTCTCCACCTATCTTCTCCTCTATCCATCTTCTATCCACCTCCCCCTCTCTCCCTATTTATTTCAGAACCCCTTTACCCGCCCCCATTTCTGAGGAAGGGTCTAGGCCTGAAACGTCAGCCTTCCTGCTCCTCTGATGCTGCTTGGCCTGCTGTGTTCATCCAGCTCTGCACCTTGTTATCTCAGATTCTCCAGCATCTGCAGTTCCTGCTATCTCTTGTTGAAAGGGAGAGTCTTTATAATGAATTAGCAAGAAATTCTTTCAACTTTAAAACCAAAGGTGGTGGGTTCAGGGGCTTGAGTCCACCACACAGTATAGTACTGTAGGAGTGCTGCACAGTCAGACGTCAAATTGAGATATAATTCTGCAAACCTATGCACGTACAAATTACAAAGACCATTTGTTTCTAAGACAATGGATTGACAGTCCTTCCTCCCAAGGACAATTCCAGAGTGCAGCAATCTGCCAATATATATATAGTCACAGTCCCGTCGCTTAAAACCTTAAAGACCCATCTTCAGATTTATTTCCATATGTAGTTTTTCACTCTCAGGGAGACTTCCTCAGCATCTCAGGCCTGGTTCAGTTTGAGACACACACATAAACGTTGACGGAATGTGTAGGTTGCTCTGTGACATTGACAGGATGACGCAGAAGTATCTCCTGTCATTTGCTCAGAATCTCAAGGCACTACCACATCTTGTGCAAAGAGGCTTGGGAGTTTTAGTCTCAAGGTAAACTTGCAGGTTAAGTCAGTAGTCAGGAAGGCAAATGCAATGTTGGCATTTATTTTGAGAGGACTTGAATAGAAAAGCAGGGATGTACTACTGAGGCTTTATAAAGCCCTAGTTGGTCTACATTTGCAGTATTGTGTGCAGTTTTGGGCCTCATATCTCAGGAAGGATGTACTGGCCCTGGAGCAGGAACAGAGAAGGTTCACGAGAATGGTCCCAGGAATGAGAAGGTTAACATGAAGAACGTTTGAGGACTCTGGGACTATACTCATTGGAGTTTAGAAGGATGAATGGGGGACGGGGGGAAGGATCTCGTTGAAACTTACACAATACTGAATGGCCTGGACAGAGTGGATGTTGGGAAGATGCTTCCATTGGTAGGAGAGACTAGGATCCGACAGCACAGCCTTAGAATAAAGGGAGGACCTTTTAGAACGAAAATAATACGAAACGTCTTCAGCCACAGAATGGTGAATCTATGAAATTCACTGCCACAGAAGGTGTGGAGGCCAGGTCAGTGAGTACATTTAAGACTGAGATAGATAGGTTCTTGATTATCAAGGGGATCAAGGGTCACGGGGAGAAAGCGGGAGAATGGGGTTGAGGAACTTATTAGCCATGATTGAATGGCGGAGCAGACTCGATGGGCCAAATGGCCTAATTTCTGCTCCTGTCTTATGGTCTTATCTCAGAATCTAATGATTCGAAAGAAGAGAAGGAGGGTTCACCATCTGGTTTCCTGATTCAGATGAACCAGAGACAGACAGACAGACGATTGCTGTCCCTGCAATTTTACTAAATGTAAAATGGTTGACTCAATTTAATGCAAATCAATTCCCTTGAGACATTTGGGACAAATCTAATCTTGTGATGGACAAATGGAAGGCTTTCCATAGCCAGTGAATGTTGTGATGTTTAACTACAAATTCTCCCTTTGTCAGAGGAACAGGAGCAGTCCCTCGAGCATTCTCCAGCGTTCAAAGAAAGCACAACAACATGTCTAATTCCTCAGGTGACTAAGGAAATTCAGCATGTCCAAAAAGACTCCTACCAATTTTATAGATGTACAAGGAAGTCATTCTTTTCAGATGTATCACAGCTTGGTACGGCAACTGCTCTGCCCAGGACCATAAGGAACTACAGAGAGTTACAAACACAGCCAAGTCCAACATGCAATCCAACCTTCCATCCATTGACTCCATCTATATTTCTCGCTGCCTCAGGAAGGCAGCTGACATCAAAGACCCCTCCCTTCCCAGTAAGATTCTCTTCCAACCTCTGTCAGGCAGATGATACACAAGCTTAAACACACATATCAACAGATTCAAGGACAGTTATTAGATTTCTGAACCGACCTCTCAAACTTTAAATTTAATGTCGATCTCACTCTGTGTATCTTCTCTGCAGCTGTAATTTTGTATTCCTCACTCTGTTCTGTTACCCTAATGCACTTTGTTTGGAATGGTATGAATTCCTGTACTGCATGAAAAACAAAACTTTTCACTGTACCTAGGTATATGTGACAATAATGCATCAAATCAATGAAACTATAGTTGAACTTTGACCGAACTGCACATGCCCTTCTTCGCCCCATATTCTTTCACATCCTTTGGTGATCAAAACTCAATTAATTTGAGATTTAAACACCTAGACTCCATAAATACCACCAATATCAGCCTTTCCATTTGTCTGAATTTCAATAATTCCATGTAATTTCCTCAATAGCTTGTGGGGATCCAGGAGTTGGCTGTTTAGACAGTAGCTGACTGGGTTGTTAGCTGATCATGATGGAAAGTTTCATTTTCTAAGACTCTGTCAAAGCATCTAATTTAGTTCCAATATCCCCAGCTGCTTCTGGACCTTGAATGTGAGCTAGCAAAGCAGCAGGGAGAAATATTCAGAGAAGCTGAATCAGCATTCTGTGACATCAGGGGCTGCATGCAGCACAGAGGGATTTGAGGAGCCATGTCCATGAATCACAAAAAAAGCTAGTTGTGGGTAATAGAGAAGGCAAATAAAATGTTGGCCTTTATTTCAAATGGAATGGAGTGTAAAAATAAAGAATGAACACAAAGAATGCTGGAGAAACTCAGCAGGGTCTGAGAGCATTTGTAGACAGAGAAACAACGTTAATATTTTGAGTCCCTTATGGACTCTTCTTCCGACCTATCTGGAGTGGGATTGGTTTTTACTAATGTATTAGCAGTACAGAGCAGGGTAGTTAGAGGTTAAATGCTGTTCTCTGCAGCTGAAACCAAGTGTCCCAAAGGCTGTGTTGTTGGCACAGGCCAGAACATCTGCTCGGGGCTGGAGAGACACTTTCAGTGGGAGGGGAACAATCCAGTCATCATGGTACAACTAATGACCAACGAGATAGGTAGGATCAGAAAAGAGGTTCTGCTTAAAGGAAATGAGCAGTTGGAGCTGAATTAAAATGGAGCTGATAATCTCTGGGACATCACGGTCCAGACTGACCATTCTCAGTGTCGCTGGGCCAAAATCCTAATGCTCTCCTCATAACAGTAACTGTGGGCGTCCCTGCACTACATGGACTGCAGCGGTTCAAGAAGGTAGCTCACCACCATCTTCTCAAGGGCAACTAGGGACGTACAATAAATGCTGGCCCAGCCAGCGATGCCCACATCAAACGAATAAACCAAAAACATACTGATCCACAAAGCAAATTGGAATATTGCAAGTAAGATTAGAGAGTTCACAGAGCGGCTCAAAGATTAGTTTGGGAAGGTGGGTTCTGATTGATGTGGTATTGGCACCTGTACTGGGGTAACTTGGGCTGTACTATCAGGACAAGCTTCATCTGAAGTGTGCTGAGCCTTGTGCTCTGGTAAGACATATGAACTATGACCGCTGAGTGTTTTAAAGTGAATAGTGGGGGCGAAGGATCAAATGGGGAAGCCATTATGAATTAAAGAAAGAGAACAAGGCAACAGAGCAAATTAGCAACAAATAAAATTATAATCTGAGTCCAGCAGGAAGGGAAACAGCATAAAAACATTGCAGTGTGTGAGCAGATAAGACTGGAGATTAATCAGTCCAGAGGAGCAGGGAAGTGAATGGACTGGGGAGGAAAGGATTGAGGGATTTGGCAAGTTGTGATTTTTGTTTTTAAATATAGTGTTCGTAAATCCAGTTTTCTCAGATCAATACAATAATATTATATAATACCGACAATATTTATGAGCTCAGTGTCATGGCATCAATTGTGCGAACATGCAGAGGCTAAAATGTCTAAATTGTGAAGACATGTTCAGTAATTGAGGCTTGTATTCCCTTTAGTGTAGAAGGTCTTGGCCCTGGTCATATTGAGGCACCTGTGATGGCTACATGAGTTGATGAGGTGAATACATAACAACTGAGGGTGAGTCCAGAACAAGCAGATGTATTCTCAACATTACAGCCAGGCCGCTCAGAGGTGATATGAAGAAGCATATCGTTACTCAAGGTAGCGGAAATCAGGAAACCCCTCCCTTAGAAATGCTGAGAAGGTGGAGAGTTAATTGAACGTTTCAAAACGGAACTCAGTGGATAATTTTGTTGGGAGCCAAGGTGGGCAAATCGGGTTTCAATTCATTTCAGCAGAGATCTCATTAAATGGTGAAACTCACTCGAGGGCATGTGCTGCCTCTTGTTGTTCTATGTTCTGGTAAAGCTGCAGCACTACTCCTAGGATCTCTTTGCCTGACTCTGAAGAAAGCCTCGTGACTACACTGAGTGAGCAGGGATGTGTATCGATCTGGTCTGAATGCTCCCGATGTGCTTGTTCTCTTTCAACTATCAGGGTTAGTCTTTTGGGAATCTCTCTAGCTTGACAGAATCAGAATCATACAATAATACAGTACACAAACAGTTGGCACTGCCTCTTTTAGTAGTGGTACCTTGTTAGTGCCAGGCCCCACTCTTACCACCTATCCCTGCAACCTTTCTTCCTCCGTCAGCTAATTATCCAATTTTAAATCAGTTATCAAATCTAAATCCATTGTTCTGTCAGGCAGAATCCCAAACCCAGGCTGATCATTGACTAAAGACCTATTCCTTTATGACGACTCTGGTACGTTTGCCTATTGCCTTGGATCTATACCTTCTGGATGATTAATGTTTCAGCAACTGAAAGCCGTTTTTCTTTATTTACTCTTTCAAGACCTTTCATACGATCACTCGGCCTTCAAGCCTGCTCCCACATTCAATTATATCATGGTTGATCTGATTTTAACCTTAACTTTACATTCCTGCATATCCCCACTAATCATTAATCTTCAGGATAATCAAAGAATCTATCTACCTCCGTCTTAAAACTATTTAAAGATCCCGTATCCACTGCTTTTTGAGGCAGAGAATTACTAGACTCACAACCCTCTGAGAAAAAAATGTTTCCTCATCTCTGGCCTAAATGGGTGCCCCTTATTTTTAAACTATGACACCCAGGTCTAGATTTTCCCACAAGAGAAAACGTCCTTTCAATATGCACCAGGTGAAGTCCCCTAGGAATGTACTTTTCAATTAAATCATCTCTCAATATGCTTCTCGCAGCAAATTTTGATGCAAAATACTCATTTAGTATCTCCCCCATCTCCTGCAGTTCCATACATAGTTGGCCTTGCCGATCTTTAAGAGACCTGATTCTCTCCCTAGTTACTCTTTTGTCCTTAATTTATCATTACAAATTCATAAAAGAGGATAAAGAGATGGCAAAGTGACCTGCATTCTTCACAATTTACATGTGACTTAGATAAGGGGATGGTAGGTATGGTTGCCCAATTTGCTGATGACAAAGAAAGGCAGGAAATCAAGTTATGAGTGTAAATAGTGTGCAGGAATGTGGGGAAAAGGCAGGAGATGACATTAGAAGGATGCATAAGGATACAAATAGGTTACTTGTGGGTGGTGGTGCAGGGTTAATTTTCAGGCTAGAGGCCTGTTACCAGTGGTGTGCCACAAGCATTGGTGCTGGGTCCACTGCTTTTTGTCATTTATATAAATGATTTGGAGATATGGTTAGTTAGTTTGTGGATGACACCAAAATTGGAGGTGTAGTGGACAGCGAAGAACATTACCTCAGAATACAACAGGATCTTGATTGGATGGCCCAAATGAGCCGAGGAGTGGCAGATGGAGTTTAATTTAGATAAATGCGAGATGCTGCGTTTTGGAAAAGCAAATCAGGGCAGGACTTATACGCTTAATGGAAAGGTCCTGGGGAGTGTTGTTGAACAAAGAGTCCTTGGAGTGCAGGTTCATAGCTCCTTGAAAGTGAGTCACAGGTAGATAGGATAGTTAAGATGATGTTTGGTACGCTTGCCTTCACTGGTCAGTGCATTGAGTATAGGAGTTGGGAAGTCACGTTGTGGCTGTACAGGACATTGGTGAGGCAACTTTTGGAATGCTGTGTGCAATTCTGGTCTCCCTGCTATAGGAAGGATGTTGTGAAATTTGAAAGGATTCAGAAAAGGTTTACAAGGATGTTGCCAGGGTTGGAGGGTTTGAGCTATAGAGAGGGAATGAATAGGCTGGGGTTATTTTTTCATGGAGCATCGGAGGCTGAGGGGTGACCTTGTAGAAGTTAATAAAATTTTGAGGAGCTTGGATAGGGTGAATAGTCGACGTCTTTTCCTCAGGGTTGCAGAGTCCAAAACTAGAGATCATAGGTTTGAGGAAAGAGGGGTAAGATTTAAAAGGGACCTTAGGGGCAACTTTATCATGCAGAGGTGGTGCTTGTCTGGAATGAGCTGCCACAGGAAGTGGTGGAGGCTGGTACAATTACAGCATTTAAAAGGCATCTGGATGGGTATATGAAAAGGAAGAGTTTAGAGGGATATGGGCCAAATGGGACTAGATTTATTTATTAAATCTGATCAGCATGGATGAGTTGGACCGAAGGGTCTGTTTCTGTGCTGTATATCTCTGACTTTACGGCATGCCTTAAGCTCCAGAGGATACAGGTCTAGACTGTCTAGCCTTTCCTCATATGGCAATATGCTCATTCTAGATATTAGTCTACTAAACCTCTCATGATTGTAATCACCTCCATTGAATCCCTTTGTTTTATCTGCTCCAAGCGGAACAACTTCAAGTCCTCTCCCAACCTTCCCAAGTTACCACCATTCCTCATCACTGGAACCATTCTTGTGAATTTCTTCTGCACTCTCTCCAAACACCTCATAGCCTTCCTGAAGTCCAGGCCCAGGATTGAACACAATACACCATTTGGGGCCAAAACTGGTATTTAATAAAGGTTTTGTACAACATCCTGGTACTCTAACAAAGGTAGAGAATGCTGGAGAAACTCAGCAGTTCAGGCATTCTGTGGAGAGAGAAACAGAGATAACGTTCCATGTCCAGAGTGAGTCTTCTTCAGAAGAACACTCTTGTTCTGAAGGATCAGTAGACCTAAAATTACATCTGTTTCTCTCCCCACTGATGCTGCCAGACCTGCTGAGTTTCTCCAGCATTCTATGTGTTTGTTTCAGATCTCCAGCATCAGCAATATTTTGCCTATATTGCTGGTACTCGACAGCTCTACCTATAATGATGAGTATCCTATAAGGTTGATTAACTGCCCTTTCATCTGTCTTATCATCTTCAGAAACTTAAGCACAAACACCACCAAGGGTTCTTGCAACCCCTTTAATTTGGTACAATCCAAAATCTATTGTCTCTTATTCTTGCTGCTAAAATCTATCGTTTTGCACTTTGGAAGTGAGATTTCACCTCATCCAGTGTGGAAAATACATCAGTTCACACATTGATATTGTGATTCCAAAAGCCATTTCAGAAACTTTAGTTTACTTCCTTAAAATGATTTAAAAATTTGTAGGGAAAGGAGAAGACAGCTCTTGAAAAATGATTACACAATACTTCACCATCTTAGAATATCTGACACCAATCTAACCGGCAATTACTGATTTACTGTTTCTCTTATCGGTCCTGAATTACCATCTCTTTTATTGATCTGTCAACCATTAGCAAGCTACCCAGAGAACCATAAAAAATTTACAATCCAGAGTGAGGCCATTCAGCCCATTGAATCTGGGACAGCTCTTTGGTGGAGCAATTTAAACCATTTCATTGGCAATAAGTCAACTACTATTATAATTCTCCCTTTCTTAAATTAACGATCAGGATCTGGGTATCACTGGGAAGGCAGACATTAATTGCCCACACCACGTCTAACTGAAAAAATGGTCAAGAGCTGCCTTCCTCTGTGCTGGTGCAAGGCCCCTGTAGGGGACAGTGAAGAGTCAAACTCAATGGGAGTTGCATGTTGAGACAAGATGAGTCCTTCAGATTTCCTTCCCTAAAGGTCCTTAGTGAACCCAATCACTGCAATCCAACAATTGTGGTCACTCTTCCTAGAGTTTCACTTCTTTGTTACAACAAGTCTCTGCTTTTTCAATTATTTTCCTGTAGAAACGAATCTCAGTAGTTTGGTCACTTTTTTTATATGACCTTAACTAGCTGCACCACTTTTTTAAAAAAATGATCTTTTAATGATCCCACAGATCTTGCTGGGTTCTTTTTCAGTCCATTTAACATCTAATTTCCAAGTTTGACATCATAGTTTGTTTCCCCCCAAATTACGATAACTCGTAACTTTTCTACATTGAAGTTCCCTTGCTAATGAGACAGCTATTCTGTGAGTTATTAATGGCTTTGTCTGTATTTTGTTGCAGTCCTCCTCAATTTTAACTGCAGCCCTCAATTTGATGCTATCCACAAATTATTTTATAGTGTTACAGCTACAGAGAAGGCGCAGAGAAAGATCAGCTCTAATATGCATCCAGTATGGATTTAGCAGAGAATAATTGCCAATACAGTGTAAAAATCTTTATTCCCACACTCTGTGCTGGATTTAAAGACAGGCCCCACAGGACAGGGTATTGTGCATTAATCCATAGGTTAACAAGTTTGACTTTCATCCATGGAGCAGTCAGCAATGTGTTTGCAGCTCCTGCCAGTTTAATTAACTACTGAACAGGCAGAGGCTTGGAACCTTGGCCCTAATTAGTAGGAAATGGGATAAGCTCTGCTATGTAACTCCAGTTCACAATGTTGGAATTGACAGGTCCTAAACCAACATCCCACTATCAAAGCACATTGACATTTAAAGGACAATGGACAGATAAAGTAAAATGATGTTCAGAAGGCATTTGATGAAGCCCCCCCGCCACGGGAGGCTGGTTAAAAAATTAAAGCACATGGGATAGAAGGTAATGCACTGGCAATGGATTATTGATTGGCTAACAGACAGAAAACAGAGTAGGAATAAATGGGTCATTCTCACATTGGCAGGCTGTGATCAGTGGGGTACCATAAAAATAAGTATTTGGTCCCCAACTGTTCAAAATCTATATCAATGATTTGGAGGCGGAGACCATATGTGATATTTCTAAATTTGCAGATGATCCAAAGCTAAATTGGAAAGTGTGTTGTGAGGAAGATGTAAAAGTGGCTTCAGGAGGACTTGGGCAAGACTAGCATATGGGTAAGAACATGGCAGAAGGACTAAAGGTGGAAACACTTGAGGCTACCCACTTTGGTCAGAGAAACCGATGTGCAGAGTATTTACATAAGAACATAAGAACTAGGAGCAGGAGTAGGCCATCCGGCCCTTCGAGCCTGCTCCGCCATTCAATAAGGTCATGGCTGATCTTTTCGTGGACTCAGATCCACTTACCCGCGTTCTCACCGTATCCCTTAATTCCTTTATTGTTCAAAAAAAATCTACCTTTTTTTTAAAAACTTTTACTGAAGTAGCGTCAACTACTTCACTGGGCAAGGAATTCCATAGATTAACAACCCTCTGGGTGAAGAAATTCTTTCTCAGTTCAGTCCTAAATCTGCTCCCTCTAATCTTGAGGCTATGCCCTCTGGTCCTAGCTTCACCTGCCAGTGGAAACATCCTCTCTACTTCTATATTATCTATTCCCTTCATAATTTTATATGTTTCTACAAGATCCCCCCTCAATTTCTTAAACATTAAGAGGTTGGAAAGTATAGATGTACAAAAGGATCTAGGTGTCCTAGATGGCTGAGCTAACCCATGCCTTCCCTCAAAAATATGGGGAAGAAATGAAAAGACAGCCTCTCAACATGAGATAAAAATGGATGAGTGAGGCTCAAATGGAGTTTACTGCAGCAGAGGTGAGCTGGGCTGAATCTCATGTTGAACTGAACAAACACATGAACAGGAACAAGAATAGGCCACTTGGCCTTTCAAGCCTGCAATGCCATTCAATAAGATCATGGCTGATCTACATTCTAACTCTACATTCCTGCATAACCCCTGATGATCTTTCATCCCCTTGGTCATCAATAATCTGCCTTAAAAGATTTAAAGATTCTGCATCCACTGCTTGTTGAGGAAGGGATTTCCAAAGACACTCAGCCCTTTGAGAGAAAAAAATGTTTTCTTGTCTCTGTCTTAAGTGGGCGTTCCCTTAATTTTAAGGCATGACCTCCCAGTTCTAGATTCTCTCAAAAGGAGAAAACATGATTTCAACATCCACCTAATAAAATCCCCTCAGGGTCTTTTACATTTCAATTAAGTCACCTTTAGGTCCAAGCTCCAGAGGATACAGGCCTAGCCACAGAGTTGAGGGGTTATTGGAGGGTTCCAGATCCCAGGTATTTGCCCATCACAAGCTTCAACATTGCAAATAAGTTGATTTGATTTACTATTGCCACATTGATCAAGATACAGTGAAAAGTATTGTTTTGCATGCTATACCGACAGATCATATCTTACATAAGTACAACAGGGAGATACAGCACAATGCAGAATATAGTGTTACAGCTACAGAGAAGGTGCAGAGAAAGATCAGCTCTAATATGCAAGAGGTCCATTTATAAGTCTGGTAACAGTGGAAAGAAGCTTTTCTTAAATCTGTCGGTATGAGTTTTCAAACTCTTGTATCTTATGCACAATGGAAGACAGTATAATCGGGGTGGGAGGGCTCTTGGATAATGCTTTGAAGGAAATAAAAGATCACGTAGCAATCTTTCAAAGAACAGCAAGAATTTCTTGGGAAGTTGAAACTTCAATAGGCAAATACCTAAGTTAGACTCAAGATTCTGGAGGGTGTCGATAGACTTATTTCAATAGTTACTGGGGAAATGTTACAAGAATGAAAATCTGTTCTAACTCCTGGTTAACTACAAAATTGACTCCCTCTATTCACTGCTGACATACACTTCAGTCCTCCACAGATTCCTCTCCACTCTCCACCCTCAGGACCTGACCCCCAACTCCCCCACTGGCCCTCCCCACCGTGGTCTTCACCCAACCCCGAACAATAACTTCACCTCAATCTCCAATCCTCCCCTGGACTCCAATCCCCTCATACCTGACAGCCTGTCTCCTCACTTACATTACACTTTCTCTCAGTAACTGAAAGTGGCTTAGAGATCAAAAGACCATAAGACATAGGAGCAGAAATTAGGCCATTCAGCCCATCAAGTCTGCTCTGCCATTCAATCAAGTCTGCTCTGCCATTCAATCATGGCTGATAAGTCTGTCAACCCCATTCTCCCATTTTCTCCCCATAATCCTTGATAATCAAGAACCGATCTATCTGGCTTAAATGTATTCACTGACCTGGCCTCTCACAGCCTTCTGTGGCAGTGAATTCCATAGATTCACCACTCTCTGGCTGAAGAGGTTTCTCCTTATCTCTGTTCCAAAAGGTCTTCCCTTTACTCCAAGGCTGTGCCCTTGAGTCCTAGACTCTCCTACCAATGGAAGCATCTTCCCAACATCCACTCTGTCCAGGTCATTCAGTATTCTGTAAGTTTCAATTAGATCCCCCCTCATCCTTCTAAACGTCATTGAGTGTAGACCCAGAGTCCTCAAACGTTCCTCATATGTTAAGCTTTCCATTCTGGGGCCATTCTTGTGACCCTCTTCTGAACCGGCTCCAGGGCAAGTACATCCTTCCTGAGATATGGGACGCAAAACTGCACGCAATACTCCAAATGTGGCCTGACCAGGGCCTTAGAAAGCCTCAGCAGCACATCCCTGCTTTTATATTCAAGTCCTGTCAAAATAAATGCCAACAATGCATTTGCCTTCCAGACTACTGACTCAACCTGCAAGTTTACCTTGAGAGAATCCTGGACTAGAACTCCCAAGTCTCTTTGCACTTCAGACTTCTGAATTTTCTCCCCATTTAGAAAATAGTCCATGCTTTTGTTCTTACCAAAGTGCATGTCCTCACACCTTCCCACATTGTATTCCATCTGCCACTTCTTTGCCCACTCTCCTAACCTGTCCAAGTCCTTCTGCGGCCTCCCCACCTCCTCAGTACTACCTGTCCCTCCACCTATCTTTGTATCATCTGCAAACTTAGCCAGAATGCTCACAGTTCCTTCATCTCGATCATTAATGTATAAAGTGAAGAGTTGTGGTCCCAGCACCGACCCTTGTGGAACACCACTTGTTACTGGCTGCCATACTGAGAAAAGCCCCTTTATTCCAAAATATCCTGAAATACAACAGAAATTCTTATGGGAAAGAGGTTTAGTTTTAACACTGATCCCACCTTGCCACTGGCTTTGTGGATTCCTGGTCTGGGCTTCAGCTGAGAAGCCTCCTGGCCCAGAGATTCACATGGACACCTCCTTTAAAAGATACGTGTGGGTTTGTTTGTCAGATCAGAATCAGAAAGAAAATGTTCCTAATCCCAAATGGAAGATCTGGGCCATTGTTTACCTTGCAACCCTGTTTGCAACATTGACTACACTTCAGAAAGTATTTCTGCATCTGCAAAGCCCTTATGCAGTGATTGGGAGCTGTGAAAGGAGATATATAAATGCAACATTGTCCTTTCTTTCAAGGATCAGGGCAGGGGAGGTAATTCAAGATTTTTGTAGAATGTTGCTACACATCATCATCCTGGAATTGACACTGGATCTCTCTGGCCAGTTACACCCTGAGTCAGCTACACCCAGCTGGAGCCTAGAGATGGGGAGGTCAGTGAGCAATGCCTGTGGCCCCAAATATTTCCACCTCCCCTCATAGAACAGTCTGTATGGCAAACTGGCCAAGTATAATTATCCACTGATGCTAATGGAGGGTTCAATCTGAGCCATTGAATGTTTTCAAGGAGTTAGATATACAGCTTATGGCTAAAGGGATCAAAGGATAAGGGGAGATGATGGGAAAGGAGACTAAGTTGGATGATCAGCCAATATCATGTCAAATAGCAGAGCAGGCTTGTGCCAAATAGCCCAGTCCTATTTTCTATGTTTCTATAGGCTATAGGAATGAATCCTATAGGCAGGATGAGGTTGGAAGCAGGAGGGAAAGCGATGTGTGATGGGGAAAGGGAGACAGAGATCCCCTCATGTCAGAAGGTGGACCCTGAACGGAGCACTGGAGGAGTGATCCTATTCTCATGCTGAAGGGACAGGGAGTGAGGAGGCAGGGCGGGATGCAGGGGCAGGGGGTAGGGTGTGTAGCTGGGTAAACCTGATACAGCGATGATCTACTTGTCCCTTCCAATCCCTCTTCCCGGCCTTCACCTTCATGACCCCGCTGGGTTGGAGCTGTGAAAACTGAGACATGGGCCAAACTGTCTTCAATACTCCTACAAAAACTCTCCTAGCACATTGGCTGGAGACTAGCTCAGTGTGCTGGAGGTACAGTACCATTTAATCAGGATGACATGTGGGGAACTGCCAATGTCCCATCTCCACCCACACTGTGGTATGAAGGCCCCTGGACAACCCTCTTGCTCTGGTAGCAAATGATGCCCTAAAATGGGCAATTAATGTGTTTTGGAGTGTTTGATGGGGATAGTGTAGAGGGAGCTATTCGCTGTATCTAACCCCGTGCTGAGCCCAGTGTTTAATGGCAACAGTGTACAAGAGAGCTTTACTCTGTATCTAACACCATGTTGTCCTGATCCTGGGAGTGTTTGATGGTCGCAGTGTAAATGAAGCTTTACGCTGTATCTCACCTAGTGCTGTACCTGCCCTGGGAGTGTTTGATAGGGACAGTAGAGGCAGCTTTACTTTGTATCTAACCTCATGCTGTCCTTATCCTGTGTGTATTTGACAGGGACAGTGCAGAGGAAACTTTATTCAGTATCTAACCCTGTGTGTCCTGTCCTGGGAGTTTTTGATGTGGGCAGTGCAGATGAAGCTTTACTCTATAGCCAACCCAAGCCCTCCCTGTCCTGGGAGTGTTTAATAGTGGGGTGCACGGAAACAGTGTAGAGGCAGCTTTACACTGTATCTAATCTTATGCTGTCCCTGTCCTGGGAGTGTTTGATGAGAAATGTATAAAAGGAGCTTTTCTCTGTATCTAACCCTGTACTGTCCCTGTCCTTGGATTGTTTAACAGCTTAAGGTTCTTGAAGATTTGTAGCTTGGGTTGTGGATGAGGTTGTTGGCTTGCTCACTGTGCAGGCTGGTTATCGTATTTACGTTTCGTCACCCACACTAGGTAACATCATCAGTGTGGCCTCCGATGAAGCAGTATTGTTCTACTCCACTTGGAATTTATATGATCCAGTCTGTTAAGTTGGGTTGTGTCATTTCCAGTTCTTTGTTGCATGGGTTTGTAAATGAGGTCTAATTCCACATTCGACGATCATGGAATCATGGTAGCACACAAACCCACAGCAACACTATGACAAACACTCACAAGGACTAAAGACCCCATACCCATGACACACAGGACCAGGAGTTTACAAAATACCTTGCAATGACTGCAACAAGCATTACATCGACCGGACAGGAAGGAAACTAGCCATCAGGATACACGAACACCAGCTAGCAGCAAAGCGACACGACAAACTTTCCCTCATCTGAGTGCACTCAGACAATGAAGGCCATCAATTTAACTAGGACAATGTGACCATCCTAGATCAAGCCAACTACAGGCATGCACAGGAATTCCTAGAGGCCTGGTTTTCAACCTGTAATGCAATCAAACAACATGTGGAATTAGACTCCATTTACAAACCCGTGCAATAAAGAAACGGAAATGACACAACCCAACTTAACAGACCGGATCATATAAATTCCAAGTGGAGAAAAACAACATTGCTTCATCGGAGGCCACACTGATGATGTTACCTAGCATGGTGATGAAACGTAGGTACGATAACCAGCCAGCTCAGCGAGCAAGCCAACAAACTCAGTGTTTAAAGGCGACAGTGTACAGAGAGCTTTACTCTAATCTAACTTCTTGCTGTTCGAGCTGGGACTGTTTGCTGGGGGACAGTGTAGAGGCAGCGTTACTCTGTATCTAACCCCATACAACCCCTGCCTTGGGAATGTTTCATGGGGACTGTGTGGAGACACAGAATGCACCACCTACAAATCACAAGAATTACATACAAATTTCATCAGCCTGTTCGTAAATCATTGAGAGTGTACTTAGAATCAAGATCGATCCATTGTGAAATCTTGGTTCTCAACTCTCCAGTCAGGAATTAGCTCTGCTCCAGTTTTAATATTTTCTAGTCCCAGATGTCAGTATACAGTCATTTAATATTAATTTCTGAACAGTTCACCTGAATGGGTACCGCGGGAACACGGAGGAATTCCCACTCCTGCTCATTTATCATGATAAGCCAGGTTTGCAGAGAAAATTACTTTTGTAGATTTTCACTTTCATTAACAATGCTCTTTGGGAAGTGGGCTGTTGGCTCTGTGAGGGAAAGCTGCTGTTCTGAGAGAGCCCAGACAGAGGAATTAGACTTTATTTAAATCCTAACTATTCCCCCAAACCATGGGGGAATTTCCAGGCATGGAGAATGGAGTGCAGAAGCGCAATTGTGCTGAGGACACAGCAGAATAATTTCAGTGATTCTTGATGCCAACAATTGAGCATCTTTTGGAATATTGCATTCAATTCTGGTTTCCCTGCCAAAAGAAAGATAGGGTGCAGAAAAGATTTACAAGGATGTTGCTGGGGTTGAAGGATTTGAGTTGTAGGGAGAGGCTGAATAGACTGGGTTATTTTCCCTGGAGCATCAGAGGCCGAGGGATGACTTTATAAATGTTTATAAAATCATGAGGGGCATGGATAGGGTGAACAGCCAAGGTGTTTTTCCCCAGAGTAGGGAATTCCAAAGCTAGAGGGCATAGATTTAAAGTGAGAGGGGAAAGATTTAAAAGGGATCTAACAGACAATTTTTTTCATGCAGGGGATGGTGCATATATGTGATGAACTGCCAGAGGAAGTGGTGAAGGCTGGTACAATTGCAAGGCATTAAAAGGATAGGTACATGAATAGGAAGGATATGGGCCAAATGCTGGCAAACAGGACTAGATTAATTTAGGATATCTTGTCGACGTGGAGGAGTTAGACCAAAGGGTCTGTTTCTGTACTACACAGCTCTGTAACTCTATGACTCTACGACACAACCCCTACTCCCAACATAAACTACGCATGAACATACACCATAGAGAATGGAGATGGAACAATTGAGAAAACGATCAAACAACAAACTGCCCTGGACAGATGTCAACACACCCGTCTAGAGGGGAAAGGTATTCCTTGGTCATATCTGGGTGAACCCTGCCACATATAACAGAAGATCCATAAAACCAGCTGTACCAACCTCCCAACCTGAAATTTCAGCTATCTAAAAACAAATGTGTGTATTTATTTGTCACTTCTAACGCATCAAAACTTTTCAAAGGACTTCACAGGAATGGTTATCAAACAACAGATCAGCACAGAACCAGGAGTCAGTGATTTCATTCAAATGAATAGATTGGAAAAGCTAGGGTCATTTTCAGAGAAGAGAAGACCAAGAGGAGACTCACTAGAGGTGTTGAAAGTGATGACAGGTCTGAACAGAGTGGACAGAGAGAACCTGCTCCCATGGTGGGATACAGGCCACTGACTTAAGACAGACAGAAGAACCAAAGCTGACATGAAGAAAACTTTTTGTTTATGCTCTGAATGGTTAGGATTTGGATTGCATTGACAGTGTGGTGGAGAGACGTTCACTTGTGGCTTTCAAAGGAGATTTCATAACTATTTAGAAGGAAATTGTGTGCTGGTGGTAATGTCACTAGGCTAGCAGTGGAGAAATCCTAGAGCTCTGGGGACATGTGTTTGAATCCCACCATGCCAGATGGTGAAATTTGAATTCACTAAAATAAAATCTAGAATAAAAAGAATACAGTCTAATGGTTAAAATCATTGTTAACCGATGTAAAAACTCAACTGGTTCACTAATGCTCTTTAGGAAAGGAAATCCGTCGTGCATACCTGGTCTGGCCTACATGTGACTCTGGACCCACAACAATGGTGTTGACTTTTAGCTGCCCTCTGAAATGGCCAAGCAAACCACTGAGATCAAGGGGCAATTAAGGATGGGCAGTAAATGCTGGCCTTAACAGCAAAACCACATCCCAGGAAAGAACAATTTACAAAAAGCTTGCAGGGCTACAGAGAAAGGGACTTAGGAATGAATGAATGAATTATTTATTTATTGTCACATATACCTTAAAGATACAGTGAAAAGTGTTTTCTTGTCACAGTCCAGTACCTCATTGAGTTACAAAAAGGATAAAAATAAATTACTTAAATAAGAGTTCATCTTCTGTTCAAATTGACGTTTCAAGCATGGCTTCAGGGCTCCTGCAAGGTGTTCCGGTCCTCATAGAACATAGAACATAGAACATTACAACGCATTACAGGCCCTTCGGCCCTCGATGTTGCGCCGACATGTGAAAACCAATCTGAAGCCCATCTAACCTAAACTATTCCATTATCATCCATATGTTTATCCAATGACCATTTAAATGCCCTTAAAGTTGGCGAGTCTACTACTTTTGCAGGCAGGGCATTCCACGCCCTTACTACTCTCTGAGTAAAGAACCTACCTCTGACATCTGTCCTATATCTATCTCCCCTCAATTTAAAGCTATGTCCCCTCATGCTAGCCATCACCATCCGAGGAAAAAGGCTCCCACTGTCCACCCTATCTAATCCTCTGATCATCTTGTATGTTTCTATGAAGTCATCTCTTAACTTTCTTCTCTAATGAAAACAGCCTCAAGTCCCTCAGCCTTTCCTTATAAGACCTTCCCTCCATACCAGGCAACATCCTGGTAAATCTCCTCTGCACCCTTTCCAATGCTTCCAGATCCTTCCTATAATACGGTGACCAGAACTGTATGCAATACTCCAAGCGCGGCCGCACCAGAGTTTTGTACAGCTGCAACATGACCTCATGGCTCCGAAACTCAATCCCTCTACCAATAAAACCTAACATACTGTACGCCTTCTTAACAACGCTATCAACCTGGGTGGCAACTTTCAGTGATCTATGCACATGGACACCGAGATCTCTCTGCTCATCCACACTACCAAGAATCTTACCATTAGCCCAGTACTCTGTATTCCTGTTACTCCTTCCAAAGTGAATCACCTCACACTTTTCCGCATTAAACTCCATTTGCCACCTCTCAGCCCAGCTCTGCAGCTTATCTATGTCCCTCTGTAACCTGCAACATCCTTCCGCACTATCCACAACTCCACCGACTTTAGTGTCATCCGCAAATTTACTAACCCATCCTTCTACGCCCTCATCCAGGTCATTTATAAAAATGACAAACAGCAGTGGCCCCAAAACAGATCCTTGAGGTACACCACTAGTAACTGAACTCCAGGATGAACATTTCCCATCAACCACCACCCTCTGTCTTCTTACAGCTAGCCAATTTCTGATCCAAACCGCTAAATCACCCTCAATCCCATGCCTCCGTATTTTCTGCAATAGCCTACCATG
>NC_063334.1:123458066-123496472 GCF_021869965.1 Rhincodon typus
TTAGCTCTCTCTTTAGGTCCTTCCTGGCTAACTTGTAACTCTCAAGCGCCCTAACTAAGCCTTCACGCCTCACCTCTACATAAGCCTCCTTCTTCCTCTTGACAAGAGATTCAACTTCTTTAGTAAACCACGGTTCCCTCACTCGACCACTTCCTCCCTGCCTGACAGGTACATACTTATCAAGGACACGCAACAGCTGTTCCTTGAACAAGCTCCACATTTCAATTGTGCCCAGCCCCTGCAGTTTCCTTCTCCATCCTATGCATCCTAAATCTTGCCTAATCACCTCATAATTGCCTTTCCCCCAGCTGTAACTCTTGCCCTGCGGTATATACCTGTCCCTTTCCATCGCTAAAGTAAACATAACCGAATTGTGGTCACAATCACCAAAGTGCTCACCTACCTCCAAATCTAACACCTGGCCTGGTTCATTACCCAGTACCAAATCCAATGTGGCCTCGCCTCTTGTTGGCCTATCTGCATACTGGGTCAGGAAACCCTCCTGCACACATTGGACAAAAACTGACCCATCTAAAGTACTCGAACTATAGCGTTTCCAGTCAATATTTGGAAAGTTAAAGTCCCCCATAACAACTACCCTGTTACTTTCGCTCCTATCCAGAATCATCTTTGCAATCTTTTCCTCTACATTTCTGGAACTTTCTGGATGCCTACAGAAAACTCCCAACAGGGTGACCTCTCCTTTCCGGTTTCTAACCTCAGCCCATACTACCTCAGGAGACAAGTCCTCATCAAACATCCTTTCTGCCACCGTAATACTGTCCTTGACTAACAATGCCACACCTCCCCCTCTTTTACCACCTTCCCTGATCTTACTGAAACATCTAAACCCCGGAAGCTGCAACAACCATTCCTGTCCCTGCTCTATCCATGTCTCCGAAATGGCCACAACATCGAAGTCCCAGGTACCAACCCATGCTGCAAGTTCACCCACCTTATTCCGGATGCTCCTGGCGTTGAAATAGACACACTTCAAACCACCTTCCTGCCTGCCAGTACACTCCTGTGACCTTGAAACCTTATTCATGACCTCACTACTCTCAACCTCCTGTACACTGGAGCTACAATTCAGGTTCCCATCCCCCTGCTGAATTAGTTTAAACCCTCCCGAAGAGCATTAGCAAATTTCACCCCCAGGATATTGGTACCCCTCTGGTTCAGGTGTAGACCATCCTGTTTGTAGAGGTCCCACCTACCCCAGAATGAGCCCCAATTATCCAGGTATCTGAATCCCTCCCTCCTGCACCATTCCTGTAGCCACGTGTTCAACTGCTCTCTCTCCCTATTCCTCGCCTCGCTAGCACGTGGCACGGGTAACAAACCAGAGATAACAACTCTGTTTGTTCTAGCTCTAAGCTTCCACCCTAGCTCCTTGAATTTCTGCCTTACATCCCCATCCCTTTTCCTACCTATGTCGTTGGTGCCTATGTGGACCACGACTTGGGGCTGCTCCCCCTCCCCCTTAAGGATCCCGAAAACACGATCCGAGACATCACGGACCCTGGCACCTGGGAGGTAACACACCAACCGCGAGTCTCTCTCGTTCCCACAGAATCTCCTATCTATCCCCCTAACTATGGAGTCCCCAATGACTAATGCTCTCCTCCTCTCCCCCCTTCCCTTCTCAGCAACAGGGACAGACTCTGTGCCAGAGACTTGTACCCCATGGCTTACCCCTGGTAAGTTGTCCCCCTCAACAGTATCCAAATCTGTATACTTGTTTTTGAGGGGAACGGCCACAGGGGATCCCTGCACTGTCTGCCTGTTCCCTTTCCGTCCCCTGACTGTAACCCATCTACTTTTTTCCTGTACCTGAGGTGTGACTACCTCCCTGTAACTCCTCGCAATTACCCCCTCAGCCTCCCGAATGATCAGGAGTGGAAATAGCTAGGTTCTCGCAGAGAGTCACCACAGACCTGGGCCAAATGGCCTCCCTTTCCCACCATGTTGTTTCTATTCTGTAAGGCAGTTTGAGGGCAGGAAACGTAATCAAAGTGTAGGCTTTAAGGCCATAAAGTAATGAGTGAAATAGAAAAGAGGAGAGTTTAGGGACAGAATTTCAGTATTGAGAGCTTGCACAGATGGCTGCCAATGATGGAATAAAAGAATGTGGGAGTTTGCAAAAAGCCAGCATTAGCATAGTACAGGGCTCTGGGACTGAGGGAGATGACAGGGAAAGGGTAGACGTCAGGAAGGGGTTTTGAAGCGCGGGACATTTTAAATTTTACATAAATTACATATTTAACTGTTACACATTTAATCATTTTAAATTTCTGAGTGTTGGCTGAATGGAGTAAAGGGAAAAGAACTTTTTTTTAAATTCATAAAGACAAAGAGGATGGCGTAAAGCATCAACTCAGGTCTTATCGGTCCTCTCACAAAAATAGTCAGAAAGCAAGCGATGGGAATGACACAAAGATTCTGCAGAAGGATATAAACAGATTGATCAAGTGGACAAAAACTGGGCAGATTGAATGGAATGCTGGAAAATGTGAGGTTATGCATTTGTAAGGGATAAAGGAGCTGAATTTTATTTAAAGGGCAAAGACTACAGAAAGCTACAGAACTGAGAGATTGGGAGTTCTCATCCATAAATCATAAAAAGCTAGAATCTAAGTTCAGTGGGTAATAGGGAAGGCAAGTGAAATATTGG
Source organism: Rhincodon typus (assembly GCF_021869965.1). Classification (NCBI taxonomy): domain Eukaryota; kingdom Metazoa; phylum Chordata; class Chondrichthyes; order Orectolobiformes; family Rhincodontidae; genus Rhincodon; species Rhincodon typus. The sequence goes on from NC_063334.1 coordinate 123,460,741, forward strand.
CCTTCATTTCAAAAGGAATGGAATATGAAAGTAGGGTGGTTTTGCTGAAACTGTACAAGGCACTAGTCAGACCACAGCTAGAATATTGTGAACAGTTTTGGACCCCTTATCTAAGGAAAGATAGACTGGTATTAGAGGCAGTTCGGAGAGAGTTCACTAGGCAGACACCATGTATGGACAGAATGCTTTATGAGGAGAGGTTGAGTAGGTTGAGCCTGCACTCATTGAAGTTTAGAAGAATCAGAGATGGTCTTATTGAAACATACAAAATTGTTAGGGACTTTGACAGGGTGGATATGGAAACATTGCTTCATATTGGCGGGGTAGGGGGGAGCGTGGAGATGGTGGTGGAAGTCCAGAACCAGAAGGTATAATCTCAGAATAAGGGGTCACCCTTTTAAACAGAGATGAGGAGGAATTTGTTCTCTCAGAGGGGAGTGAATCTGTGGAATTCTTTAGCACAGAAGGATGAATCATTAAGTATATTCTAGGCTGAGATAGACATATTTTAGTAAGTAACGGAATAAAGGGTTATAGGGATAAAGGCAGTTCAGGATTATCAGATCAGCAATGATTTTGTTGAATGGTGGAGATGATGCAATGGGCTGAAAGGCCTGCTCATGCTCTTATATTCTATGTGTCTATGCTGCACTGAAGCACCAGTCTAAAGTACGTTCTCGAGCTCCTGCGATGAAGCCAAAACTCACACCGCCTGGTTCAGAGGTGAAAGAGCTGCCGGTGAGCTGAGCCCGATAGTCACTGCTCTAAGGTGTTTCCTCCTGTACTTCAGTGTCTGGCCAGGATAGTCAACAAGGTTAACAATAGGCTGTCTGGGTCCACACCAAACCATGAAGGGGAGGTTAATCTGGAAAACTGGTATCTACGTGCGAGCCTGCTCACTGAGAAAACCCAGGAGAGGAGAAGCAAAAATATGTCTGAAAACTTCCTGTTTCTTTCTGCACCTAGATGGAGCACATCTTATTGAGGAAAGCCACATTTTAATGCACAATTGCTCTTGTTTGATGAGCAAATGGTGAACAGGCTCGATGGCCTGAATGGTCTACTTCTGCTCTTGTGCCCTATGGTCCTAATACAGTCAGTTAACCTTTACTTTTCTCTTCCTTGTCTCAGACACCTGACTTCACACAATTTACAATCGCTGCACCTGTGTGTGAAACAGACCAATGCTGGATTAGCCACATGGAAATGAGGAGAAAGAGAGAGAGAGAGAGAGAGAGAGAGAAAAGCACTCAGAAGGAATGAGTCAGAAAGAGAAACTGTCAGATTCAGCACAGAACCAGAGAGATAGAAACAGATAAATACTGGTGGACAGACAGACACTGGCACACAGCATTGGACTGATGGAGAGAGAGAGAGAGAGAGAAAAAGAGAGAGAGAGGTAGAGAGAGAAAAAGAACTGGCAAATACAGTACAGAAACAGACAGAAAAAGATTTACAGAGACGAGAAGCCACAGAGAACTGGCAGAAACAGACTGGCAAATACAAAGAGATTTGCACATACAATGGGACTGGCAGACCGAGGTACTTGAAGACAGAGAGATTGGCAGCCACGTACAGCAGCCAACATTTTTACAGCCCTTTGATATAATCAAGCTTCCCCTGGTGTTTCACAGCGGTGTTAGACAACACAATTTGATACCAAACCACATTAAGACAGAAGACCCAAAAGTTGTCAAAAGACGCAAGTTTTAAAGAACATCCAAAAGGCGGAAAGAAAGAAAGCTGGAGAGGTGGAACGATGGAGTTATTTAAGACCCAGATTGCTGAAGGCATGGCCACCAATTAAAATCAGCAATTCAAGAATTTGGAATTAGATAGAGAAAGGAGACTGGATGAACTGGGAGGTTCACTTGCTACTGAGGTCCAGGTCTGAGGCATACAAGTTAGGTGACCTGGAAATATAGGAAACCCTGGTACAACCTTTATAAGGCCATCAGAGATGCCACGAGACAACACTAAACTAAACTTGAGACCCAGACTAACCACATGGACACCATCATTTGTGGCAAGGCTTACAAAACATAATGGGCTACAAAGCAAAGTTGAACAGAATCACAGGCAACAGTACATCCTTCCCTGACAAGCTCATTGCATTCTACACTTGCTTCAAACAGAAGGTCAGTGAAATGATGTCACCTGTCCCATTAACCTCGGTGCACTTGTACCCACGGTAACCGCCACGGATGTTATATTGGTCTTCGAGAGAAAGAATCCATGGACAGCAACTGACCCTAATGAAATCCCTGCCGTGCACTAAGATCCTGTGTGGACCAGCTAGTGGGAGTATTTGCAGACATCTTTAACCTCTCCTTACTATGATCTGAAGACACTAGCTGCTTCAAGAAGACCACCATCATCCCGGTACCAAGGCAAAATCATGCAGAGGGCCTCAATCATACTAACTGCTGACTCTGACCTCCATAATTATGAAGTGCTTCAAGAGGATAGTCGTGGCTCACATTAACTCCAGCCTACCAAATTGCCTTGATCCTTTGAAATTCACCTACTGCCACAACAGGTCCACAGCTTTCACCATCTCCTACAACATCTGGATAACAAGGATATCTATGTTAGGCTCCTACTTATTGAATACAGTTCTGTCTTTAATGCCATAATTCCAAACAAATGCATCTCTAAACTCTGAGGCCTAGGTCTCAACCCCCCTCACTGTAAGTGAATCCTTAACATCCAGACCCATAGACTGCAATCAGTAACAAAAGGTGACAATACTTCCTCCACCATGAGGAAGGCATGGGGAGGCAATGGCCTAGTGGTATTATTGCTGGACTGTTAATCCAGAGAGCTGGATAACGTTTTGGGGACCCGGGTTCGAATCCCACCACGGCAGATGGTGGAATTTGAATTGAATAAAATATCTGGAATTAAGAATCTAATGATGACCATGAATCCATTGTCAATTGTTGGAAAAACCCATCTGGTTCACTAATGACCTTTAGGGAAGAAAACTGCCATCCTTATCTGGTCTGGCCTACATGTGACTCCAGACCCACAGCAATGTGGTTGACTCTGAGCTGCCCTCTGGGCAATTAGGGATGGACAATAAACGCTGCCTAGCCAGCGATGTCCTCATCCCGTTAATGAATAAGGAAACCATAATCCATAACACTGATGCCTTGCAAAGCTGCGTACTCAGCCCCTTACTATACTCCTTATACACTCACGACTGTGTGGCCAAATTCCACCCCAACTCCATTTCCAAGTTTGCTGACAACATCTCAATTGTAAGTTGGATCTCAAATGACGATGAGACAGAATACAGGAAAGAGATTGAGTGCTTAGTGGCGTGGTGTAAGGGCAACAATCTCTCCATCAACATCAGCAAAACTAGGGAGCTGGTCATTGACTTCAGGAAGCAGATTGGAGGGCATGCACCTGCCTGCATCAATAGTGCAGAGGTGGAGATGGTTGAGAACGTCAAGTTCCTGGGAGTGATGATCACCAACAACCTGTCCTGGTCTACCCATGTTGATGCGATAGTGAAGAAAACGCAACATCTCTACTTCCTCAAGAGGCTAAGTAAATTCAACATATGCACAAAGATTCTTGCCAATTTTTTAGATGCACTATAGAAAACATCCTATCTGAATGCATCATTGCATGGTTTGGCAACTGCTCTTCCCAAGACCTCAAGAAATTACAGAGAGTCATGTACACAGCCCAGTCCATCATGCAAACCAGCCTTCCATCCATTGACTGCAACATAATCAAAGGCCCCCTCCTGTCCTGGTTATAGTCTCTTTCACCCTCTTCTGTCAGGCAGAAGATATAAAAGTTTGAATACACATGAACAGATTCAAGAACAGCTTCTTCCTCACAGTTATCAGACTTTTGAACGGACCTCGCAAATGCTGGTGAGGATCTCTCTCTGCACCTTCTCTGCAGCTGTATTCTGCACTCTGTTCTGCTACCCTTATGTATTTTTATCGTACAATCAGTCTGCTGAGCATGCAAAACAACAGTTTTCACTGAATCTTGGTACATGAGACCACAATAAAATCAATCAAGCAAACAGAGAGAGAGAAAAAATAATGAGATGGATACAGAAACTCGCAATGCATAAAGAGAGAAAGATGGACAAAACAAGTTAAGAAGAAAATGAGACAAATAGAAGTATTGAATAAGCAACAGGAGAAGAGAGTTACCAAATAGAACAGATTAATTTTTCTGAATTGGAGAGATCATTAAGAATAATAAACTTAACCCTTTTTGAAATCAAAAGCAGAGACAGAGGAAGATTTACTGTTCAGCTGATAGATTTTGAAGTGTCAAAAAAAAAAGAATAAAATGAGTCAGAAGAGAAAAGAGAATGTATGTTGGAGAGAGAGAGGCTTTGAATGAGACATTAATTTGAACAATGAGACAGACTGGAGGAGAGGTCAGCAAAACACAGGAAATCACTATATAACAATACCAATATGGGAAGAACTGAACAGATACAATGGTTAGGCAAAAGAAAAGACAGAATAAAAGTGTTATATCTGACAGAGGAATATCCAGGCCGAGGAAATAAACAGGCTAGGAATCGGAAATTGATTGGCAGTTTAAAGAGGGAGAACCTGAAATCAAATACACAAACCCTGGCATGGAAATTCTATTCTTTCCTCAGCTATATTGTGACAGGAATGTATATATCTGTAACTTCAAGAGATGCTGTGTAAAGGCTGTGAACATCATAAGGATCAGCTATTAAACCCTTTGCTGGTTGTGAATGGGGATAAAGAAGAAGGAGAATTATACACCTCATGAAACCATTAGCATGTTGGAAGGTGAATACTTCTCACTCTGGGATCTTTGATTATATATCACCAGCAATTCAACATGTTCCCCCTCAATTATCATACCATCAGCTCTGACGTGCTGCACACAGAAGGAAGCCAGCCTGGGAAAGATGGAGGGATACAAACAATAGACATCGACAGTGAAAGAACACCTGGGCAAGTGAAGACAGGGATAAGGAGCACAGGTAGAGACTGAAGCAATGTGAAGATCTACTGGATTAATTCAAATGTCATGAACAAAATAGGAAAGGAAGAGGTAGCGAGGGTGATAGAAATGGGATAGCAAAAATTGAGGACAGAGATATGGAGAAAGATTGAAACACACACCTAGGGATAGCGATGTAGGAACAGAGATCGACAGAATTTGAGATGGATTGAGATAGGCAGAAAGAGAGCCTACACAACTATAGATTCAAAGCGTGCAAAATACAAAATAAATGAATGTAATCAAACAAGGGGATGAAGTTGAAAAAAAAGACAAACAGGTAAATGCCAAAACAAAGGGATAGGTATAAGATATATAACATTTAAGAAACATTTTTTTAAAAGGGGAAGAGGGTCAGAAAAATGAGAAGTAAGTGAATGGACAGACAGTGGTTCATCGTCAGGGTGAGGATTCAGTGATAAAATTCTGCAAACAGACAGTAATTTAAAAATGTCCCAACTGTATCATCAGCCTGCTAGGTTCAGAATTGATGCACTGTCAGGAGAAGGAGAGGTAGCCTATAGGGTTATCAGTAAAAACTCAAATTGAAGGAATTAAATATCTGTGTAAATGTAACTGGCATCAGTAGGGCTCGACTCACAGTGACATTAGCATTGAAGGTTACATCCCAAATATGCAGTGAACAACCAACATAAAGCCAACACTATAATGTCAAAGTGAAGTGGCGACATCAGCTTCACTCACTCTTAAACTTAGGTGATTGTAGAACGAAAGTAAGGGAACTAACCAGGACCTCGACTTTGAAGAGAGAGACTGTATGAGACAGAACAGTCTGTACATGAGAGAGTGTGGAGGGGACGGGGGAAGAGATTGTAGGGAAATGAGAGGTGGGGGATGGCAGAGAAAGTGTTGGGGAGAGGAGAGAAAGATTGTGTGCATGTGTGGCAGGGGGAGAAGTGAAATTGTGGGAAAGGGGAGAGAATGTGGGGGAGAGAGAATATGGAGGAGAGAAGGAACAGAGAATATAGAAGTGGAGAGAAAGTGTAGGGGCCAGAGCATGGGAGAGAGGAGTGAGAAAGCGAGAGTGGGAGAAAAAGTGAGACAGAGAGGGAAGAGTGCTGGAGAGTGGAGAGAAAGATTGGGGAAGACAGCGTGGAAGTGAAGGAAGAAAGCACATAAGAGAAAGTGGAGAATGGCGAGTGTGTGAGAAGAGAGGGATAACGAATGTGAGAATTACTAGAGAGAGTGGGAGAGAGAGAGTGGGAAAAATACATGGAGCATAGGAGAGGAGAAGCTGTGTACGAGAGAAAGGTAACGTAGGCGAGAGGGAACGGGAGAAGCGAGAATGTGTGGGTATGGATAGACTGAGCAGAGAGAGGGTGGATGACAGAATACACTGGACAAAGGAATGGTTAGGGGGGAAAAGACATCGGACGGAACCAGGGAAGGAGTCCGCAGTGCATTTCATAGACTCGATGAAGTATTTCTGGGCACAGACAAAGGAATGGAAATGATTAAATTCCTGAGCAGAAAGCGCCAGGAGCTTGAGTGAGGAAGAAGGGAGTTTCAGCACCGAGAGGCAGTGGACAGCTCCCTGTGGTGGGCGGCGGACTGAGCCTGAGCTACTTACCGCTCAGAGGGTGCAGGCAGCAGGCGAGGAGCAGCAGCAGCGGCGGCGGCGGAGGAGCAGAGCCTCGGATCCCGGGTGACATCTCTTAGGAGCAGCAGCGGCGCAGCCCAGACCCAGCTCTGGAGGAGAAATCAAACCCTACAAATGTCCCGAGGCAGAGATACACAGACAGACAGACACAAACAAAACAGTCAGAGACACTGCTCCCGGTGTCCAGCTCCTTCTATAATTCCTCTGCCATTTCGCAGCGCTCCCCGACTCTGCCCCAATGATACACTCGCTCTTCATGCCAGCGGCTCGACTATATAAGGGAGGGTTGGCTGGAACACTGCAAGGGCATTGGTGCAGAACACACGCCAGTCAGGGGAAAGGGCGGGCGCTTGACTGACTGGACACCCGTTTCACAGACTGACGCTGTGTTGCAATGTGCCCGCCTCTGAGTCAGGAGATTTGGGGAGGGTTTCAAATCCCACCCCAGAGACTTTGAGTGTACAACCCAGGCTGAGGGAGACAGATGCAGAGAACGCTGGAGAAACTCAGTCAGGTCTGCCAACATCTGCGAAGAGAGTTAACACTTCGAGTCAGATAGTGACTTCTTCAAGATCCCGTAAATCAGACTGGGGGAAACGCTGTTCCTGTCAAAGTCAGATCCAACAGGCTTCAGAAACGGTTCTGAGCAAGGGTCACCGGACCCGAAACGTTAACTCTGATTTTTTTTCTTCGCAGATGCTGCCAGACCTGCTGAGCTTTTCCAGCAACTTCTGCTTTTGTTTCAGAAACGGTGCCTTGGCTGGACTGTCTAAGGGAGTCCTCAACACTCTTTAATAAATTGCTTGCCCATACAGTCCACTCGGATGAGAGTTTGAGGGCAGTAAGTTAGGAAGTGAAGAATCATTGCCCATGCAAATCCCTTCTTGGCCTCCCCCCACCCATCTCTGCAGGTTCCTCCAGCACCACAGCCTCTGAGATCTCCATGCTTCTCCAATTCCAGCATCATGAGTATTCCTCAACCCTCCCTTCCTCCCAGCCCAGCTCCTCACAATTTAGTGACTCTGCCCTTGGCCACCATGTGTCCAACTGCCTGTGCCCAGAGCTGTGCCCGGGGATTTATGGGGGGGACTGAGGTGCATAAAACTCTGTGTACCCCAACCCTACAGCTCACACCATGACAAATCACACCTTACAGCCAAACAACCCCACCCCCCCAAACCAAAAACAAAACAAAAGTTCATACAATGCCAGTCTCAGCAATTCAAAGCACCCCTCACCTCGGCTTCTGGTTCTTCCCAGGTGCCCATGGCCCAAGGGTTGAGGCACCCAAAGCACAGGGCCCAGGGCAGTCACCCTGATTCACCTGGCACAGGCTAGTGACAGTTCCTCCAGAGATCCCTCCTAAGAGTTTATTGAAACTTCACTTCACTCTCCTCCTGTGAGACCTCCTTAAAACCTATCTCTGATTGAGTTTTTGGCCATCTGCCTTTGTATCACATTGTGTGGCAGAGTTTCAGATCTTTCTCTGGAATACTGATGTGAAATGCCTTAGGATATTTTACAACATTTGCTGTACAAAAATACAAATTGCTGTTGTTCTTGTAAAGATTGGCTCAACTTGGCTCATTTTGGGACAAAATAAATAAGTTGCTATTGCACAGTATCTTATCAAAATTTCTGAACATTCCAAATCATTTTGAAGCCATTGGCATGCTTACAAAGTGCTGTCAATGTTGAAATGTAGAAAATGTAATGGACAACATGCATACAGCAAACTTACCCCAGCAGCTATCAGATTGTCTGTTTTGACTATGTTTGTTGAGGGGTAAATTTTGATCAGGACAACAAAGAGGGCTACGGGGAGATGCCAGTGTCAATGGTATGGATAATTAACCTAGTGCTAAGGATATGGTTAAGTAATCCAGAGCCCCAGGATAATGTCCTGAGTTAACATCACCCAGTGTTGGTGGAATTTAAACTGAATTCATAAATCTGAGATATAAAACTGGTCTCAGTGATGGTGACTATAGAAAGTATCATTGTTGGTTGTGAAATCCCATGTAATGTCCTTCAGGAAACAAAATCAGCCACCCTTACCTGGCCTGGCTTTCATGTGACTCCAGACCCACAGTAATGTTGTGGACTCTTAACCACCCTCTGAAGTGACCTTAGTGAGCCATTCAGTTCAAATGCTATCACAAATGGACAACAAATGCTGGCTTTCCAGCAAAGCCTATGTCCCAGGAAAGAAGAGGAAAACTGCCCTGCTCTTCTTTGAATAGTGCCATGAGATCTCTTGCATCTCCTCTGAATGATGGCCATACTGACAGTGCAGCATTTTGCTCCATTATCCACTTTGGGAGCAAAAACAGGAATGGTGATAAATTGGGGAACAGGGAGGTGCAATGAGATCTGGGTACCATTGTACACCAGTCACTAGAGTAAATATGCAGGCTTTTTTTTATATTCACTCACAGGATAAAGCTGTCATTGGCTAGACCAGCATTTATTACCCATCCCCGATTGAGGTTGCGAGTCAACCACATTGTTGTGGGTTTGGAGTCACATTTAGGCCAGGCCAGGAAAGGATGGCAGTTTTCTTCCCTAAAGAACATTAATGAACTAGATGTATTTTTCCTGACATTTGATAATGGGATTATGGTCATCATTAAATTTGTAATTCCAAACATTTATTGAATTTAAATTTCACCATCTGCCATGGCAGGATTTAAACCAGGTTCCCCAGAATATTACCACAGTCTCTGGATTAACAGGCCAGTAATAACACCACTAGGCTATCATCTCCCCTTGTGCACCAGGTAGTGAAGAAGGCAAATGGTACATTGACTTTCAAAGTGAGAGGATTCAAGTAGGGACGTATTGCTGTAACTGTACAGGTCCTTGGTGAAATCACACCTGGAATACTGTGTGCAGTTTTGGTCTCCTTATCTGAGCAAAGATATTCTGGCTATGGAGGAAGTGCAGTGAAAGTTTACCAGAGATAGTAGGAACTGCAGATGCTGGAGAATCCGAGACAACAAGGTGCAGGGCTGGATGAACACAGCAGGCCAAGCAGCATCATAGGAGCAGAGAGGCTGACGTTTCGGGCCTAGACCCTTCATCAGAAAAGGGGGAGGGGAAGGGGGTTTTGAAATAAATAGGGAGAGAGTGGGAGGCGGATAGAAGAGGGATAGAGGAGAGGATAGGTGGAGAGGAAACAAACAGGTCGAAGAGGCGGGGATGGGGCCAGGAAAGGTGAGTGTAGGTAGGGAGTTAGGAAGGGGATAGGTCAGTCCAGGGAGGACGGACAGGTCAAGGGGGCGTTTACCAAACTGATGGGATGGCAGGGCTGACGTATGAAGAGAGATTGGATTAGTTGGGATTTTAACTGATTTTCAGTGGATTTTAGAAGAATGAGCAGAGATCTGAAAGAAAGTAATAAACATTTAACAGAAATGTACAGGATAAACACAGGAAGGATGTTCCCAATGACCAGGGAGTCCAGAACCAGTGGTCACAGTTTAAGGATATGGGTTAGGCCATTTAGAACTGAGGTGAGGAGAAATTTCATCACTGGATTTGATTTGATTGATTTATTGTAGGGAGTCACATGATGCCAGCACCAACTTGAATCAGTACTCAGAGAGCGGTGAGCCTGTGGAATTCTCTGCCATAGATAGCAGCTGAGGCCAAAACATTGAACAGTTTCAAGAAGAAGTTAGATGTAGTTCTGAGGACTAAAGGGATCAAAAGTCATGGGGAGAAAGTGGGAACACAGTACTGAGTTGGATGATCAACACTGATCATACTGAAACTTGCAAATAATATCAAGACGGACAGCAAGAGCTTCTTTAAATAAATAACAAGGAAGCGAGAAGCCAGAATGAACATTGGCTCCTTCAGAAAATGAAATAATGATAGGGAACCATGAAATGGTTGAAGAGTCGAATAAATACTTTGCATCAGTCTTCACAGTAAAAAACATTAATAGCATCCAAAATTACAATCTATTCAAAGGGATAATGAAAGAGTGGAAATAAATACAATAGCTAAGACTGCAGAAAAGTCCTAGAAAAAACTAATGGGGCTAAAGGCCAGTAAGTCCCCTGGACCTGATGAACTTCATCCTTGGGTATTAAAATAATTAACTACAGAAGTGGTGATACAGTTCCTTAGATTTTGAAAAGTTCCTGGTGGATCAGAGAGCTGCCCAATGTGACACTTAAAGAGTGAAGGAGACAAAAGTAAAATGGGTAACTATAGGCCAGTTAGCTTAATATCTGTTAGTGAGAAAATGGATCTATTATAAAGGATGTGGTAGCAGAGCATTTATAAAAATATAACATGATCAAGCAGAGTCAGAATAGCTTCATGAAGGGATAATCATGCTTCACAAATTTACTCAAATTCATTGAGGAGGTAATAAGCAGAATAGATAAAGGGAAAGCAGTGGATATCATATATTTGGATTTTCAGAAAGTATTTAATGAGATGCCATACATTAGGCTACTTAATGAGATGAGTCCCCAGGGTGTTGGAGGTAGTATTTGGATGATTGGTTAATTAATAGAAGACAGTGTTGGAATAAGGGGTGGGCAGGATGCACTTTCAGGCTGGAAATATATAAATAGTGGAATACCACAGAGATTAGTGCTGGGGCCACAGTTGTTTCAAATATATATTCATGACTTGTATGAGGAAAGCCAATGCACAAGTACCAAGTTTATGAATGACACAAATATTGGTGGGAAGGCAAATAGTGAGGATGATACAAAGAGTCTGCAGAGGGGTAGGGACAGGTTAGGTGAGCAGGCAAAAACTTGGCAGATGGATTAGAATATGAGGAAATATGAGGTTGTGCAAGTTGTCAGCAAGAATAGAAGAGCTGAATATTAGTTAAATGGACAAAGACTGCAGAAAGCTAAAATAAAGAGAGGCATTTGGGAATCCTTGTCCATGAATCACAAAAAGCTAGTTTCCAAGTTCAGCTGGTAACAGGGAAGGCAAAAGGAATATTGGCTTTTATTTCAGTGGGAATGGAGTACAAAAGTCAGGAGGTTTGTTAAAACTACACAAGGCACTGATCAGACCACAGTTAGAATAATGTGAACAGTTTTGTTCCCCTTATCTATGGAACAAAATATTGGCATTGGAGGCAGTCTGGAGAAGGTTCACTAGACTGATGGCCAATATGGAGGAAATGTCTTATGAGGAGTGATTGAGTAAGTTGGACCTGTGCTCTTGGAATTTAGAAGAATGAGAGGCAATCTTACTGAAACATACAAGATTCTTTGGGGGATGTGACAGGGTAGATGATGAAAGATTGTTTCCTCTTGTGGGAGAGTCAAGGGCAGAAGGCATAATCTCAGTGCAATGGGCCACACATTAAGACAGAGATAAGGAGGAATTTCTTCTCTCAGAGGGTAGCAAATCTGTGGAATTCTTTACCACAGAGGTCTATCAAGGCTGGGTCATTAAATATATTGAAGGCTGAGATAAACATTTTTTAATCAGTGTGGGAATAAAAGGCTATAGAAAAAAGGCAGGAAGGAGGAGTTAAGAATCATCAGAGCAGGCATGATCTCATTGAATAGTGGATCTAACACAATGGGCTGAATGGCCTGCTCATGGTCTTGTATTCTATGTGTCTATGCTGCACTGAAGCACCAGTCTAAAGTATGTTCTCGAGCTCCTGCAATGAAGCCAAAACTCACACCGCCTGGTTCAGAGGTGAAAGAGCTGCCGGTGAGCTGAGCCCGATAGTCACTGCTCTAAGGTGTTTCCTCCTGTACTTCAGTGTCTGGCCAGGATAGTCAACAAGGTTAACAATAGGCTGTCTGGGTCCACACCAAACCATGAAGGGGAGGTTAATCTGGAAAACTGGTATCTACGTGCGAGCCTGCTCACTGAGAAAACCCAGGAGAGGAGAAGCAAAAATATGTCTGAAAACTTCCTGTTTCTTTCTGCACCTAGATGGAGCACATCTTATTGAGGAAAGCCACATTTTAATGCACAATTGCTCTTGTTTGATGAGCTTTACCTGGGTGTTCTGTACCTTTAAATAGTATTGATTCTGCCTGAATGCTTTGTCACAAAGAAGTCCTTTTACAAACAATTCCCATCATGAGATTTGCTCATTGTTTTGACCTAGAGGATGATGTGCTTGTTGATGCTTTCAGATTGGGTTTTCAGCTTGTGATGACTCACAGTGAGAATGTGTACCAGAATAGTTCAACCTTGAACTAGGAATCCCGAACACAATTGAACTGAGATGAGGAGAAATGACTTCATTAAAAGGGTGTGGATCATTGGAATTTTCTCCCCCAATGAGCAGGGGATGTTGAGCATATTCAAGGTCAATACAAAGGGAACGTCAGAGGATGGATTAGCTCAGTTGGCTGGAGGGCTGGTTTGTGATGGTAAGGCTGTGGTGACTTTATTTTGGGTATTAAGAAACTTAGGGAAATGGGGATAGTGCAGGAAGAGACACTTGAGATGGTTTATTGTTTTATGGTGGAACAGACTTAAAGATCTTAAAAATGATATGAGGGACAATTTTTTACCCAGAGTGTGGCTCACGTTTGGAATGAACTTCCAGAGGAAGTGGTGGATGCGCGTAAAGTTACGACATTAAAAAGAAGTTTAAATAAGTTCATAAAAAGGAAAGGTTTGGACAGATGTAGGCCGAGTGCAGGCAGGTGGGACTAGCTTAGTTTGGGAACATGGTCACCACGGACTGGTTAGATGGAAGGGTCTGTTTGCGTGCTGTATGACTCTATGACTGTATTTACCCATGTTCCTGTTCTTATGTAAGGGATTGTGGAAATTGCTTGGAATTAAGGGTATAACCATACAGACACATGGATTAAGAGCAGAAGAGGGACATTTGGCCCTTCAGGCCTGCCCTGGGGTTGGTTAGCTCAGTTGGCTGGACAACTGGTTTGCAATGCAGAATAAAGCCAGCAGCACAGGTTCAAATACCCACACCAGCTGAGGTTGAAGGACTCTCCTTCTCAACCTCTCCACTAGCCTGAGCTGTGGTGACCCTTAGGTTAAACTCATCACCAGCTGTCTCTCTTGAATGAAAGAGTGGTTTCTGGGGCTTTGGTGACTTTACCTACCATTCAAGAAGATCATAGTTACTTTGCTTCTGTTCTGAATTCCAAGTTCCCATTTACATCTGATAACCTTTAATTCCCCGTCTAACAAGAAACTGTCCATCATTACCTAAAAAGAATTCCACTTCTATCATCTTCTGATGCATAGAATTCTGAAGTCACACAACATTCTGAGAGAAAGAAATCCCCTTATGCCAATTCCTAATTATAAAACAGTGCTTACTAATTCTGAACCAACCCCCAAGAGGAAACATCCTTCCCACATCAACCTTGTCAAGTCCATTCAAGATCTTACACAGGTCAATCAACTCACCCCTCATTTTCTAAAGTATAGTGGGATCAAACCCAATCTGTTTCACCTATCCTCATAAGACAACCTGCTCATTTCAGATATCAATCTAACAACCCTCCACCTCCAAAACATTTACATCCTTCCCTAAATAAGGAGACCAAAACCATCCACAATATTTGAGATGCAGTCTCACTAATGCTCTGTATAACTGAAATACAATATCCTTAATTTTATGTTCAATTCCTGTCATAATAAAGGATTACAAACCTTGAAGCTTTAAGTACCACTATCATTACTCTAAGAAAAATCACTAGAGAAATGGTATTAGAGAGACCAGGAAGTTGAGATCATCCAAATGAAAGCACCTTCACCCTTTTAATCTGTAGAACAACTATCTATAGTCTAAACATTTTTTCTTTCATTCACTCATGAGACCTGGGCATTATTGGCTGACCAGTATTTATTTCCTGTTCCTAGATGTCCTTGGGAAGTTTATGGTAAGTTGCCTTCTTAAATTGCTGCAGTCCATGTGCTGTAGGTAGACCTACAATGCTGTTAGGGAGGAACTTGCTAGATTTTGACAGCAAATGAATAGTGGCAGAGTGGTTAGCACTGCAGCCTCACAGCACTAGTGGCCTGGGTTCAAATCCAGCCTCAGGTGACTGACTATGTGGAGTGTGCACATTCTCCCCATGCCTATGCAGGTTTCCTCTGATTTCTACCCAAGGTCCAAAGATCTTAGACTAGCCATGCTAAATTGACCACGATATGCAGGGATGTGTAGGTCGGATGGATTAGCCATGGAAAATGCAGGGTGACAGGGGTGGGTTGGAATGCTCTTTGGAAGCTCAGTGTGGACACACACCAGGACGTCAAGATACATTTCCAAGTCAGGGTGGTGAGTGCCTTGGAGGGGAGCTTGTAGGTGGTAGTGTTCCTATGTATCTGTTGTTCTTATCCTTCTAGATGCAAGTGGTTGCGGGTTTGGTAGGTGCTGTCTGAGGAGCTTTGGTGAATTTCTGCAGTACATTCTGTAGGCGTTACTCAACACCCACACACAGTCATTGTAGTTGCTATTGACAGCTTTCTGTTCCTGTGCTGTATTACTATTTGTTCTGGATCAGTCACTCTCTTCTCCGTCTTGGCACTGGCAGGAGTGAATACAATGCCGTTCAACTCCCACAGGAACTATACACCTACGCCGTCAGTTCTGTTCCTTGCTCCCACCTGCTTATTCAGTCTGATCCCAGCAATCTGGTGCTTGGATTAACTATCAACTGTACTTTCTATCCATCAATATGCCTGCCTACCTCTGCCACGATATTATTGTCCATCGCTGTCATTACCTCAGCCTCACTGCTACTAAAACTCAAATACATGTCAAATGCAAGCCATCTTATCCTCAGCTGGTCCTAGCAGCCCTCTGAGCAAGGTCACCAATCTGTAGCATGTCTTTTAAATGTCAACCTCTTTGGGATCTCAATCAGAACTGTATTTGGGATCCTCCTCAGTGGGTCCTGCATATCTCCTCATAGAGCCCAGTACCCTGCTAGACACTCACTATGACCAGGCAGCAATGTCACTGCAAGTGCCACAGGAGACCAAGGAAATGGAACTCCCAGGTTAAATCAAAATCCAGTCAACCTTGGAAAAGATGAAACAGATCCAATCTCACCTTAATATGTCACTCCCATTCTAACCATTTCTACATCATTTTTATGTCTTACTAAATTTATTGATCCCTTCTACCCCAGGGCCAGGGCCAGGATTTCACCTGCACCCCCACCCCTGAGGACCAGCCTCCATAACTCCATCCCACTCCCAGACACAGGCGATTACCAACATTGCAATGAGGGTTAATGCAAGTTCTAGATTTCACAAGACACTGAGAAAATTCCCAGAGACAGTGAAGAATGTTGTAGAGCAGCAGAAAGACCCCAAGGAGCTTCAGGATGTTGTTTTCCATTCCACAACTCAATCCTTTTCCCTCAAGTTGTCTTTCAATTTCCCACTTCCCTCTCAATCCCATTCTTTACATTTCACGTTCAATCCCTGTCAATTTCTCATTCCACCTGATTAACTTTCCCTTAACTCCTATTTGCTCTGTCAGTGACCATTCCTCACTCAGTATTCCTGACAGTGCTGAGACAATCTCTATTTGTATCATTGAATTACAATCAAATGAAATTGGAATGAAATTTGAGCTTGTCATGACTCATTGGGTTAGTGCAGTGGAATGAAAGTCCCACTATTCCCAGAACCATCACAAATGTGAAAATCTGAATAAACCACTAACTTTTTAATTAACTGTCTAAATCAGGGTAATGAATTTGGTCAGCAGGTTTTCTCCACTAACAAGTGATTTGAATTCTATTGGTTTGATTATTGTCACATGTACTTAAGTACAGTGAAAAACTTTGTTTGTGAGCAGTACAGGCAGATCATTGTAAGCAAGGACATACAGATCACAGGGTGAAGAAAACTTGGAAAGAGTGAGGCATATTGTTACATCGCACAGGACATGCATTAAGCAAGATCAACATTAACAAGATCAACATTATTTGAAGTTGGAGACTCCATTCATCAGTCTAATAATGGCAGGGAAGAAACTGTTCTTAAGCCTGTTGAAGCGTGTGTTCAAGCTTCTGGATCTTCTGCCTGGTGGAAGAGGTTGTAGGAGGGCATTACTAGGGTGGGGGTGTCTTTGATAATGTTGGCAGCCTTTCTGCAGCAATAAGAGGTGTAAATAGAGTCCATGGATGGAAGGTTGATTTATCTGATGGTCTGGGCTGTGCACACAAACTTCTGTGGTTTCTTATGGTCCTGGGCAGAGCAGTTGCCATACCCGGATGGTGTGCTTTCTATGGTGCATCTATAAAAGTTGGTGAGGGTCCTTATGAACATGCCAAATTTCCTGAGCTGCTTGGGGAAGGATAAGCATTGTTGTGCATTCTTGACCATTGTATCTACTTGGGACGTCCAGGTTGTCTGTTATCATCACTCCTAGGAACTTGACGCTCTCAACACTCTCAACCTTCACTCTGTTGATGTAGATGGGGGCATGTTCTCTTCCTTTCTTCCTGAAGTCAATGACCAGTAAATAACTACTTATTGCAAATAAATTGTTTTTGACCAACAGCAAAGAAGAAGCACGAACTGTTAACTTACAACTCTATAACTTAAACTCTGTCCCTTTTAAAAATTCCCATTTGCGCAATCAGACAGACACACAGAGGCAGACAAGACATGAATATTGTGGGTGGACCAAATCAAAAAATCAGAGAAACATAGTTTTGGCACCAGTCTAGTCTATAGATATCAATGAGTTAATTTCTTTTGGTTTTGATTCCCCCTGATTCTTTGCTAATGTCTTGATGTGTGCACCCCGATCCTCAGTCTTTCGCCTACTGGTTGAAAATTCATCCTTTCAATGCCTCTGAAGGTTGTTTTCCCTTTCGCCTTTTACATGCGACTTGCAGAGAGAGCAGTGCATACAGGAAAGGTGGGAGCAAGTAGCTACTAGTGATTTACTGTCACTTCTCTATACATAGAAGGGAGCAAGAGAGTGACAGATTCTTTCTCTTCACAGGCAGGATATTTATGCTGCATTGTCCACACACAAGGTTGCAGTCCCCTGCTCAGGAGCCAATCAGGAGGCTGTCACTATGTTGAGTGCTCCTGAGCCTACAACATCAGTCACTAATTGAAAAGCCAATCAAAAGACTGGATCTATGCAGAATAACCTGAAACAGTCACAGGCAGTACAGGTTTGTCTAGATTTCTCTGTAACCTCTCAAAGGAGGCAATATTGTAGATACAACTCACAATATGTTGCTGTAACTTGTTTTTAAGATGGCAAGCACCTTCTTACACAACTTCAGAGAATGCTGAAGATACTCAGCAGTTCTCGCACCATCTGTGGGGAGAGAAACAGAATTAATGTTTTGAGTCTGGTATGACTCTTCATCTGAGTCATATCGGGTTTTAAACATTAACTCTGTTTCACTCTTCACAGATGCTGTGGAACAGGTGAATTTCTCTAGTATTGTCCGTTTGTTTCAGATTTCCAGCATCTGCAGTATTTTGTGTTCATTCTCACAGAGCTTCCTTGGTTTAAAGCATTATCTTTTCCCATTTTTATTCCACAGTTTCTATTCCACACTAAAAAAAAGGTAAATATAGCCTTTACAAGCTGTACACTTAAATGCTTGCTGAAGATCCACAGGGTGGAAAGTTTGGATTGGGCCAGAGTCTTTAACGATCAGCCAATTGAGAAAACAAATCTCTGAAATAATACAATGATACAGTCAATTGGCAATCAGCAAGCATGGTATTTAGAACTTGTGTTTTTAATAAATTCATTTGAAAGGAGAAAAACATTGTCAATTAAGGAGAATCATCAAAACAGCCTGCAGAACATTCACCTACTCAGCCATTTCCTCTGCCTGAAGACTAAATGTCAATTCCATTTATGATGATTTGATCTGTAAGATGGATTTGAAATCCTCACTTCACTGGGTTCAAAGAATGATAAAACATCAAGTAACACACTGTTCCCTAGTCTAGGAATTGCCTGTAGGGCACAATTTCAGATAAAAGTGCAGAAAATCCTCTACTGAATTGACAGATTTATAGGCTGGTGACAATTTCTAACTAAACTCTATTGCCATTAGAGAGGCTGCATTTGAACCTTTACAAAAGGCAAGGGATAGTGTTATGGTAAAGGAATGTGTTTATGAAACCTGAGGTACAGATTGGAATTCACACAGATGAGCAAGGAGAGAAAGAAAGCAAAGATAGGTCTAACAGGAGGCCCAACAAGACAAGGGCCCAAGAAGGACACAGAGTAAGATTAAAGAGGCACTGGGAAGGAAGCTTTCACAAAGATGACATCAGAACTGAAAGGTTTTTTTGGTCTTTCATGAGGTGAGTATTTCTAACAAGGCCAGCATGTATTGCCCCTACTGAATTGTCTGAGAATTAACTGTTGCCTTGAGCCGCTGCACTCCATGTCTGTAGGTAGACCCACAATCCCCTTAGGTAAGGAGTTCCAGGATTTTGACCCAGCGACACTGGGTGATATATTTCCCAGTCAGGATGGTGAGTGGTTTGGAGGGAAACTTGCAGGGGGTGGTGTTCCTGTGTATCTGCTGTCCTTGTCCTTCTAAATGATGGATGTCACGGGTTTGGAAGATACAGTATAAGGACCCTAGGTGAATTTCTGCAATTCATCTTGTAGGTAGTACATGTGGCTGCAACTGAGCATTGGTGGTGGAGGGGGTTGATATTTGTAAATGTGGTGCCAACCACGTGGGCTACTTTGTCCTGAACGGTTGAGCTTCTTGCATGCTGTTGGAGCTGCATCCATTCCCAAACAAGTGGGGAGTATTCCCTGGTCTGTACCTTGTACACGGTGAATAGGTTGTGACGGTAGAAATAACCATCAAGACTGAATGGACTGAGGCTCATTTCTGTATAAATAAGAAAACCAAGCAGTCACCCAATAAAAGTGTTCTAATCCCAGTTGATGTCCTAATCCCAACTGATGTTATTCCTGAACAAGTTAGATCCCAGTCTGAAATCTGGCTTGAGAGATCATATTTTGTTCTTTTTTTTCATTTAAATGAGTTAGTCTTTCACTGAAACACAAACATGCAATACTGCAGATTCAGGTTTCACAACAAAAAAGTTTATCATGCAAAGCACAAGAATGGAATGAGCCAAAAAATTAGATAAAACACGAATTTGAAGATTTACATATAGTAAGGTACAATCCCATTGATCCCTAAAAAAACACTCCTTACATAGAGAAACATAGAAACTAGTAGCAGGAGGAGGCTATTCGGCCCTTAGAGTCTGCTCCACCATTCAACATGATCATAGCTAATCATCTAACTGAGTACCCTGTTTCCACTTTCTCCATACCGTTTAATTCCTTTAGCCCTAAGAACTATGCCTAACTCCTTCTCTCTGGCAGAGAATTTCACAGGCTCACCAGTCTCTGGGTGAAGATATTTCTCCTCACCTCAGTCATAAATGGTCTACCCCATACCCTTAGACTGAGACCCTCGGTTCTGGACTCCCCAGCTATTGAAAACACCCTTCCTGCAATTACCCTGTCTAGTCCTGTCAGAATTTTAGAGGTTTCTATATATTTGAAAATATTCTTTTTCACATGCCAAAGTACCCCTGTGTAGTATTCACACTAGAGAGAAATCTTTCGCTAACATCTTCAGGCTTAATTTAACTGCATCTTCAACTCCCAGTTTGGAGAATCTAATGGGCTCCTTTGGAGGCTTCATACAAGCTGAGCTTAAACTTTCTCAGTTGTAAATAACCCTTCAGCATTTTTGCCAAACACTTCTGGTCTCAAATGATTACTAAAGTCTTTACTCTAAAGCAACCTATTGTTTAACAATTTCAGCTTTTCCAGGAGCAATTGCTTTTCACAAACATAGAACATAGAACATTACAGCGCAGTACAGGCCCTTCGGCCCTCGATGTTGTGCCGACCTGTGAAAACCAATCTGAAGCCCATCTAACCTAAACTATTCCATTATCATCCATATGTTTATCCACTGACCATTTAAATGCCCTTAAAGTTGGCGAGTCTACTACTTTTGCAGGCAGGGCATTCCACGCCCTTACTACTCTCTGAGTAAAGACATTTGCAGCTAAGAACCTTGCAGAATTACCTCAAGTGAAACTGAAAAAGTTTTAGTTACAGCTGTTTTCCCAAAGCTTCAGGTAAAATATTATTTCCATAGAGAGAGTACACTGAAGGTTCACCAGACTTGTTCTCAGAATGGGTTGGAATGTCTAATGAAGAGAACTTGGACAAACTGTATTCTCTATAGTATTGAAGAATGAGAGGTGATCCCATTGAAACTTACAGAATACTTAACGAGATTGATAGGTAGGATAGATCATGTAAGATCTTTCCGCCAGGTTGGAGAGTCTAGAACTGAGGCACAATTTAAAAATGAGGAGGATCCCACTCAAGTCCGAGATGAGGAGAATTTGTTTTACTTAGACAGTGGTGAATCTTTGAAATTTCCTCTCCCAAACAGCTGCGGAAGCTCAGTCTTTGATGTTATTTCAGGTAGATCTGTGGCACAAAGGATTATGGGGATTGTTTTAGAAGCATTGAAATGTTTGATCAGCCATGGTTGTATTAAATCATTAAACCCCTCCAAACATACACTAAATTCCACATGTCGCTAGTTCAAAGTTCAAAATCCAAAGTTCAAAAATATGAACTCTTAAATCACACCTCTTGAATAACAGTGGCCTCGAAAATTATGAACACACTTGATAGGGTTAATCTGGAGAAGAATATGAAACTGTCAGAAAGGAAATTCGGAAGGATCTCTTACACAGCTTCCTGGCACCTTCTAAATTCCCTGCCGTCTCCTCTAACTCTTGCCCTGTGACACATGAGCATTCCCTCGACTTACCATGATGTCGAGACACATCGCCTCAAGGTTTCCCTTACGAGCATCTTCGTCTCCAGCCATTCCTAATCGAATCATAGTCTCATACAATAAAGGAGGAGGCTATTTAGTCCATTGTACCTGTGTTGGCTCTTTGAGAGAGTGTCACCAAACTCCACATCCCAACCCTTTTCCCCATTGCCCTATAAGTGTTTTGCCCCCTTTTAAAGTATTTCTTCAATTCCCTCTTGAGACTTTTATTGAATCTGTCTCCACTGCTTTTTCAGATAGTGAATGCCGGATCACAACAATTGGTAGGTTAAAAAGATTCTCATTACTCCTCCGGTTCATTCACCGATTAATCGTAAATGGCGTTTTCCAAGTCCACCTTTCTCCTCCCATCCACCCTCCCGCCAGTGGATACTATGGACAAACCCATTCCATTTTTTGATGTCGTTGAGGGAACCAAACAGATTTCCTTGATCCTGCTCCTCCCCCCTCCTGTTTATTGGCTAATACCTACGTGACTCCAGTCCCTCGTCATGTGGTTGCCTCTCAATGGGGTTCTGGTATGGCTGCCCCCAGCACTGGGTTGTCAGGGCAACAAGAGATGGGCAATCAATATGGCCTTGTCCACATTGTGAAACCAACATAGTCCAAAAGTCACATAATGAGGCTCATGTGAGGCAGGATTCCATCTCTGTCCCTTCCCAGCTAGCCACACAGTGGATTTGTACTCTCACTGGGCAGTAGAATGTTTGATATGTGTGAGTTACTGTGTGATGTAAGACACCATCTTTTCATCTGGACTGCTTGAGACTTGCACTGGTGTCCAAGGTCATGCTTTCTAGTTGTCTCAGGACCCTCCATTGAGATCAGAATTGTCCTTCAGATAAAAGGGAGTCTGTAGAGTGTTGCTGTGGCGCCCCTGCAGTGTTTATAGCAATATGCCTCACACGTTCACGTTCTGATGGCCAGGGACCAATTTCTCACAGCCAGAATGCAATCTCCTCCGGTAGCATTGGTGGGGGGGAGTCTGAGCCGCCACTATTGAGGGTGAGCACTTTTTGTTATTTATTCGTTCATGGATATGGGCACTTGCTGGCAAGGCCAGCATTTATTGATAAGGGTCAACCGCATTGCTGTGGGTCTGGAGTTACATGTAGACCAGTTCAGGTGAGGATGGCAGATTTCCTTCTTTGAAGGGCATTAATGAGCCAGATGAGTCTTTATAAATGGATTTTTAAAGCATGAAACAGATAAAAATTTAGCCTTAGTTTACAACAAAATCATTTTCCCAAAAACTGGCTTAAATCATTTTAGTACAAAACACCCTAAATCAGGTTTCTGTACTCCATATATAATCATTAATGTCTAAATTCAATTAAACACTTCTCAAAATTGCTGGTTTTTCCCAACAATTTGCAATGGTTTCATCATTAGACTTCTATTACATTTAAATTCCACCATGCTGTAGCAGGATTTGAACCCAGGTCTCTGGGACATTACTTAGGTCTCTGGATTAACAGCCCAGTGATAATACCACTAGGCCTTCATCTCCCCACCCAACCAGTCAAACTCTTACAAAGAGCAGAAAGGAATGGAGAAAAGGAAGGCTAGTGTGAGAGAGGGGGAGACAGGCAGAAAGATGGAGAAAGCAAAGGCTTCCATTTCAATAGCAGCTCTCAGCACCAAAGGGTAAACAAAGAACTTTGAAGCAGTTAACTAGTTTGGAAGCATCTTCATTTTTGGAGTGCAGCCAATTTGTTAACAGCAATCTCCCACAGATGTGATAAAGACCAGATAATCTGCTTTACTGGAATAATAACTATGCAAGGCTGAGAACTGAAGACCTCACCTGTTCTGGCTCAAATATGTCCACACTGTTCCACTAACCTCTCACTGGGATAGTGACTCTGTGTGTACTGAGCACAGCAGTACATCAAAGTTACAACCTGATTTATGCAGTGAGCCTTAGGCCCACAACCCCCAAAATCAGGCAGGAGTCCTGCCATTTGGCTGAGGCTGACCTCAGTATGAAACTGGAGTCAGCCAAGCTGTAGTTTTGGTGGGTTTATGGAGAACTTATTGTTGCAGTAGCTCTTTGGTTATTGCAGCTTTCTCTCATTGCTGTTGTTGTAGGCCTTGCTGCAATTGTTGTTAATATTAGCACCTGTTGTAGCTGTTATTGACTTGTTATTGGTTGCCTTGCAATTCAGAGTCTAATGAGCACTCAGGGCTGCATGTGTTTTATTACCACTTTAAGAGTGATGTCCCTTTAAGAAACCCAGCATGCAGATAAGTTTGTACTTGGTTGACAGCATATGACCAGAGTCTATAGTCACACTGCATTGTGACACCATAGACACTGGCTCTGTCTGGATTGTATACATTAGTTTGGCTGCAAAAAAAACTTCTATGGAGATCCTCAAGTAAATTAAATCCACATAAATCAGTTTAGTTAACACAGGAATATTGTTACTCAGTGACAACTGTAGGATTTTCTCTTTTATATATAGTATGTGACTGTGGTTTCTGGTTACACAGTGGGATACCTTTGCATGTTGGGTTTCTTAGAAGGACATTACTCTTAAAATAATAAGTCAATACGTGCTCAAGCCTGAGTGGATGTCATCCTCAAGCTGAAAACAACAATGTGTTCTTGCTGTAGGTCTCCTTGGGACTGATCAGAGTGATCCCTGACCCATAGATCTTTGCAGACATGGGCAGTGTGTCCCATGTGGTAGGGGGAGCCAGAGTGCAAGCTTTGCTGTATTTTCTTTCCTTCTGTACCTCTGCTCTGCCTCAGCAGCAAGTTGTTTGGAGAAAAAATCTTGTTGCCATTTTGATTGGTTGGTAAGAAGCTCCTTCTAGTTACTAATATCAATGCTGTTGTGTTTGAAGGATTGTTTCTGAATATCATTCTATTTCCCTCCTCAGAAAGATGGTCATCTGAGAGTTGAGGTAACAGCACCTAACGAGGGAAATATTTTGTGTTGTCTTATGGAGCCTGCTCCAAGAAGGACACTAGCATTACTTTGATGGTCTGCCCATCAAATCAGGATGATGCTGATTATTTGGATAGGAATAATGTGCAAGGATATAGGGAAAAGGCAGGAGATTGGCACTAGGTAATGGTATTTATTTAACAAGCTTGTGTGGGTGCGAGGGGCTTGTGATGATGCTGTGGCTTTAAGAGGCTATTTTGTCCTGGGTTTTTTTAAGAGAGGTTTTATGGCAGAGGCTGAGCAGTCTACCAGAACCACTAGAATAAACAGCTTGTGAGGCCTTGGGTATTTTTAAAGTTGGAACAATAGAAGCAGCCTGAATGGGTGTGATCAAACTCCCACAGAACCAGGATTTTTAGTTTTAGTTTCCAGCAGTTGCTGTTGGTGTCTTGAAGAGGTGGAAGCTATTTTTTTGTGCCTCTCTCAGTTACAGCAAAAAGCTGGGGGTTCTCTGCCTGCTATGGGAGTTGCATGTGAGACAATCTGTTTTCTGAATTTGCCTTTTGCCGAAAGAGTGTATATGGGACATTACTATACTGGAACTATTAATTAATAATTGGTACTGTATCCTGTTAGATTTTCCAATAGACTTAAGTTATTCTAATTCCTTCTTTCATTTATTGTATTTTAACTATAGAGGGAGGATAAAATGTGCTTTGCTTTAAATCTGGTAGTTTGACCAATCAAATTGCATCTGGAATGCAACACCTTACATTTATCTTTGAAATTAGAAAAAGTTAGGGTCTGGACTATCTTTTGAATATTTTGAGGGGGTCTGGTCTGGTCCATAACAGGCTGAACAGCCTCCTCCTGCAGTGGAACAGTTCTGGGATTCTGTGATGCAGCTTGCTTTGTATCTATTGTCATTGCAATTATGGTTCCATTTGTTGCTATAGCTGGTGTTTTTGTTGTATTTGCTGTTGTAGCTGCTGTTGTACTTGCTATTCTAACTGTGTTTGTATTCACTATTCGAGATGTTGTATTTATTGTTATTGTAATTCAATTTTCAAACATTCACTGACTATTAGGTCCTGCTGCACTCTTAAAGGCCTGAGCAGAGCAGTTTGTGTAGAATGCATGGTCTCTGTCTGTGGGAGTGAGGGAATTTCACATGTAACAAAGAGCTATGAGAATCAAAGAGAAAGAGCAAGACTGAGAGAGAGAGAAGAGGGGGCAAGGGGAGGGGGGTTGGTGTGGGGAATGCAGACAAAAATATGTTTGTTTGGTTGTATCACTGAGTGCAGATTCGAAACTGTCACCAGGTTACCAGCTGAACTGAGCAGGGTTTTGGGCATTGGTGGACCAAAGCTCTGATAGCTGATAGTGAGAACAAATATCAAATAAAGGAGGGGGACTTGCTTTTATCCAGAATCTTAGACCATAAGACCATAAGACATAGGACAGCAGTAGGGCGTTCGACCCCCTTGAGCCAGCTCCGCCATTCAGTAGAACCACTGTTGATCCAACTCTCCATCTTATGCCTTCTCTCAATTTACATTCCAACCCAGTGAATTCCCTCAGAGTCCCGCTTCTGAATTTAATCGCAGCATTGTTAACATTCGGCCCAACATGCATGCACCAGTTCTTTGTGCCAATCTCCTTTTGAAGCTTCATACTGTTCCCCTCACAGATTACTTGCCAATTCGGCAAGATGGCGGCAGGGTAAGCTGCTCCATTCAGAGCTTCACTCTGCTCACCAGGTCCCTTCCCTTTTCCTTTCTTTGTTCCTCTTTCTTCTTCTTCTTTCTCCTCTCTCCCTCTGTAGTATTTCTATCCCCCGGCCTCTTAACTACCTACCGAGAAGGAGTCGGATTACTGCCTCACTGCCCCGCTCTCACCATCACTGCCTCACCGAGTGGTGGGAGATGACCATGTGGACCGTGTCCTGCAGCTACAGCAGATCGAGTGTTGGTCAGAGCGACATTGGAGGCAAGAGCGGGACGGGGAGGCAGCAACGGTTAGCGGCAAGAACAGGCCGGTGAGGCAGTGACAGTGAGAGCGGGACCGATGAGGCAGTTATGGTGAGGCAGTGACTGTGAGAGCGGGGATGGTGAGGCAGTGACGTTGAAAGCGGGGACGGTGAGGCAGTGATGGTGAGAGCGGGGATGGTGAGGCAGTGACGGTGAGAGCGGGGACAGTGAGGCAGTGACAGTGAGAGCGGGGACGGTGAGGCAGTGATGGTGAGAGCGGGGACAGTGAGGCAGTGACAGTGAGAGTGGGGACGGTGAGGCAGTGGCGGTGAGAGTGGAGACGGTGAGATAGTGACGGTGAGAGCAGGGACAGTAAGGCAGTGACTGTGAGAGGGGGTGGTGAGGCAGTGGCAGTGAGAGAGGGTCATTGACATAGTGACGGTGAGAGCGGGGTCGGTGAGGCAGTGATGGTGAGAGCGGGGACGGTGAGGCAGCGAGGGTGGGACGGTGAGGCAGTGATGGTGCAAGTGGGTGACAGCAGGTCAGTGAGGCAGCGGCAGCGACAGCGAGAGCGGGACAGTGAGGCAGCAATGGCGCCCTAGCGATTGGAATAGCACCTGCACCATTGTGGCGATGGGACTTAGGTCTCTTTTTTGTTGCTTACCGTTTGGCTCTATTAAATCATTTAATTCTGGTTTTTGTAACCAATTGGGCACCAGTGAATGGCGACTGTGCACTTTTCACTGTACTTATGTATTCCTATACTTAGTACATGTGACAAGTAAATAAATCTAAAAAAAATCTACAATTCCTCCAATTGTCAAATGTATTTACCATTGCATTGCACATAGCAACATCCCACGTTTCAGAAGCATGAGCAGTTAAGCTGCAGGAGCAATGCTGGTTAGGTTACAGGGATGGAGAGGAATCATTGAATCAGTCTCATTAACCAGGGTCTGCAGTTTCATCTGCCCATCTTCCAAACATGGGTCTGGAAGTTCCAATTGTAACTTGTTCCTGCACCAACACCTGGAGTATTGTGAATAGTTCTGATCCCCTTACTTCAGGAGAATGTAGTTATATTGGAGGAAGTTCAGAGGAGGTTCACTAGATTGATTCCAGAGATGAGGGGTTTGTCTTATGAAAAGAGATTGAACAGTTCTGGCCTATTCTCTCTAGAGTTTAGAAGAATGAGAGGACATCTAATTGAGGTCTATAAGACACTCAAGTACATTGACAAAGTAGATGTAGAAAAGATGTTTCCTCATGTGGGGCAATCTAGTATGAAAGATTGTAGTTTTAGGATAAGGGGTAACAGATTTAAAGCAAAGATAAGGAGAAATTACTTCTGTCAAAGAGTTGTGAATCTTTGGAACTCACTACCCCAGAGTGCGATAGATATCTGGAACTGAATAAATTTAAAGAGAAAATAGATTTTTAATTAGTAGTGAGTTTAAGGGTTAAGGAGAGCAGGCAGGAAAGTGGATTTGAGGCTGAGATGAGATCAGCCATGATTGTATCAAATGATAAAGTGGGCCAAAGGGGTTAATTTCTGCTGCTCCTAATTCTTATGTTCTTATGTAACTATCCTCAAAAATTATTTAATTGATGAATTTATTAAGGCCAAACAGTCTGGCACTCTTCACTGCAGGCTAGCTAGTAACCATATAGAGGATTTTAAAACTATGAATGTGGTTCTACAGAGACACTTCCACTTGTGGCTTGGGATGGGGTGGGTGATCAATTTAAGGCAATCATTAATAAATCTGATCCGGAATTTAAGGCAAGTCTGCTTCGTCTGGCGTGTGGTGAGGATAGGACCATGAGATATAGTAGGCCATTCAGCCCATTGAGTCTGCTCTACCATTCATTGAGGTCATGCCTGAACTGATAATCCTCAAATCCAATTTCCCACCCTCCCAATAACCCTTGATTCCCTGATTCATTAAAAATCTATCTCAGCCTGAATATACTTAATTACCTAGCCTCGATATCCAGCATTGACCTTTATGTCAGATACAGCAATACAAGCACAGCCCTGTTCACCCTGCAGAGTCCACCAGTCATCTGGTGGCTACTGTCAAAAATTGAGAGAGTTGTCTAACAGACTATCTTTAGAATCATATTTTACAGGCAATGTCCCAGACAACACTATCACCATCCCTGGATATGTCCTGTCCGACTGGCAGGACAGACCCAGCAGAGGTGGCTGTACAGTGGTATATAGTCAGGAGGGAGTTGCTCTGGGAGTCCTCAACATTTACTCTGAACCGCATGAAGTCTCATGGCTTCAGGTTAAACATGAGCAAGGAAACCTCCTGCTGGTTCCTACGTACCATGATGAATAACACTTGGAGGAAGCACAGAGAGGGTGGGAAGGGCACAGAAAGTACTCTGGGTGGGGGATTTCAATGTCCACCACCAAGAGTGCCACAGCAGCAGTACTACTGATTGAGCTGGTGGGGTCCTAAAGGTTTGTGTGTACATCAATGATTGGATTTAAATATAAAGGATCAAGAAGGTGATAAGGAAATTGATAAATAGGAGGATAGCTGTAAACTGCAGGAGGATATCAGTGGACTGGTCAGCTGGCCAGAACAGGGATAAATAGAATTCAAACCAGAAAAATTGTGAGGAAATGCACTTGCAGAGGGCTAACAAGGAAAGAGATGACACCATGAATGATAGGACCCTGGAAAATGCTGAAGATCAGAGGGACCATGGTGTATATATCTTCACAGATCCATTGAAGGAAGCAGAGCAGGTAGATGAGGTGGTTAAGAAAACATATGGACTACTTGCCTTTGTTCACTAAGGTGTACAATATGGAGCAAGTTATATAAGTTACAGGGTATGCTGGGACTTTGTAAAATGCTGCTTAGGCCACAACTAGAGTATTGTGTGTAATGCTGGTCACCACATTATAGGAGGGATGTGATTGCACTAGAGAGGTTGCAGACGAGATTTACAAGGATGCTGCCTGGGCGGAAGGGTCTGAGCAATGTGGAAAGATTGGATAGGCTGGCAATGTTTTCCTTGGAAGAGTGAAGGTTGAGAGTGGACCTGATAGAGGAGGATAAGGTTATGAGGATCATAGATAGTGTGGATAGGAGGGCACTTTTTTCCAGTAGTCAAGGGGTCAATAACAGGGGAATTAGTTTTAAGGTGCAAGGTAGAAAACCAAAGGGAGAAATGTTTTCACCCAGAGGGTGTTAGGAGTCAGGAACTCACTGCCTGAAAGGGGGATAAGTCAGAAACACATGTAGCCTTTAAGCAGTATTCAGATATTCATTTATATTGCCATTGCCTCCATGGCTATAGGCCAAAAGATGGAAAACATGATTGTGAGATCAGATCTTTGTTGACCAGCATAGGCTCAATGGGCCAAAAGGCCTCATTCAATGCCTTTGAAGATATAGCTGCTAGACTGGGTCTGTACCAGGTGGGGAGGGACCC
Source organism: Rhincodon typus (assembly GCF_021869965.1). Lineage (NCBI taxonomy): Eukaryota > Metazoa > Chordata > Chondrichthyes > Orectolobiformes > Rhincodontidae > Rhincodon > Rhincodon typus. The sequence goes on from NC_063334.1 coordinate 123,490,565, forward strand.
AACAAGAGGGAAAACATACTTGACCTTGTCCTCACCAATCTGCTTGGTACAGATGTGTCTGTCCAAGACAGTATCAGCAGTGATTGCTACATAGTCCTTATGGAACTGAAGAATAACTCACCTCCTGACTCCCCAAAGCCTGTCCACCATCTACAAGGCACAAGTCAGGAGTGTGATGGAATACTCCCCACTTGCCTGGATGGGGGCAGCCCCAACAACACTCAAGAAGCCTGACTCCATCCAGGACAAAGCAGCCCACTTGATTGGCACCACATCCACAAACTTCCAGTTCCTCCACCTCTGACACTCAGTAGCAGCAGTATGTACTGTCTACAAGATGCACTACAGAAATTCACCTGGATTCCTCAACAACACCTCCCAAACTCACAACTACCTGCACCTAGAAGGATGAGGGCAGAAGATACATGGTAGAACCATCAACTCCAATTCCCCACCTCCTGACTTGAAACTAGATCATCATCCCTTTAGCGTTGCAGTGTCAAAATCCTTGAACTCCGTCCCAAATAAAATTGTGGGTGCCTTGGGGAGTAGGCATACCCACAATTTTGTTTGGGAGAGCGTTCTAGGTTTTTTCTGAAGAACTACAGCAGTTCAAGATTTGATCAACCTTCTCCAGGGCAGCTAGTAATGGAAAATCAATGTTGCACTAGCCAGTGGCACCCACATCACATAAAAGAATTTTAAAAATTTATCTAGTTGTTTTTAGTTGGTGATCACAGTGGCTATTAGGAAGACATTTGATCAAGTGCCACATGTGAGGTTTCTCAAGATGATGGCAGTGTATTTAATTAAAGAAGAAGGTTCCACTTGTAGACTAATTAGTAAAGTTAGGTCATATGGGATTGAGGGTGAGCTTGCCTGTTCGATACAAGATTGATTTAATGGCAGGAGACAGTGAGTGGTGGTGGAGGGCTGCTTTTCAGACTGGAGGCCTGTTACCAGCTGTGATCTGTGGGGATTGGTTCTGGGTCCTCTTTTGTTTCTCATTTATATAAATGATTTGGATGAGAATATAGAAGGCATGGTTAGTGAGTCTGTGGATGACACCAAAATTGGTGGCAAAGTAGACAGCGAAGAAGGTTTTCTAAGATTGCAAAAGGATCTTGATCAAATGGGTCAATGGGCTGAAAAATGGCAGTTGGAGTTCCATCTGGATAAATGCGAGGTATTGCATTTTGGTACAACAAACAAGGGTAGGGCTTATACAATTAATGGTAGGGCCGTGGGTAGTGCTATAGAACAGAGGAACCTAGGGGTGCAAGTACATAATTCTTTGAAGTTTGCGTCACATACAGACAGGTTTGGCACACTTACTTTCATTGCTCATTCCTTTGAATGTAAGAGTTGGGAAGACATGTTGAGTTTGTATGGGACATTGGTGAGGCCTCTTCTGCAATACTGTGTCCAGTTCTGGTTGCTCAATTACAGGAAAGATTTTATCAAGCTGGAGAGGATTCAGAAAAGATTTACCAGGATGTTGCCAGGTATGGAAGGTTTGAGTTATAAAGAAAGATTGGATAGGCTGAGACTTTTTTCACTGGAGTGTAGGAGGCTGAGAGGTGACCTGATAGAAGTTTATAAAATAATGACAGCTATAGATAGAGTTAATGGTAGCTGTCTTTTCCTTAGGATGGGGGATTTCAAGAATAGGGGAGTACATTTTTGCGGTGAGAGGAGAGAGATTTAAAAAGAACATAAGAGGCAATTTTTTTACATGGTGGGTGGCTCATGTGCGAAATAAACTTCCTGATGACGTGGTGAATATAAGTACAATTACAATGTTTAAAAGGCATTTGGATAGGTATCTGAATAGGAAAGATTTGGAGGCACATGGGCCAGTAGCAAGCAGTCGGGACTAATTTAGTTTGGGATTATGTTTGGCATGGACTGGTTGGACCGAAGGGTCTGTTTCTGTGCTGCGTGATTCTACGTCACTAAGTATCAAAAGAGATACAGAAATTGCTTGATGTCAGAAAGCAATGGGTGCGGATTATTTTTCAGACTAGGCAGTGGGGTACAGCAGCTTCCACCCCCTTCTCTCCAGAGGATCAGTTTTGAGTCCATTCCTGTTTTCCTACTGTGTAAATGGTCCTGTCTCCAGTGTATGAAGCAGCAATATACAGTTTAGAGGATACCTAGTTAGCAGTTATATACTAGATAGATACCTAGCAGCAGTTAGTAACAGGTGAGCTATAGCCTTAGCAGAGGGTGACAGGATAGTGAAATGGGCAGAAATATGACAGATGGAGTTCTATGTGCAGAAGTGTGAAATGATGCACTAAGGGAGGAAAGGCATTGTTCTGTAAATGGAAGAAGAAAATAAATACTGCAGCTGCTGGGAATCCAAAATGAAAAGGGCAAATGCTGGAAGCACTCAGCAGGAACCCAGTTTAAGAAGAAGAGGTCTCCCTTTGAAGGCAGACTTTTCTCTCCTCTGAAGGTTGTTAATCTGTAGAATTCCCTTTCCCAGAGAGCAGCAGAAGCTAGCTTATTGAATTTACTCAAGGCACAGACCAATAGAACAATGGAGTTGAGATGACAACCAGATCGGCCATGATCTTATTAAATGGTGCACCAGTCTCGAAGGGCTCAATGGCGTACCATTGCTATGACACCTTATGTTCCAAATCAGGCAGTGTTTCTCGAGAGAAGAATGCGGAGTTAACATTGCAATTCAATAATACTGATCCTATAATAGTCTCAATTTTGTGAAGTGTTTGTGAGCAAAGTAGACACTGGTGTCCATGTATACACATCATTAAAGGTACCAGGCCAATTGGATGAGGTGGTTAAGAAAGGATATGGGTTTACTTGGATTGTAAACAAAAGGAATAAAATATTAATACAAAGAAATCCTACTGGAATTTTATAAATCACTGGTTACATCCCATCTGGAATATTGGGGTCAATGCTGGGCACCACATTTCAGCAAACATGTGAAGTCTGGAGAAGGTGGTGATGAGCTGCCTTCTTGAACTGCTGCAGTCCATGTGCTATAGACCCACAATGCCCTTAAGGATTTTTGACCCAGTGACACCAAAGGGATGGTGCTAAGTTTCCAAGTCAGGACGGTGAGTGGCTTGGAGGAGAACTTGCAGGGGGTGGCACTCCCATTTATCTGCTGTCCTTGTCCTTCTAGATGGAAGTTGTCGTGGGTGTGGAAGGTGCTGCCTGAGGATCTTTGGTGAATTTCTGCAGCGCATCTTGTAGATAGTACACACTGCTGCTACTGAGTGTTGGTGGTGGAGGGAGTGGTTGCTTGTGGATGTGGTGCCAATCAAGCGGCTGCTTTGTCCTGGATGGTGTAAAGCTTCATGAGTGTAGTTGGAGCTGCACTCATGAAGATGTGTGGATCCTTATGTTTTGGACTTAATAACACGAGGTCATGAATTTTGGGATCTGGTATGTTCTACCTGAAAGGATAACAGAAGTTGAAGCTATTTGAAAGGGTTTATGAGAAGGAACAATTTACTGCATCATAGGTGAGCAATGCGGTTAAGCACAACTTATCTTTCAAAAGACCAGTACAGACCCAATGGACCCAATGGCCTGTCTTCTGCACCTTACTATGAATGAATATGTTCAGCAAGACAACAGGAGCAACCGTGAGGGATTTATTAACCAACATTTCAGCTGTCAGTTAGACAGAAACCCCAGGCAACACAAAGCAGGTGAGGGTGCAGGCTGGAGGCTAAGCACAGATCATTAGTGTAGATGTCACAATCCACTCTGTTCCTCAATGGTAGTTTGAAGCTCAGTGGTTAGCAAGCTCAGTTTGATCTCTGAAAATCCAAGGGTTCACATCCTACTCAGGAGCCTTGGCTAAAAGGCCAGGCAAACTCCCCTGGTCACTGCCTCATAGGAGTGCTGTACTGTTGGAGGTGCCATCTTTCAGATGAGACATTTAACCCATGCCCTGTCTTACAGCTGGGGTAAGGGCAAAACGATCCCAGGGCACCATTCCAAAAAAAAGAAAGCGAGTTCTTCTCCTGGATCTTGATGCTTCCCCCGAACCACTGTCACTGAAACAGAAGTTCAGATTATTATCACATTTCTGTTTGTAGGGAACTTGCTACATGCAAATTGGCTGCGACATTACAACAGTGACTGCACATCATTGGCTGCTTGCGATGTTCTGGGTTTAGGGAAGGAGCAATCGAAATGACAAGTCCTCTTTCTTTGACGTTTCATCTGAGTCCTATGTGTATTGTCCATGTTCTATACGAGGCAGGACTGCCCTCTTATGGATAAGTCTCTGAACAGACGCTTGATCACAGTACAAAGCGACTCTAACTTAAGATTATTGCATTGAAACTCGGAAAGGGTGTAAAATTGTTTTAACCACAAACACTTGAGCATTATCTACCACTTACACTGTTTATTCACCCAGCACTGTTTTTCAAATCTTCTACTTACTAGAGTTTCTGAAGTTGATGAACTTTTATCTAATGAAGTACAATCTTTGTTAAGACACTGCCTTCCTCTACATTCTGCTGAAGTCTCTGCGCTTCTACTTAAGCCTAATTTCAAGTTCAAATTTAATATTACTTCTGCTTTTAACTCACCCTTCCTGGATTCTGTTTAAATCTGTTTTTGAAAGTAAAATACCGCGGATGTTACAGATCTGAGATAAAGACCAACAATGGCTGCAGAAACTCAACAGGTCTGGCAACATCTGTGAGGAGAGAAGCAAAGTTAATGTTGCAGGTCAGAGCTTAAAGCTGAAATCCTTTATTATTCAGGCATAGGAAATGGGTATTGCTGGCTGGGCCAACATTTATTGTCCATCCCTAGTTGGCATTGAGAAGGTGGTAGTGAGCTGCCTTCTTGAATTGCTGCAGTCCATGTGCTGGTAAATGGACTCACAACGTCTTTACAGAGGGAATTCCAGGATTTTGACCCAGCAACACTGAAGGAATGGTGAGGGACTTAGGAGGGATCATGCAGGTGGTGGTGTTCCCATGTATCTGCTGCCCTTGTCCTTCTCGATGGAAGTGGTTCTGGGTTTGGAAGGTGTTATCTAAGGATCTTTGGTGAATTTTTGCAGTGCATCTTGTAGATAGTACACACTGCTGCTATTGAGTATCGATGGTGGAGGGAGTGGAAGACCGTAAGACATAGGAGCAGAATTAGGCCATTTATTCTATCGAGTTTGCTCTGCCATACGATCATGGCTGATACATTTCTCAGTCCCCAGTGCCCTGCCTTCTCATCGTTACATAGAATCATGGAATCCCTGCAGGCCATTCAGCCCATCAAGTCCACACTGAACCACTGAACCGCTGAATGGTGTCCCATCCAGATCTACACCCCTGCCCTACCCCTGTATTTCCCATGACAAATTCACCTAACTTCACATCCCTAGAGCTTTTCAGTTGTTTCAGCGGTGGGAGTCCGGGAGGAAGCGCGAGGGCAGCCTGGGAAGGTAAGCTTTTCGGTTATAAAAGTCTTACCTCGCGTGACTCCATTTTTGCAGTAAGTGAGGTAATATATTTGGGCGGTTGCTTTACCCGAACCACTACCTAGGTAGTGTCTCCCACCCATCCTCCGCCTCTAACCAAAAAAAAAGCTTCTGAGCACTGATTTGGTAAGGCTACTAGTATATTTTTTTTATTTGTCTGTTTGGGAATTCAGAACAGTGGGAATGGATGTTAGGGCAGTTGTATGCTCCTCCTGTAGAATGTGGGAGGTAAGGGTCACCACTAGTGTCCCCACTGACTTCATCTGCGGGAAGTGCACCCAACTCCAGCTCCTTGGAAACTGTGTTAGGGAACTGGAGCTGGAGCTGGATGAACTTCGGATCATTCGGAAGGCTGAGGGGGTAATTGAGAGGAGTTACGGGGAGGTAGTCACACCTCAGGTACAGGAAAAAAGTAGATGGGTTACA
>NC_063334.1:123526472-123527373 GCF_021869965.1 Rhincodon typus
CCCTCCATCATCCTTCATCCTGCAAACATCCATTACCTCCCCATTCCCTCCATCATCCTTCATCCTGCAAACATCCATTACCTCCCCATTCCCTCCATCATCCTTCATCCTGCAAACATCCATTACCTCCCCATTCCCTCCATCATCCTTCATCCTGCAAACATCCATTACCTCCCCATTCCCTCCATCATCCTTCATCCTGCAAACATCCATTACCTCCCCATTCCCTCCATCATCCCTCATCCTGCAAACATTCATTACCTCCCCCCATTCCATCCATCGTCCCTCATCCTGCAAACATCCATTATCTCTCCCCATTCCCTCCATCATTCCTCATCTTGCAAACATCGATTAACCTCCCATCCCCTCCATCTTCTCTTAGAACAGGCAGACAGGGGACTCCCTGCAAAACAGTGTTCATTACAGCCCACTAGGTGTGATAGACAAGGTACACTGTGTCTCACACTGTGACAGGGAGGGCTGTGTGGGAGTGTGTCACAGGGAGGGGTGCACCAGAGTGTGCGACAGGGAGGGGTGTGTCAGACAGTGTCACAGGGAGGGGAGTATGGGTGTGTGTCACAGGGAGGAGTGTATCAGAGAGTGTCACAAGAAGGGTTGTGTCAGGGTGTGTCACAGAGAGGGGTGTATCAGAGTGTCACAGGGATGGGTGTGTCAGAGTGTGTCACAGGAAGATTTGTGTCAGAGTGTGTCAGAGTGTCACATGGAGGGATGTGTCATAGGGAGGGGCGTGCGGGAGTGTGTCACAGGGAGGAGTGTGTGGGAATGTGTCCCAGGGAGGGGTGTTCTAGAGTGTGCGACAGGGAGGGGTGTGTCACAGGGAGGGGCGTGTGGGAGTGTGTCACAGGGAGGGGCGTGCGGGAATGCGTCACAGGGAGGGGTG
>NC_063334.1:123527383-123541974 GCF_021869965.1 Rhincodon typus
GTGTGTCACAGGGAGGGGCGTGCGGGAATGCGTCACAGGGAGGGGTGTTCTAGAGTGTGCGACAGGGAGGGGTGTGTCACAGGGAGGAGCGTGCGGGACTGTGTCACAGGGAGGGGCATGCGGGAATGCGTCACAGGGAGGGTTGTTCTAGAGTGTGCGACAGGGAGGGACGTGCGGGAGTGTGTCACAGGGAGGGGTGTGTGGGAATGCGTCACAGGGAGGGGTGTTCTAGAGTGTGCGACAGGGAGGGGTGTGTCACAGGGAGGGACGTGCGGGAGTGTGTCACAGGGAGGGGTGTGTCACAGGGAGGGGCGTGCGGGAATGCGTCACAGGGAGGGGTGTATCAGAGAGTGTCACAAGAAGGGTTGTGTCAGGGTGTCACATGGAGGGGTGTGTCAGAATGTACCAGGGAGGGGTTCATCAGATTGTCACAGGGAGGGGTGTGTCAGGGTGTGTCACAGAGCGTATTGTAATTTGTTCCAGGCTCAGTTGGTTTTATTTTTGTAAGCGGTGATTGTGAGTTTGGACTGTGCTGTTTAAGGTTTAGTTCAATGTTGTTCAAAGTTGCTGTTGTCACGCACTCTGTCAGTCTGTACAGTATGATGATTTCTCCTAACCTGGGCGAAGGAACCTGCTGGCTGTAATTTACAGGGGATCACATGGAGCTTTTCTCTGTGTGAGGGGTATGCTAGTTTAATCGATCTGGTTACTATCATGTAACCATGAAACTCACAAAGCAGGTACACTTTGGGTTAGATACAGAGTAAAAATGATGAGGTCATACTCTCTTAACAGCATAAGATGTTGGAGCAGGTGTAGGCCTTTGACCTTTCAAGCCAGGCTGCCATTCTGTAAGATCATTATTGAACTGACAGTGGTCTCAACTTCACTTTATTCCATCTACCCCCTCCATAAGCCTCGACTGCCTCATTGATCAAAAATGTGTCTAACTCAGTCTTGAATACATTCAAAGCTGCTGTTTGTGGAAGAGAACTCTGAAAACTAACAACTCTTTGAGAGATGACATTTGCTTCACCTCTGCCTCAAATGAGAGCCCCCCTCCTCCTCCCTTTGGTTTTAAACTTCGCTCCCTGGTTCTAGTCTCCCCCCATGACGTGAAACATTATCTTAGCCTCTGCCCTGTCGAACCTCCTGAGGATCATACTTGTTTCAATAAGATCACCTCTCATTCTCCTGAACTCCATTAGTAAAGTTCCAACCTGTTCAATCTAGTCCCAGAAGACACCTGCTTTATCCCAGGCTTCAGTCGAGTGAACCTTCCCTGAAATGTATCTAATGCAGATTCCAAAATGTTACAGCTCTGAAGAAGGCCATTCGGCCCATCAACTTGGAGCTGGTAAACAAAGAGTTGACTACACTAATCCTATTTTATGTTTGTTTGTTGTTTTGTGGGATACAGCCACCTCTGGCATTTATTGCCTATTCCTTGATGCTCTTGAGAAGATGGTGGTGAGCAGCCACCTTGAACTGCTGCAGTCCATCCTATAGGTAGACCCACAGGTAGACCAGTTAGAGAGTGAGTTCCAGGATTTTGACATTGAAGGAATGGCAATATGTTTCCAAGTCAGGATGGTGAGTGGTTTGAAGGGGAACCTGCAGGGGATGGTGTTCCCATGTATCTGCTGCCCTTGTCCTTCTAGGTGGAAGTGGGTTTGGACGCTGCTGTCTAACAGTCTTTGGTGAATTTCCACAGTGCATCTTGTAGATAGTCCACAGTGCTGCTACTGAGTGTCAATGGTGGTGGGAGTGGATGGTTATTGGTGTTGTGCCAGTCAAGCAGGCTGCTTTGTTCTGGATGGTTTTAAGCATCTTGAATGTTGGGGCTGCAATCATCCAGGCAAGTGGGGAGTATTCCATCACCCTCCTGTGATGCTTTGTAGATGGAGGACGGGCTGTGGGGAGTCAGGAAGTGAGTTACTCACTGCAGTATTCCTGGCCTCTGACCTGCTCTTGTAGCCACTGTGTTTATGTGGTGAGTCCAATTCCATTTCTAGTCAATGGTAATGCCCAGGATGTGATAGTGGGGGATTCAGTGATGTTGATGTTATTGAATATCAAGAGATGGTGATAAGATTGTCCCTTGTTGGTGATGGTCATTGCCTGCTATTTATGTGGCACAAATGTTACTTTCCACTCTTCAACCCAAACCTGGATCTTGCCCAGATCGTACTGCATTTGAACATGGACTACTCCAGTATCTGAGGAGTTGTGAATGGTGCTGAACATTGTGGAATTATTGGCGAACATCCCCACTTCTGACCTTACGATAAAGGGAAGGTCATTGATGAAGCAGCTGAAGATAGTTGGGCCTCGGACACTACCCTGAGGAACTCCTGCAGAGACTCCCTGGAGCTGAGATGACTGAACTCCAACAACCACAACCATCTTCCTATGTGTCAGGTATGACTCCAACCAGCGGAGAGTTAGTTCCCTGATACCTATTGATTCCAGTTTTGCTTGGGCTCCTTGATGCCACACTCGGTTGAATGCAGCCTTGATATCAAGGGCTGTCACTCTCACCTCACCTCTGGAATTCAGCTCTTTTGTCCATGTTTGAACCAAGGCTGGAATGAGGTCAGGAGCTGAGTGGCTCTGGCAGAACCCAAACAGGGCGTCACTGAGCAGGTTATTGCTGAGCAGTTTCTGCTTGATAGCACTGTTACTGACACCTTCCATCACTTTACTGATGATTGAGTGTAGACGATGGGATGGTAATTGACCGGGTTGATTTTGTCCTGCTTTTGGTGTAGAGGACATACTTGGGAAATTTTCCACATTGCCGGGTAGATGTCAGTATTGTAACTGTACTGGAATGGGATCAAGATCCTCCGTAATCTTATCCACCTCTATCCTCCTCACTATTTACTATCCTACCAATTTTCATATCGTCTGTGAGTTCTTGATCGTACCCCCTACATTTAAATCTGAATTATTAGCCACTACAAACAGCAAAAGCCCAAACACTGAGCCTTCTGGAACAGAACTGGAAACAGACGTCCAACAGCAGGAACATCTGTCAACTATCACTGTTTGTTTCCTGCCTTTCAGTCAATTTTGGATCCAAAATGCCAATTTACCTTGGATCTCATGGGCTTGTACTATCTTGACCAGTCTGCCGTGGGGGTTCTTATCAAAATAACCCAGTGTCACTCCTCATCCGTAACCCACTACATCGGGGGCTTGAATGTGCTTCATCTCCCCTGGTACAGACACTTGTTGTTTACTGTCTCTGGTTTTGTAGCTTTTGTAAAATTTGTGTTGGTTTAGTTTCAGCTGATCAACAGCTGTCAATTTTTAAATATATTTTTGACCTCTCATTTGAAGATGCTCAAGACATAATGTCTTCAGTGAACACAACAAGGTTACTTTGAAGAAGGATTTTGTGTGGAGTTGAAATACTGCTCCAGACAACTCATTGCAGCTGGTTGTCCTGTTTAAACTGATTGATCTAATCAAGAAAGCATCTTTGACCTGGTTTCGTGTCCCTGAACCCTTCTGATGTGTAACTATTGCATTGTTTCAGTGTAAAAACAGAAAGGCAGTTGGCTTTCATTGTTAGGATTCATGAAACCGCTCCTTTGATCTTGTTCAACTGACACATCTCTTTTCAAAGGAATTAATAAGAAGGGACCATTTGCATTTATTTACTTTGCCCCTTTCACAACCTCAGCACTTCCAAAAATGATTCACAGTCAGGAGCAAATTACTGCAGATGCTGGAATCTGTACTGAAAACAAAAAATGCTGGAGATCACACCAGGTCAGGTAGCATCCATGGAAAGATAGCAATATTTCAAGTCTAGATGTTTGAAACATTAGCTTGCTTTTTGATTTACAGTCTGTTGGGTATTTTTGCAGTGGAGTCTTAGCAGCCAGTTTGCACACAGTAACCTCCCAGCCACACGGTTCAAACACTCAATGTGTATTTCAATTGAGGGATAAACATCAGAAATTCTTGTGCTCTTCTTCAAAAAGTGCCTTGCAATCTTCAGTAACAGTCTGAGAAAGTCTGACACTGCTGCACTTCCTCAGTACTGCACTGAAAATAGATGGTAGACTTTAGTTTCCAGTCACTCGAGTCAGACTTGAATTTCTGGATCAAGCCTACACATTGAGCCACAATCAGGAATGACAGCTAGTTGCATTTATGTAGTGCCTATTATGTAGTAATACAAGGTGCTTCACAGGAGCATGGTCAACCAAAAGCAGATGCCAAGTTAAAGAAGACGACATTAGAATGGGAGATTAAAAGTTGGTCAAAAGTTGGGTTTTGAACAGCGCCTTAAAGGAGGAGAGTGAGCTGAAGAAGTGGAGAGTTTTAGGGAGGGAATTATGGAACCTATGGCCCAGGTGCTGCATGCACGACCAACAACAATGGAGTGATTAAAATTGGGGATGCTCAAGAGGCCAGAATTGGAGGAGCACAGAGATCTGAGAAGGTAATTAGGTTGAACGAGACAAGGAATGGCAAAAAAGAAGGATGTGAATTTGAAATCTGGGGAGTTGATTGACTGGGAGCCAGGGTAGGCCAGTGAGCTCAGGGTTGGTGGGTAGCATATCAAAAATCATTGCCTATCCATTTACTCTGCCACTGTGGCCAAGAATTGTTTAGATCTTTGTGTAATTTGAGTTCCAGTGTGAAGGATCCCCAGGACCAGGAAGAACCTCAGGCCTGTTAGAAAGTGTGGAGTGCAACTTGGGCACAGTGTTTCCAGCTCAGGAGTTATTCACTCTGTCACATGACCATCCTCAAGACCAATTAGAGATGGCCAATAAAACAAAAGCCTTGCTAGTGATGGATACAGATGATTTGGAAATCAGGAGAAACACTGATGTGTCCAAAGATAGTTGCTGAACTGTTTCCTTTCTCACTGGGAAGAAGCAACTGCGAACTCCACCTTCCTTTTCATTCACTGGTGGGATATGGGTATCACTTGCCAGGCTTACATTTATTGCAAAGTTGCCTTTTGGATACAACTCAGCAACTTGCTCATCCAGCTCAGAGGGAAGAGTCAACCACGTTTCTGTGGTCTGGAGTCACGTGTATCATAGAATAGAATCATAGAATCCCTACAGTGTGGAAGTAGGCTGTTCGGCCCATGGAGTCCACACTGACCTTCCAGAGAGCATCCCACACACACCCATTCCCCAACCCTGTAACCCTGTATTTCCCAGGGCTAATCCACCTAATCTACACATCCCTGGACACTTATGGGCAATTTAGCATGGCCAATCCACCTAACCTGCACATCTTTGGACTGTGATAGAAACCAGAGCACCCAGAGGAAGCCCATGCAGACACAGGGAGAAAGTGCAGACTCCACACGGCCCAAGGGTGGAATCAAACCCAGGGCCCTGGCACTGTGAGACAGCAGAGCTAACCACTGAGCCATTGGACAGACCAGTGTAAAATTTATTTTTTTTTAATTTTACTGTGTATTTGATTGGGGACTGAAACGGGGAAAGGACTGTTTTGTAAAATAGAAAGGCTTGTTGAAGGATTGCTGCACTTTTTAAAACCAAGTTATCTGACCCTCATTGTAGGGGCTGTTTACACTGCTGCTAGGTTAAGCATTGAGGGAGGTTACGATAGGCGAGCCAGGGCCAATGGGAGTTGTAAACAAGGGGAGATTTGGCCATCAACAAGTAGCTGATTGGTCAGTGAAATGGTGACCAGTTGTCAGTGACAAAGGCCTTCTGCTTGCCAACAACAATGTGATTGGCTCCCAAGGAGCTGAACTGCTTGCGGGTGTGCTTTATTGGTCAGAAAAGCCCTACAGAGCTTTGGAAAGGAAGGTGCTGCCCTTTCCTCTGCAGTAAAAAAACACGACCTCAAGCCTGAATGCTGGCAAATGGGACTAGATTAATTTAGAATATCTGGTCGAGTTGGACCGAAGAGTTTATTTCCATGCTGTACAGCTCTATGACCCCAATGAGTGAGCTGCAAGTCCTGACAACCCAAAAGGACCCTCAACAGAGTACCCTATGGACAGGGACCAGTCCCCATCCTTCCCTCTGCCTATAACACCAATGTGTTTTTCTGTGTCTGTCTTCAGATATGCTTAATGTGTGGCAACATGCTTTGGGAAACCCTGAGGTAAAGAAAGCACCAAAGAAGCACAAGTTCACTCATGTATGCACCGCAAACCTGGCGCCTTCATTCCACTTCCCAACTCCCTCCCTTTCCAAAACAAACCTCAGAAGCATAAAGGAGACATTAAGGTAGGAAACCAAAAACTTAATCAAAACATTTGTTTTCAAGGAATGACTTAAAGGAGGAGAGAGAGGTGGAGAGGTTTAGGGAGAGAATTCCAGAGCTTGGGGCTTGACAACTGCAGGTGCAGCTGGCGGTTGCGGTGTGATTAAAGTCGGGAGTTTGACAGAGGTCAGATTTAGACAAGACAGAGATCTCAGAGGGTTGTGGGGCTGGAATAAGTTGCAGAGATAGAAAAGATCGGTTGAGTCCATGAAGGGATTTGAAAACAAGGATGAAATTTTTAAACGAGGCTGACTCATCCGGGAGCCAGTGTGGATTGGTGAGTACAGGCCTGATCAGGGAATGGGACTTGCTCTGAATTAGGATGAGGCTACCAGTTGTTCGGATCAGCCTAAACTTAATTTTCCTTTCAGGCCCCGCAGCTGCTAGAACAGCCTCAGTTCAGTTTATTTGTTTTTCTCAGTTAACCCACTAAATCCCTCTGCCGCTTTACATTCTGTCTCCCTCTCTCTCTCTCTCTCTCGCTGTGTCTCATTTTCTCTCTCTCTCTCTTTCGTTTTCTCTCTGTAACTTGCTCTCAGTCTCTGTCTCTCTCTCATTTTCTCTTTCTAAGCAGCTCTTTCTTATTCTCTATCTCTCATTCTCTCTCCAGCTATCTCCTTTGCTCACGGTCACACTCATTCTCTGTCTCTCACTCTTGCTATCTCTCTTTCTCACTCTAGCTATTGCTCTCCTATTCTCGCTAATTTTCTGTCTCGTTATTTTCTGTCTCTCACTCCCTGTCTCTGTCTCTAGCTATCTCTTGTTCTGTCTCTCATTTTTCTCTCTTGCATTCTCTATCTCTCATTCTCTCTCTAGTTATCTCTCATTATCGTTCTGTCTCTCATTCTGTCATTTTCTCTATCATTCTGTCTCTCTCTCTCATTCTCTGTCAGTCTCTCTATCTCTTCTTAGCTTTTGCATTCTCTGTCATTTTCTCTCTCGTTCTGTCTCTCTCTCCCTCTCTCATTCTCTGTCTCTTTCTCCCTCATTCTCTGTCTACCTCTTGCTGTCTTGTTATGTCTCTGACTCTCATTTTGTCTTTCTTTCTCGATCTCTATCTCTCTCACTCTCTCTCTCTCATTTCTGTCTCACACACTCATTCTCTCTGTCTCACTCTTTCTGTATCACATTCTGTTGTGATGTCTCTCTCTCTCTGCTCGTTTTCATTGTGTGCTGTGTTTTGGTGTCAGGCAGAACATGGTTGGAGTGGATTAATAGCTGTATTTCCTGATGGTTGTCTAGGCAACAATGATTCTTGTGCAGTGTGCAGCGTATGCACATTAATCCATGCAGTTTAATCTGTGTGGAGAGCAGATTAGTAAGAGGAATCGGCCAACAAAGGTAAATATTAAGCTTCATTTCTTAAACAAAATCTTTCTAATCCTTTCAATCCCCTCATACTGTAAGTAAAATATGAGAGTACTGAGAGCGTTATGAGCGAGTGGACCGAATGTTGGAGCAGGGTGGGAGGATGCCTTTCTGTTCATGGCAACCGTGTCCCCATCAAACATTCCCAGGACAGGGACAACACAGGGTTAGATACAAAGTAAAGCTCCTCTACACTGTCTCCATCTCTCACTCTCCGGGACAGGGACAGAACAGGATTAGATAGAGAGTAAAGCTTCCTCCACACTGTCCCCATCAAACACTCAACCTTTTTCCTGAGATAGTGATAATGTAGCAGCAATGTCACTAACCCATATTACAAAAGGCTGGAGGTTCATATTCTGGGAACACAGATTCAAACCTCACCAGAGCCACTGATGGATTTTCTGTTCAATTAATAATAAATCTGAGATATAGAGCTCATCTCCATAATGATGCCATGAAACATAGAAACTAGGATTAGGGTAGGCCATTTGGCCCATCAAACCTGTCCCATCTTCATGGCTGATCCTTGATCTCAATGACATATTCCCATTTTCTCTTGATGCCTTTAAAATCTGAAAAAAAGTATCTATTGCCTTCTTGAATATATTTAGTGACTTGGCCTCCACAGCCTTCCATGGTAGATAATTCCACAGATTCACTAATCTTTAAGTAAAGAAATCTTTCCTCATCTCAGTCCAAAATGGTCTGACCCATAACCTGAGACTGTATTTTCTGCATCTAGTCTGTCCATCCCTGTGTGAATTTTGTACATTTCAGTCAGATCTCCTCTCATCCTTCTAAACTCTAATGAAGACCCAGGTGAACTAATCTCTCCTCATACAACAGTCCTGCCATCCCTGGTATCAGCCTAGTGAACCGCAGCTGCGCTCCCTCGATAGTAAATATATCCTTTCTTAGGTAGAAAGATCGAAACTGCACACAATACTCCAGCTGTAGTCTCACCCATGTCCTGTATAACTGCAGTAAGACAACCCTATTTCTGAACTCAAACCCTCTTGCAATGAAGGGCAATATAGCATTTACCTTCCTAATTGCTTGCTGCACCCACCTGTTTACTTTCACTGACTGGTGTAAAAGGACACCCATGTCCCTTAACATGAAGTGTATAACTTCACATTTAGCCATGTACTGCATCTGCTGGGAGTTGGTTAGCTCAGTTGGCTGGATGGCTGATGCGAGATACAGTGTGATGCCAACAGCGCTGGTTCAATTCCTACACTGGCTGTGGTTACCATGAGGGACTCTCCTTCTCAACCTCGCCTGAGGTGTGGTGACCCTCAAGTTAAACCACCATCAGGGTATCTCTGTCCAATGAGAGAGCAGCCCTATGGCTTCATAAGAATATGGTGACCTTACCTTTATCTTTACTGTGAATCTGCCATAAGTTTGACCACTCACTCAACTTGTCTAAATTACCCTGAAGCCTCCTTGCACCTCCTCACAACTCTCAATCCTGCCCAATTTAGCGTCACCAGTGAACTTGGAAATACTGCATTTGGTTCCCTTATCCAGATCATTCATGTATATTGTGAACAGCTGGGGCCCGAGCACTGATCCCTGCGGTACCGCACTTGTAAAAAGATCCATTTATTCTCACCCTCTGTTCCCTTTCTGTTAACCAATTTTCTCAATCCATGCAAAGTACTTTAACTTTGATCACTGACCCCTTCTGAGAGACCTCATCAAAAGCCTTCTGAAAATTCAAATACACTACATCTGCTAGCTCTCCCTCATCTAATCTGTTACTTACATCCTCAAAAACTCCCATTACACATGATTCACCTTTCATAAATCCATCAAATTCCTTTCATGCTTTCCAAGTGTTGTTATCACATCTTCTGTAGTAGACTCCAGCAATTTTTTCTTTTTTTTTGTGGGGGGTCTCTCGGTGGAGCTTCCCCCGGTGGAGGGCAGCAAGGTGCTGGGCGGAGGCATCTTGATGCAGCGTCTGGCAGTGGAATCTCTTAACCCGGGTCAAAAAAAAGGGGCAGCGCGGTGGTTAGCACTGTTGCCTCACAGCGCCAGGGACCCGGGTTCGATTCCAGCCTCCAGCAACTGTCTGTGCAGAGTTTGCACATTATTCCTGTGTCTGCGTGGGTTTCCTCGGGGTGCTCCGGTTTCCTCCCACAGTCCAAAGATGTGCAGGCTAGGTGGATTGGCCATGCTAAATTGCCCATAGTGTTCAGGGGTGTGTGGGTTATAGGGGGATGGGTCTGGGTGGGATGCTCCAAGCATCGGTGTGGATTTGTTGGGCCAAAGGGCCTGTTTCCACACAGTAGGGATTCTATGATTCTATGATTTTCTCTTACAACTGATATTAGGTTTTCTGGTTTGTAATTCTGTATCTTTCCCTGCCCTTTTTAAATAGACAGGTTACATTTGCCATCCTCCCAATCTGTAGGAACTGCTCCAGGGTCCACAGAATTTTGGAAGATGACCAATACATCCAATATTTCCAGGGCCTTTAGTTCTCTGGCATGTAGATTATCAGACTCTGGTGACTTGTCAGTCTTTAACCACATTTTCTTACTGATACAGATTTGCTTCAATTCCACCCTCTCACTAGACCCTTAGTTCCCTAATTTCTTGAAGTTTATTTGTCCCAACTTTTATGAAGACACAACCAAAGTGTGTTCAATTTTTCTGCCATTTCTTTGTTCCTAATTATAATTTCTCCAGTTTCTGACTGTAAGGGATCTACATTTGTCTTAATTAATATTGTCTCTTCACACGTTTATAGAAATTACCATTAAAACCCATCTGGTTCACTAATGCCCTTCACGGAGGGAAATCTGCTGTCGTTCCCTGGTTGGCCTGCACACGACTCCAGATCCAAAGCAACGTGGTTGACTGTTAACTGCCCACTAAATGGCTGAGCACGATGCTCATTTCAAGCGCAAGGAGGGATGTTGGCTTTGTGAGTGTAGTCTGTGTCTCATGAAGGAACTATTTTCACCCAGTGACAGTGAAGGAACAGTGATATATTTCCAAGTCAGGATGATGAGTGACTTGGAGGGGAACTTGCAATTGGTGGTGTTCCCATGTATCTGCTGCCATTATATTTCTAGATGGAAGTGATTGTAAGTTTGGAATTTATTTGTGGACACCTTGTATTCAAGACCTCTCATTCTGGTTTCCCTGATAACAATTCTCAACTTTGTACCCTATTGAACCTTTCCATAACCTTCACTTTGTTTCTCAGTTCAAGCTGTAGCTTCCTGTTCTTCAGATGAAAGTGATCTAGGCTCTTCAATATTTCCTGAGAGATTGGAAGTCTACAGCCCCTCCTCATGTCCAAAGATGGTGAGACATTCAAGAGAGTCCATTATTACACTTCCTGGGTCTTTAAGCAACCCGAGGTGATGCAGCAAGTGCAGACCTAACAGGCGATGACTTAACTCAACATTGTAACGTCAGAATAAACATCAACCATAAGCCATGACTGTTCCTGGATAGAGACTGTAAATAGCTCTAGTGAGAGGCATGTACACCTGAAACTGATCGACGCTAATAATTAATAACTCTTCCTGCATTATTTAAGAGATTTGAGGAATTATCCATAAGCTGTGCTCTCGTTGTTTTGTCAAACACTACGGTACACAGACTATTTGGCCCGCAGGCCCTCTGCTGGCTTTTTGAAAACTTGCCAGTTGACCTTGGTTGCTTTTTGCTTATAAAAGATCCTTTCAGGAGACCCAGGTTCAAGTCCCAGCTACGCTGGGGGTATGTAATAACATCTCTGAACAGGTTGATTCGAAAATGTCTGTGCAAGGTCGTTTTCATGGGCTGTGGGGAAACAGCTTTTTCAAAGAGTGCACAGATGCATAATGGACCGAAGCAAACCTGATTTTTAAAATCAGCCTATTCAGGCACACAGCTAGGATGGCTCGGACTTGAACTCAGCTCATCCGCCTTACAACACAACAAACAGCCCTTATTCAAAGATCTGTAGCATATACTTAATTCCCTTTTGAAACTTACTACTGAATTTGCTTCCTTTTGTAGTTCAACCTGCAAAATAAAAGCAGCTAATTAGCTTGCTACTTAACATGAATGAGAATAGTGGTCTGGTGGAGATATTTAAGATGATCAAAGGGGTTGAGCAATTACTGTGCGTCAGGCTTCATGGTTGAGGAAATAGATCATATTCCTGATGTTCCTGGGAATAATTCCTTGGGAAATGATACTGGTCTGAATGACTGATAAATTCACAGGATTGGATAGATCCCATCTCGAGGTTTGAAAGGAAGCAAGTGAGAAAATTATATATGATTTAGCCGTAATTATGGATCATGAAGTTATCATTGTTTGTTGCAAAGAGCCCCATTGAGTTCACTAATACCCTAATTTGGGCTCTTGCAGTGCAGTGGTGGTGTCCCTATCTCTGAGCCAGAAAATCCAGGTTCAAGTTCCACCTGCTCCAGAGGTGTGTCATAAGATCTCTGCACAGGTTGATTCGAAAATATCTTCACTAGTGCCCTACAGGGACGTAGTGGGATGGATATCTAACAAGTCAAAATACAGAAGGGAGATAGAGGGCTTGGTGATGTGGTGCAATCAAAACAATCTGTCTCTGAACATTGGCAAAACTAAACAACTGATCATTGACTTCAGAAAGAAAGGGGGAGAACACGGCCCCATCTACATAAACGGAGCTGAGGTTGAGAGTGTGAAGAGCATCAAGTTCCTCAGAGTGACGATAACCGACAACTTGTGCTGGACATCCCCCATAAATGTGACAGTCAAGAAAGTACAACAACGCATCTTCTTCCTCAGGCAGCTCAGGAAATTTGGCATGTCCATTAGATCCCTCACCAAGTTCTATAGCTGTACGGTTGAAAGCATACTGTCTGGGTGCATAATGGCCTGTATGGTAACTGCTCTGCCCAGGACCGTTAAGAGACTGCAGAATGTGGTGTGCACGGCCCAGACAATCACAGAAGCCAACCTTCCATCCATGAAGTCTATTTACACGGCTCGCTGCCGCAGAAAGGTGGCCAACGTCATCAAAGACCCATTGCACCCGGTAGTGACCTCCTACAACCTCTTCCATCAGGCAGAAGATACAGAAACCTGAACACACGCACAAGCAGGTTCAGGAACAGCTTCTTTCCAGCTGTTATCAGACTGTTGAATAGACTCTAGTCTCAAATAATGTAACCTGTATGCCTCTAAGTCTTTTTGATCTGTACATCCTTTGCTTGCTGTCATCTGCCTGTACCGCTCGTAAACAAAGCTTTTCACTGTATTTCGGTACACATGACAATAAATCAATCAATCAATCTGCCATCCTTACCTGGTCTGATCAAAGGTGACTCAAAAGCTACGATGATGAAATAAAACCATAAGAAATAGGAACAGGTGTAGGCCATTTGGCCCTTTTAGTCTGTTCTATCATTTGATAGGATCATGGCTGATTGACTTTTTTTTTATTTGGCCTATTTTTCTAATCAGCCTGTTCAGAGATGATATTGCACACCTCCGGAGCAGTTGGGACTTGAACCTGGGGACACTACCTCTCCATCACAAGAGGGCTCCTTGATTGACTGTTAACTGCCCTCTGATAATGGCCCAGCAAGCCACTCGAGTCAAGGATTGTTAGATAATAAATGATGAGCCAGCCAGTGAACTCACATCTCACGAATGACTAAAGATCAATAAATTCTCATTCTGGAGTTGAAGAAAGGGGAGAGACAGAGTTAAAGCAGGAAATTATAAACCTGCTAGCCTGATGCCTGTAACAAGTACGTATTTTGAACCTGTAATTAAGCTCAGGCTGACTGAGCACTTGAGAAATTTGAGCTCATTAGTGAGAACAACATGGATTTGTAAAGGGTTTGGACAATACTTACATTCTCTGGCAGTAAATCAGATTAGTTAACTGAAGCACTAGACAGGGAAATGGCTTTAATTGATTGATTAGTTGATTGAAATAATTTAATTGATGCAGGATTTGGAGGGTATTCAATGAAGTGTCACACAAACAACTGCAGAATGAAAGTAGACCTTGTGGAGAAGCAGTGGAGTGGATTGTAGGTTTGTTAGGCTGTATACTATTAGGGAAAATGTGATGATGAGGATATCCTTGATTTGGTCTTGTCCCACAAAAGGCTGTGCGATGCTGTTAAATATCCATCAGTTATATATCATGGATAGAGGACTGCACAGCGAAATGTACTGATAGCACTAAAGTTGTGGTATTGAAAGAGGCTGTGTAGGTTGGACCGTAACATGACAAAGGGACATTGATAGATTAAAATGGAAGGGAAAACTATGGTTATTTCATTCGAATGCATGTGTGTGAGGTCATCTATTTTGCAGTAAGAACGGTTCGAAACAAGTATATTGTTAAAAAGTGAAACAGCAGAGTTTGAAGAGATTTAGCAGTCAATGTAAACATCATTAAAATGTGGGAGTCAGGTTCAAAAATAACCAACAAGGTTAATGGAATGTGAAGCTTCATATTGCTGGAATACAAAGGGGAGGGGAATTTACAGCAGCCAGACAAAGCTCTGGTTAAAACATTGTGTACAATCTCCTCTGAGACAATAGATGGGCCTTGAACAGGGTGTCATTCTATTAACAGCATGCTACTGCAGCCCCAAATGTTAGATTGTGAGAATAGGTTATGTAGACCAGTCTAGTTCTTGACTTAGATGGTCTCATAGTGTGCTGTCAACATTCATACTGACTCTTTGAATTGCAGTCCCTTACTGTCATTCTCCTGCCTATTTACTGGAGCCCTATACATTCTTACTGAATGAATATCTGAAAATCTTGAATGAACCTGCCTCCCCCACACTCTCAGACAGTACATTCTAGACCCTGACCACTCGGGTAAACCTGCCTCTCCCCACATTCTCAGACAGTACATTCCAGACCCTAACCACTCGAGTGAACCTGCCTCCCCCCACACTCTC
>NC_063334.1:123541984-123566970 GCF_021869965.1 Rhincodon typus
CTGACCACTCGAGTAAACCTGCCTCCCCCCACGCTCTCAGACAGTACATTCCAGACCCTAACCACTCGCTGCTTGAAAAGGTTTCTCCTTATGTTGCCATTGCCTCCTTTGCCATTGTGCCCTTTGATTCTCAATCCTCCACCAATGGGAACAGTCTCTCTTTATCCATAACAAAAGCAGAAATTTCTGGAAAAGCTCAGCACGTCAGCTTACCACGATCTGAAGTCCCCACCTGCTTCAAGAAAACCACCATCATCCCGGTGCCAAAGAAACGTGCAGCTTCATTCAATGTCTACCACCTGGTGGCTGTGACCTCTATAATTATGAAGTGCTTCGAGAGGTTAGTCATGGCTCACATCAACTCCAGCCTACCACACTGCCTTGATCCTTTGTAATTCACCTACCATCGCAACAGGTCCACAGCAGGCACCATCTCCCTGGCCCTAAATTCATCCCTGGAACATCTGGATAACAGGGATACCTACGTCAGGTTCCTATTTTTTAAGTACAGTTCTGACTTCAACACCATAATTCTAAACAAACACATCTCAAAACTCTGGGACCTTGGTCACTGCTCGCCCCTCTGTAGCTGAATTTTCAACTTCCTGACCCACAGACTGCAATCAGTAAGGAAAGGTGACAGCACCTCCTCCATTGTAATCCTCAAAACCAGTGCCCCAAAAGGCTGCGTACTCAGCCCCCTACTATACTCCTTATACACACACGACTGTGTGGCCAAATTCCACCCCAACTCCATTGACAAGTTTGCTGATGACACCACAGTTGTAGGTTGGATCTCAGACAATGATGAGATGGAAGTCAGGAAAGAGCTTGAGTGCTTAGCGGCATGGTGTAAAGACAGCAATCTCTCCATCAACATCAGCAAAACGAGACTTCCCAAAGCGGAGGGGAGGGCATGCCCCAGTCTGCATCACTGGTGCTGAGGGGGAGATGGTCGAGAACTGCAAGATCCTGGGAGTGATGATCACCAACAAACTGTCCTGATCCACCCACGTCAATGCGATGGTCAAGAAAGCATAACAACATTTCTACTTCCTCAGAAGGCTAAGGAAATTTGGCATGTCCACAAGGAATCTTACCAATTTTTCTGGATGCACCATAGAAAGCATCCAATGTGGATGCATCACTATGTGGTATGGCAAGTGCTATCCCCAAGATTGTAAGAAGCTACAGAGAGCCATAAACACAGCCCAGCCTGCCACGCAAACCTGCCTCCCATCCATTGACTCTGTCTATACTTCCCACTGACTCGGGAAAGCAGCCAACATAATCAAAGACCCCTTCCACCCTGGTTATACTCTCTTCCACCCTCTTCTGTAGGGCAGAAGATATAAAAGCTGAAATATACCTATGAACAGATTCAAGAACAGCTTGTTCCCCGCTGTTATCAGACTTTTGAACAGACCTCTCAAATATTAATTCTGATCTCTCTATCTCTCTCTGCACCTTCTCTGTGGCTGTAACACTTTATTCTCCACTCTGTTCTGCTACCCTGATGCACTTTGTACGTTCTGCCTGTAGAACATGCAAAACAACACTCTTCACTGTATCTCGGTACATGTGACAACAATAAATCAATCAAGTCAGGCAGCATCTGTGGAGAGAAACAGATTTAACGATTGAAGTCCAGTGACCCTTCTTCAGAACTGATTGTCGCTGGAAAAAGGTTGATATGTGTGCTGATGATGGGGTGGGGGTGAGGGGAGTAAATGATAAGTGGACGGAGCTCAGAGAGAGAGAAAACAGCAGTTGGGCAGACAAAGGAATGGTTAACGGTGAGTTGGGAAGAAGGAAAAGCTGCTAATCAGGACCATCACTGGGTGAGAGATAGTAGGAACTGCAGATGCTGGAGAATCCGAGACAACAAGGTGCAGGGCTGGATGAACACAGCAGGCCAAGCAGCATCATAGGAGCAGAGAGGCTGACGTTTCGGGCCTAGACCCTTAACCCTTTTTTCTGATGAAGGGTCTAGGCCCGAAACATCAGCCTCTCTGCTTCTATGATGCTGCTTGGCCTGCTGTGTTCATCCAGCCCTGCACCTTGTCATCACTGGGTGAAATGGGTTTGATTCTGAAAGCAGCCCATGTCATGATATGGCCTGGGTTCTGGAGTAAAGGACACAGAAGGAGGTGTTCAGACTCTAAAATTATTGAATTTGATTTGCGTCCTGAAGGCTGCAGGGTCCCCAAGTGGAAAATGAGGTGTTGTTCCTCCAGCCTGCACTGAGCCTCACTGGAACACTGCAGCAAGCCTGAGACAGAGATGTTGGCCAGGGAACAGGATGGTGTATTGAAGTGGCAGACGACAGGAAGCTCAGGGTCATTTTTGCGGGCAGAACGTAGGTATTCTGAAAAGTGATTGCCCAGTCTGCACTTTGTTTCCCCAATGTAGAGGAGACCACATCGCTAGCCGTGAATACACTGGACTAGATTGAGTGAAGTGAAGGTAAATCACTGTTTTCACCTGGAAGGTATGTCTGGGGCCTTGAATAGTGAGGAGGGAGGAAGTAAATGGGCAGGTGCCGTGGACCTATTGGGAAGAGATGTTGAGCATGGAGGAGAAGAGGACCAGGGTCCTGGAGGAAACGGCCCCTGTGGAAGGGAGGTGTCTGGTGGTGGCATCCTGCTGGAGGTGGCAAAAATGGTAGTTAATGATCCTTTAAATGTGCATTCTGCTGGCGTGGAAAGTGAGGACTGAGGGACCCTCTTGCTGTTTCAGGAGGGAGGGAAGAGGTGGGTCAGGGCCGAAATGCAGGTGATGGGTCATTCATGGCTGACAGCCCTGTCTAGCTACGGTGCTGGGGAATCTGTCCAGTCTGTTTAAATCTCCTCTGAACCTTCTGTTTCCCAAGAAGAGCCATCCAACTTCTTCAATCTCTGATGACATTCCTCGTCTGTGGAACCTTTCTCATGAACTTTTTTACGTTCTCTTTAGACTTCTGCCTCCTCACTAAAGTACGGCATCCAAAACTGGACACAATACAGCTGAACCTGTGTTTTATGCAGGTTTAATCCAACTTTGTCACTATTGTGCTCTTGTTATATTGTGTCATCTTGTCTGTAAAGAGTGAGAAACTAATCAGCCAGGAGCCAACTTTTATGTGTAAGTGTTAGAGTGGGGCCATATTCATGGCTGTACTGGAGCGTCAGATTTTTTGCTAATGGGAGGTTGCTAAGGTTTTAGAGTAGATTTGTAGCTCGGGTTGTGGTTGGTTGGCTCGTCAAGCCGGTTTGTTGTTTTTCCGCAGACGTTTCATTACCCTGCCGGGTAACATCATCAGTGTAGCCTCCATGAAGCGCTGTTGTGTTTTCCCGCCTGGTATTTGAACGCTGGAGTCCGTTGAGCTGAACTTCCTCACTTCCAGTTTTCCTTCGCAGTGGAGTGTATACGGGGTCGAGCTCTACGTGTTTATTGATGGCTTTCTTCGTGGAGTACCAGGCTTCCAGGAATTCCCGTCCTTGTCTCTGCTTTGCCTGTCCCAGGATCTTGGTGTTGTCCCAATCGAATTGGTGGTTCTCCTTATCCATGTGGATAAAGATGAGTGAGTATTGGGCGGTTGGCCCAGTCTCCTAGCCAGCAGCATAACGTAGAATTACAGAAAGAGCTGTAAGCTTTCCAAATTTAATGTGATGTTTGACATCCTGTGAACTAAAAGGCAATTGGGACACACAACATGATGGCAAGAGTGAGTAAAGCTGAAACATTAGAAATTAATTTCATGCTGATATTGGCTGAATAGACTCATGTCCATGCCAGAGAGAGTAACATAAGCTGAGTGCATGGTGCGAAAATGAAAATGGAATGGGGTCTGGTACAGCAATAAATGCACCGTGACAGCTCACAATGAAATGGGACTCTGCTGATGGAGGAACTTTCAAGAAGTTGAGCCAAAGTGCAGATTCATCCAGTAGTGAAGAGAGGGGCAACTCTATCCTTCCATGGGCGGGCAATAAAGGACCAAATTCATTTAGCAGCTAGTGGCCTTAACTGGACTGAACCATTTGAAAGATTCAGCATCAACCTCCAGCCAAGATCGAATCACCAGATCCACTTTGAGTGTGAACTTCAATGCCTCAGCCAGGAGCTAGGGGAGACTAGTGATAACTTGGTAACAAAACTGAAAAGCACAGCAATTGTGTCAGGCAGTGGGTCAATGGTAATGTCATTGGGCTGGTAATGCAGAACAGCAGATTAATGTTCTGGGGATCTGTGAATCTCACCATGGCAGGTGGTGAATTTAAGTTCAACATCTGGAATAAAGAATAGCCTAATGGTAACCTTGTAACCACTGTTGGTTCACTAATGTCCTTTGGGAAGGGATATTTGCCACCATCACCTATACTTACCCTACATGTGACTCCAGACCCACAATTAGAAATAAAGTATTCAGATGTTGGAAATCTGAAATAAAAATAGCAAGTGCCAGAGAAACCAAGCAGTTCTGGCAGTGTGTCAAGAGAGAAATAGAATTAATGTTGCATGTCCAGTGTAATGTTAGCTTTTTATGCTGTAGAAAAATTAAGAGTGAAGGAGCAAGTGGAGCCGATGGGAAAGGTGCCCCAGAGCAAAACAAAGGGAGTGCTAATGGTGTTGGAAAAAGTGTTAATGGTAGGTGTTAGTTGCAGTTTGCCCAACTGTCGAAAAAAAAACCCATGCAAACAAGGGGGCTGACACATTAAGGAGGATGATAACCATTTCATGGTTGCTATTAAACTAATTTTAATTCTTGATTTATTTATTAAATTTACATAACACTACCTACTTGAGTGGGATTTGAACCCACATTTCCAGGGTTTGAATCTCGAGTTGACCAATGCAGTGGTGATACCCTAGGCTTCTTTCCGTGCAAGTTTACCTCAGAAGAACTGCTCTGAAACTGAACAATGTCACACTAACAACACACAGGGGAAGTAAGATTGCACACCCAGCAACAACCCAGGTCAGAAAGACACTGAAAGGCAAAGATGTTAGCTGTACATTCTCCATCACTGAAACTATCCTGCGGTTGAGCAGTTGTGAAGATTATCTCAATGAAATGTGAGATTAAGGTGACAATAAAAACAAACAATAAGAGAACAGGATTACTCATTTATGCACCTTAAACTTTACTCCCCTCTTTAAAACATAGCTTCCCACCACCACACACATACACAGACACACACTCAAAAACATAGATTTACAAAAATAAAACCCAAATATTGAGCAGAGAGACATAAAAATAATAACCAGAGCAACACATTTCTGTCCAAAATCGCAAAATTGGAAGGATTGGTCCACTCCCCTTGCCTGTTCTTCGATGATACCTCAATGCTATTCACACAATGATGATCAGTCTTTAGTTCATTCATTGCTTGGTTAGACCCAGGGTCTTTCTTTCCATGTGAAGTCCACTCACGGAGGCAATGGCCTAATTGGTATTATTACTGGACTCTTGATCCAATGACCTAGGTAAAGGACTGGGACCTGAGTTTGAATCCTGCCATGGCAGATGGTAGAATTTGAATTCAATAAAAATCTGGAATGAAGAGTTTAATGATGGCCATTAAATCATTGTTGATTGCTGAAGAAAAACCCTATTGGTCACTAATGTCCTTTAGGGAAGGAAACTGCATCCTTGCCTGGCCTACATGTGACTCCAGACCCACAGCAATGTGGTTGACTCAAACTGTCCTCTGGAAAATTAGGAATGTGCAATAAATGCTAGCCTAGCCAGCAAAGACCTTATCCTGTAAATTAATTTTAAAAATTCACATTGTTTCAACTGCAGCAATTATCTTTACTGTTCTTCAAAATCAGCAAACAGCGTTTTCTGTCCTTTTTAAAGCATTTTTCACATTTTCGGTTCATAGACCAAAATAAAACAATGGGGTCTTGTACCCTGTATATATACAGGTGTTTCTCTGCCTCTGTCAGGGACTCACACTCACTCACAGGAGTGAACTCTTCAATAGGAGAACCCTTGAAAATGTAAAGCTGCACTCGAGCAGCCGGTAAAAGAAATGTTATAAGAGAACGGTTGCTGATAGTGGGGCCTGTGGTGCGCGTGTGGAATGAACTTCCTGAGGAAGTGGTAGATGTGGGTACAGTTACAATGTTTAAAAGACATTTGGATGGATGTGGGCCAGAAGCAGACAGGTGCGACTAATTGAGTTTGGGATCACGTTCAGCATGGACTGGTTGGAGCGAAAGGTCTGTTTCGGTGGTGTATCAGTCTATGCTGAGTACAAGGATGGAGGTTATTTTCTTAGAAACAAATTCGGAGTGGAGTAGGCCACTCAACCCTTGATGATAGAATGCTCTTACTGGAAATGTGAACGAGGCAGATTCAATTAGGGCATCCAAGAGGGGCATTGGATGGTTATTTGGATGGAAATGTGTGCAGGGATGTGTGGGGGAAAAGGAAAGAGATTGGAACAAGGGGATAGAACTGATGCAGGCATGATGGGCTGATTGGCCTCCTCCTCTGCTGTAACAAATCTGGTGATCTCAGGGAGCTCCACCATTCAATAAGGTCACAACTGATTGTAACCTCGCTTCCACCACTTGCTCTGGAAACTCGATTGAGTCCAAAACTGGAGGTCAAAGGTTTGACGTAGGAGGGGAAAGATTCAAAAAAGACCTGAGGGGCAGCTTTTTCCTGCAGAGGGTGGTGCGTGTATGGAACGAGCTGCCAGA
The DNA here is from genome assembly GCF_021869965.1 of Rhincodon typus. Taxonomy (NCBI): domain Eukaryota; kingdom Metazoa; phylum Chordata; class Chondrichthyes; order Orectolobiformes; family Rhincodontidae; genus Rhincodon; species Rhincodon typus. The sequence continues at coordinate 123,548,681 of NC_063334.1, forward strand.
GGAAGTGGTGGAGGCTGGTACTATTACAACATTTAAAAGGTATCTGGATGGATAAATGAATAGGAAAGGTTTGGACGACTATGGGCCAAATGCTGGCAAACAGGACTAGGTCAGACTGGGATGTCTGATCAGCACGGACAAGTTGAACTGCAGGGTCTGTTTCAGTGTTTTACGGTTCTATAAAAGGCTATCGTGATGCAGCAGTAATGTCCATACCTCTTTTGGAAGTGTTGTTACTATCATCAGAGAGGAAATACAACAGCCATTCTTTCCATCACAAGATTCCTCAAATAAAGAAATAAATATTTTTCTATCTTTGTGCAAAGGACTGTTCACATTCCATGTGCCTTTCTGTGAAACTGCCTCCTGATCTCACCCCCGAATGGCCCTGCTCTGGTTTTGAGGTTACACCTGATCCGTCACTAAAGGGAATTCCAATGTCATTTTAAACAGGCTGATCAAATCGCCATCAACCTTCCAAACTCACGGAAATACGATGTTTATACAGCCAGTGCTCAGAATTTGTGCCTTGTAGCTCCCGCTGTCATTCTTTTGAACCTTTATTCTGAAAGTCATAATCCCGTCAAAAACTTGGGTGGATTAAGATTTGTCTGATTTATTCCTGCAGGGTGAATGGTCGCCGTCATCCCCTCTTGGACTGGAGCAGCTACAGAGGGAATGTGTGCGCAAAGGAGATGGAGAGAGAGCCAGACAGCTGACAGAGAAGTAGAGGTTTGACCTCCTGGGACATTTCACCTTTGAGCCGGCAGCTCCTGTCACTAACAGCACTGAAAGGGCCAGTCAAAAGAAACTGATTTGCAGAAAAAGATATCAAATCGAGTGAGGGGAGGCACACTCTTTTACATTCCTCCAGTTTCCCTACCAGCTCAGATACTGTGAATTATTATCCTCCAACGAGGCAATAAGTTGCTTATTATATTTCACAATGCCCCTGGTATTTGCGAGGCAGCTTCTGAAAAACACCAGAAAAACGAAGCTGAGCTGACAGTGCAGAAAGACGTGTGGACAGACGGAAGGATTACACTCAGCAGACACTTCAGGTTAGAGAGCGGGAGAGACTGCCAGAGATAGTAGGAACTGCAGATGCTGGAGAATCCGAGACAACAAGGTGCAGGGCTGGATGAACACAGCAGGCCAAGCAGCATCATAGGAGCAGAAAGGCTGACGTTTCGGGCCTAGACCCTTCATCAGAAAAGGAGAGACTGCCAGACTGAATGCCAGATAGGTAACCCAACAATGAAGGTGTGCTAAACCAACACATACTTCCACCAACACTGACCTGCAAGTCTTCTGGATACATTGGTTCCTGTTCAACTGTTCCTTGAGGGATGTTGGAACATAAGGCACCTTTCAATAAATACAAAGGAAAGGTTGAAAAAAGTATGTTTTGAGTGACAGGTTTACCCCTCGGTGTCAAATCTCCAATGCAGTCCCCACCAACAGACGAGAGGAAGCTGTGCCCAGTCTGCTTGCAGAGAAAAAGAATAGTTCTGTCAGATAATCCGTAGGACCTTCCTTCCCGTTCTGTATTTTGTCCATTCTAGCCCGTTTAACGCTCCGACCTGAGCAACAACTGGAAGGCAGTGAATGGCCTCATTGGAAACAGGATGCCAATGAAGGGCACCTTTTGCCATGTGCTAGACCTTGAACTCCAGCCGCGAAAGAGTTGCATTTGTAGAGCAATTTCAGGACATCATGGAGAACTTGATTAGCCAATGAATCACTTTTGAAGTGTCATCACTGTTGTAACATATAGAAACCTGGCTGCCAATTTGCACACAGCAAGATCCCACAAATAGCAATACGATATTGACCAGATAATCTGTTTTTTTAAGTGATATTGGTCGAGGGATAGGTATTGACTGGGACAACTCCCTTGCTCTATAAAGTAGTGGCCATGGAACCTGTCGCGCCCATCTGAGAGAGTCTGACTTGTGGGTCCCTCATTTACAAAACTGCGCCTCCCTCTGGCATCTTGCTGGGATTGTCAGCTCTGATTTTTCTTTATTGTATCCAGGACCAGGAGTGGGATTTGAACCCTGAATCTTTCATTCATCTCCGCAGCCAGAGTGTTACCATTGAGGCACCGGCCAAGATCCGGGTGGGATGTAGGCTTGGGAAGGAGAGCCCATTCCAAAAGTGGAAAAGTGCCCCTTCCAGACTATGAGCACAGTTTGCGCCAATGGTGGCACCATGGTGAACCAGTGCTATGCCCAGTGGAGTCGGGAGAACAGCTCAGAGGACAGCACTCGGCCAGAGGTCTTTGAGGAAGATGGTGGGCAGCCACGTAGGTTGACCACTCTGGAGAAACTGTCACAGGAGATGGTGCATGATGAGCGGGCAGTCAAGGAGCTGATGCTGGGGAAGCGGATCGGGTTCTACCGTGTGCGAGGCGAGATCGGCAGTGGAAACTTCTCTCAGGTCAAGCTTGGCGTCCACTTGCTCACGAGAGGTAACGAGAGCCCCCAGGACCAGGCTGGTCTGTATTGACGATGTGGCCAGCTGCTCGCTGCTGATTGCTGTTCAGCAAAGTAATGATGCCAGCTTGCGCCTAGCCTCTTCAATGCGGTCAAAATCATCCCAAGGAATTTCAGACAAACGCTAGCAAATAGCAAAATAAAACAAAGGACTGCGGATGCTGGAAATCTGAAAGGAAAATGGAAATTGCTGGAGAAACTCAGTGGGTCTGGCAGCATCTGTGGAGACAGAAACAGAGTTAACATTTCGAGTCCAGTGAACCTTCATCAGAACTGTTCTGGGGTTCTGCTTCTGTTAAAACATTAATCCTGTTTCTCTGTCCACGATGCTGCCATACCTGCTGTGTTTCTCCAGCACTCTCTGTTTATCCCCTCAGCAGTTTGACAGTGAGACAGACAGGGCAATATTAACACAGAAGGAAAGTCAAAGTGGAAAGTTTTGGTGGGCGTTGTAAAGCCCGGGGAGAGCGAGAGAGAGCGCCTGGGATTTGGGGGGCTGAAAGACAGGGGAGCATCTGTCTCCCTTGTACAGCTTGCTCACTGTCCTTCCATTTTCACTCTCCCCCATCCTCAACCCCCCATCCCCACTAACCCCATCCTCACTCTCCCTTCATCTTCACTCCCTGATCCACATTACTCCCATTCTCACTACCCCCCGTCCTCACTCCCCTCCCCATCCCCAGTACCCCCATCTCCACAGTCTCCCCGTCCTCACTGTCCCTTCATCTTCACTCCCCCATCATTCTCACTCTCCCCCATCCTCACTCTCCCCCATCCCCAGTACCACCTATCCTCACTCCTCCTCCTCACTCTCCCCCATCCTCATCCCCACTAATGCTATCCTCAATCTTCCTTCATCTTCACTCCTCCATCCTCATTACTCCATTCTCACTCTCCCTCATCCTCACTCTCCCCCATCCCCAGTACCGCCCATCCTCACTCCCCCCTCTCCTCACCCCCCATCCCCACTAACCCCATCCTCACTCTCCCTTCATCTTCAGTCCCCCATCCTCATTACTCCCATTCTCACTCTCCCCCATCCTCACTCCTGCCCAATCCTCACTGCCCCCATCCTCACTATCCTTTCATCTTCACTCCCCCGTCCTCATTACTCACATTCTCACCCCTCCCCACCTTCCTCACTCCCCCCATCCCCAGTACCCCCATCTCCACAGTCTCCTCATCCTCACTCTCCCCCATCCTCACTCCTATCCAATCCTCACTGCCCCCATCCTCACTCACCCCATCCTCACAAACGCCATCCTCACTCCCCCATCTTCACTTCTCCCCCATCCTTACTCTCCCCATCCTCACTACTCCTGTCTACACTCCCCCTAATTGTGTGGCCATGCACATGGTATCATTGAAATTTGACTGGATGTTGCTGCTGGAATCATACACATTTGAAGTCTAAGGCAGACACTGCCTTTAATTCAACTTTCATCTTTAGGGGTGATTATGCTCCTGCAAAGCATCTCACTAAATTATTTTGGGTGAGACCAATTAATCCAAATTAAACAAATTAATCAGGAAGTAACCCTTTAAAGGGGAACTGAAATAAAAGAAATCCCAGAAATGACATTCATACAAAATTGGAATTGAAATTTAGTTTTAGGGAGTTGTTCGAATCCCATGCAGCAGTCTCTCTTAAGGAGTACTCTAGGTATTGAATTAAACAAGCCCCTTCACCTATGTATCTCAACGATATCACTAATATGCCATTGATATCAACGTGTGCTTTTACCTGAGGGTCCTTGTAGAGGGAATAGGTGGTGTGACCCGGTTTCTTTCTCACATTTAGAGAAAGTCGCCATCAAGATATTGGACAAGACAAAACTGGGGCAGAAGACCCAGCGCCTGCTGTCACGGGAGATCTCCAGCATGGAGCGCCTGCACCACCCCAACATCATCAGGCTGTACGAAGTGATTGAGACTCTGTCCAAGCTTCACCTGGTCATGGAGTATGCTGGTGGGGGCGAGCTGTTCACCAAAATCAGTACCGAAGGCAGGCTCTCAGAGGAGGACAGCAAGGTGGTCTTTGCACAGATTGTCTCAGCAGTTAAACACATGGTAAGCGCTCATAATGTAACAGCCAGCTGGAAAGCTATAGCCTAGGAGAGGCTAGTCAGCTCACTGTCCCTCAACTCAGTATTTGGAAGAGATACCTGATTGGTCCTACAATCTCTGCTCTGGTCCTGTAGTCCTTTGTTTTTAAAGTAGTGGTATTGTCACTGGACTCATCATTTCGAACCACAGGTTAATGTTCTGGGCATGTGGGTTTGAATCCCACCAAGGCAGAGGGTGTCACCTGAGTTGAATTAAAACAAAAATCTGGAATAAAAGTCACCAACCGTGGTGACCATTGCCGATTGTTGTTAAAAAGACTCTTCAGGTTCGCTAATGCCGTTTAGGGAAGGAAATCTGCCATCCCTACCTGGTCTGGTCTGTTTGTAACTCCAGACCCACAGTAATGTGGTTGACTCTGACTTCCAGCTGGGCAATTAATGCTGGCCTTTCCAGTGACGCCCCTATCCCATGAACAAACAAAAACAAATGATATGAAGTTTGAATATTACATTCACAAATTAGGATCTTCAATCTGAGCAAAGGAAGCGATGAGGGTATGAGCAGCAAGTTGACTAAAGTGCTGGGGAAATATACTAAAATATTGATTGATTGACAGACAATGGTTAATATTTTAAAAATTACTACAAGGTCTACAACAGACATACATTCCTGTAGGGCCAGACACCCAAATAGAAAGGTCAATTAACTGGGATTAATAAAATAAATTAAAGATTGCATTAGATGAAACGAAGTGGCTGCTAAGAATGTGAGATATAGCCTGATGATTGGGAACAAGTTAAGACCCAGCAGAGGAGGTCAAAAAAACTGATGAGGGATGAAGAGGAGAATATAAATATAAGCAGGCGAAGAATATAAAAGTGGACTGTAAAAAGTTTCTAAGTGGAGGTGCCAGTGTTGGACTGGGGTGGACAAAGTCAGAAATCGCACGACACCAGGTTACAATCCAACAGGTTTATTTGAAATCAAGATTTCAAATAAATCTATTGGACTATAAGCTGGTGTTGTGTGACTTCTGTCAAAGAGAAAAGTTTAGCAAGAATAAAGGTAGGCCTGTTTTAGAGGGGACCAGAAAATTTATAGTGAAGAGAAGGGAACTGCGGGAGAAACTAAACAATTACTTTGCATCTGTCTTCCAGTAAGAGGAAGCAGACAATCTGCCAGAAAATCAAGCTCACCAAGGGACGATGTAACTGAAGAGCTAAAAGAAATCAGTCTTGGTAAAGAGGTAGTATTCGGGTTGATATATCTCCTGAACCAGCCGAGCTTCATCCCAGAGTGTTGGAGGAAGTAAGAATTGAGAGAGTGGATGCATTAGTGGTTATCTTTTGTAATTGTATAGAATATAGAAAGTAACCTACAGACTAGAAGGTGGGAAACGTAACTCCACTAGTCAAGAAGGGAGGAAGAGGGAGAGCAGAGAATTACAGATCTGTTAACTAGATGTCAGTGTTAGCCAGTATTAGGGAAAAGTGTTGGAATCTATAATACGTGCTAGTTAGGCCTCAACTGTGTGCAGTTCTGGTCAGCACATTATGGGAGGGATATGATTGTACTAGTGACATTGCAGAGGAGACTTACCAGAATGTTGCCTGTGTTGGAGGGTCTGAGCTATGAGGAAAGATTGGACAGACTAAGGTTGCTTTCCTTGGAGCAGTGAAGGCTGAGAGGGAACCAAACAGAGGTGAATAAGGTTATGTGGGGCATAGATAGAGTATATAGGAAAGGTTTTTCCCATTAGTAGAGGGGTCAATAACCAGTGGATATGGATCTAAGGTAACAGGTAGAAGGCTAAGAGGAGAATTGAGGCCTGATGAGAGTTGGAAGCTCACTGCCTGAAAGGGTGGTTGAGTCAGAAAGGCTTGGAACATTTAAGCAGCATTCAGATATTCACTTGCATTGCCATTGCCTCCAATGCTTTGGGTGAAAAACTGGAAAATGGGATAAGTGTAGTCAGATCTTTGTTGACCAGCACAGACACAATAGGCTGAGTGATTTCCTGTGCTTTAAATGTCTGTGGGTCAAATTATGTGATAATTGGGCATTTAGAGATGAATGGCAACATTGTGCAAAGTCAATGTGGGTTTATGAAAAGGAAATCCTGTTTCGTAAACTTGTTGGAGTTTTTTGAGCTTGCATCATGGATGGATGTGTATTTAATTTTCAGGCGGCTTTTGAAGAAGTCCCCCACAAGAGGTTAATAAGTAAAATTAACGCAGATGAGATGTGGGGTGAATGCACTGGTATGGATTGAGGGTTGGTTACTAAACAAAAGGCAGAAAGTAGGAATAAACACATCATATTCAGGATGATAGGCAGGGAGGTATGGCAATTTTCAGTGCGAGATTCACAACTGTTCATAATCTATATCAATGGTTTGGATGTGAGGACCAATTGTATCATTTCCAACACAACAACAACAACAACAAAGTTGCTGGAAAAGCTCAGCAGGTCTGGCAGTATCTGTGAAGGAAAAAACAGAGTTAACGTTTCGGGTCTGGTGACCCTTCCTCAGAACTGATGGTGGCTGGGAAACATCAGTTTATATGCAGAAAAAATGGGAGAGGTATAGGGTAGGGAGTAAACGATAGTATAGACCCTAAAGAGAAAGAACAGCAGTTGGACAGACAAAGAGTTGATAACGTTGTTGTATCATTTCCAAACTTGCTGATGACACAGCATAGAATGCAACGAAGGGGAACAAAGAAAATGATAAGGAAAGGGAAAATAGAATAAGAATACATAAGACTATGGAAAAAGAGAATAAACGATTCAGAGACATAAAGATGGACTGTAAAAGCTAACAATGTATGAAACAGAAAAGATCAATAAAGATAAATACAGGTATGGGTGGGAATGTAAATTGTGAGGAGGTTGCAAAGAGGTTTCAAGAGAACTTGGTCAAGCTAAGTGAATGGGCAGTTGGAATAGAACACTGTCATTCCCACACTGGGACTAGTACACTGGAGATCAAGACCTTTTATTCCCAGAATCATCACAAAAGAAGATTTTATAAAAGTAGCAAGATTCCCTAATTTACCTCTTTTAGACTCAGATTCACAGAAAACACAGATTGAGTTCATGTAGTAACAAGAATGATCATTTGTTACAAATACATATATCTCACTACAAATAAACAATTACTAACGATTGACATATAACCCTGTTCATTCAATCCCCTTATAAAAATCTATATATACATAGACACAGACAGACACAAAAACATTGGTGTTATGGGAGAAGGAAAGATAGGGAAGGCAGTTGAATGGCTGTTCAGCTCCTTGGGAGCCAATTGAAAACACAGAAAAATAAGACTTTATAATCTGAATAAGTATGAAGTTATTCACTTGGGTACAAAAATCAAAGAGCAGAATATTTCTTAAGTAATGAGAAGTTGGGAAATGTAAATGTCCAAAGGGATCTGAGTGTCCTTTTTCACAGCTTAGCATGCAGGTGCAGCAGGCAATTAGGAAGCCAAAAGTTAAATTGGCCTTTGTTGCAACAGGATATGAGTTGAGTTTGTCTTACTGCAGTTAAACGGGGCCTTAGTGAGACCACACCTGGAGGACTGAGTGCAGTTTTCATCTCCTTATCAAAAGAAGAATAAATTTGACAGAGAGGAAGTGCAATGCAAGTTCATCAGATTCACGCCTGGAATGTTGTATTGTCCTAGGAGGACAGTTTGAGGAAATTGGGTCTGTAGAGCGATAGTACTGAAGACTTATGCTTCAGAACTTGCTGCCTCCCTAGCCAAGTTGTTCCAGTACAGTTACAACACTGGCATCTACCAGACAGTGTGGGAAACTGCCCAGGTATGTCCTGTACACGAAAAGTAGAACAAATTCAGCCTGGCCAACTACTGTCCCGTGATCTACTTTTGATCATCAGTAAAGTGATGGAAAGTGTCATCAGAGATAGTTGGAACTGCAGATGCTGGAGAATCTGAGATAACAAGGTGTAGAGCTGGATGAACACAGCAGGCCAAGCAGCATCGTAGGAGCAGGAAAGCTGCCTAAGAAGAGGCTTCGCAGTGGGGTTAAAATTGTATCAGAGATAGTAGGAACTACATGCTATCAAGCAGCACCTGCTCAGCAATAACCTGCTCAGGGATGCCCAGTCACTGGGTTCTGCCAGGACCACTCAACTCATGACCTCATTACAACCTTGGTTCAAACATGGACAAAAGAGCTGAATTCCATAGGTGAGGTCAGAGTGACAGCCCTTGACATCTGTGTGGCATCAAGGAGCCCAATCAAAACTGGAATCAGTGGGAATTGGGGAAACTCTCTGTTGGTTAGAGTCATGCCTGGCACATAGGAAAATGGTTGTGGTTGTGGTTGCTGGAGGTCAGTCATATCAGCTCCAGAACTTCTCTGGAGTTCCTCAGGGTAGTGTCCTCGGCCCAACCATCCTCAGCTGCTTCATCAATGACCTTCCCTCCATCATAAGGTCAGAAGTGGGGATGTTTACTGATGATTATACAATGTTCAGCACCATTCACAACTCCTCCGAACTGAAGCAGTCCATATCCAAGTGCAGCAAGAACTGGACAATATCCAGGCTTGGGCTGCAGAGTGGCAAGTAACATTCATGCCACACAAATGCCATGCAATAACTATTTCCAATAAAAGACAATCTAACCAACACCCCTTGACATTCAATGGTGTTACCATCACTGAATGCCCACGATCAACATCCTGGGGGTCACCATTGACCAGAAACATTTTATGTAAAATCATCAGTCAACACGAGGCTTGTGGGCAGAACCTGCCACTGGTGAGATGGCAGGGCAGGTAAGGGGTTGGCACTGGAGGGATGTCTGCCCTTTCCTTGCCATCTCCAAAACTGAATTCTGGGAGGGATGGCCTATGGATGGCCTTCCCATCCCATCACCAAATAAAGCCCTGAACTGGTCAATTACTGACCCGCCAAAGGCCTCGTCCCTGACCCACCGTCTTGAGCTACAGTTACCTGGGCAGGATCCTGCAACTAGTGTGGGCAGGACCAGCCCAGGGGATGGGGGAAGGTAGGTCTCTCGATTCAGACTCCTCTGAGCAAAACTGAGGAGCTTAATCCAGGCAGGAGAGCCTCCCCCGCCATGAACCCTATCCAAACACGCACCCTCCCGACACATGCGCGCGCACACACACACAGACAAAACACACACAACACTTCAAGCAACCTTTCATCTCAAATTTATGATCAGTTGGAGAATCAAGGGTTACAGGGAAAAGCTGGAAAGTGTATGTGAGGAAGGTTGGATCAGCCATGATCCTTTGAGTGGTGGTGCAGGTTTGAAGGACTGAATGGTCTATTCCTGTTCCTATTTCTTATGGTCTTAGCCTCCACTTCCTCCCTTTCCCACCCAGCAACCCCTGCCCTCTAGGTGCTGATTATCCACCTGGGGGTCAGGGGTGAGACGATGGGGAATCCTGGAGCAATTACAGCTTGGTGTTGCTGGGTTCCGGAGATTCCTAAATGGGATAAGATCTGAAGGAACAAAAACAGAAAGTTCTGGAGAAACTCAGCAAGTCTGGCAGCATCTACGGAGAGAGAAGCAGAGTTAACATTTCGAGTCCATTAACACTTCATCAGAACTGATCCAAGGGTTTTTAGATGAAGAAAAAGCCACAGGTTTCTCTCCAAGAAACCTCCTCAGTTTCAGAGTGAGTCTTAATATAGGGAAACTGTGCCCAGTGACCCTGGGATGAGGAGATTCTGATGACTTTTGGGTGAGGCATACAGGCTGTGAAGGGATAGGGATTTAAGTAAAACCAGTATTCCTGACCCCTTTCCAGTCAGCAGTAATATCCCAGATTAGTCATCTTATGATGTGCTATTGCTCAGAAATGTGTGCAGCAAGATTCCACAAACAGCAGTGAGAGGGTCTTGTTTTTGTTGTCAGTTGAGGAACCTATACTGGCCAGGAGAGCAAGCAGATTCCTTCATGGCCTCTACACCCCCTATTCCCCCACCTGTTCTTCCAGTGTTCGCTGTGAGAGCCCCACACACACCTCGGCTCACAAAGCCTCGGTCTGAGCTCTCATCTGAAAAACATTCTCGCTACACAGCAGCAGACCTTGCAATGGCTCTGTCAGTCTTGTCCATCAGAGAGGGAAGTCTGCTATCCTTATCTGGTGTGGCCTACATGTGACTCCAGACACACAGCAACTTGGCTGACTCTTGAGGAGAAATTGTCTTATGAGCAATGGTTAAACGAGTTGGGACTCTACTCACTGGAATTTACAAGAATGACAGCTGATCTTATCGAACTAATTAGAATTCTTACGGGGCTTTTCAGGGTAAATGCTCAGAGGATATTTCCCCTCATGGGAGAGTCTAGGACCAGAGGGCGTAGCCTCCGAATAAAGGGCGGTGGGGGGTGCAATTTAACACTGAGATGAGGAGGAATTTCTTACCACAGAGAGTTGAGGGGGAAGAATCCTTGTGTATATTTAAGGCTGAGATAGATAGGTCCTTGATCAGAAGGGGAATCAAGGATTACAGGGAAAACAGGAAAGTGGACGTGAGGAATGCCAGATCACCCCGATCCTGTTGGTTGACAGAACAGGCGCGAGGGGCCGAATGACCTACTCCTCCTGTTCCTATTTCTTCTGGTCCTTTTAACTGCTCTGTGTCCGCGCTCCACAGATGCTGCCAGAGTTTGCTGCAGTTTCTCCAGCAGTTTCCGTGTTTTTTTTAATGTCAGACTTCCAGCATCCGCGGTGGTTTGGATTTATTTGACTGGTTGTGATTCCTGTCTCTCTCCCCCACCCCCCAACTCCTTGCTCTCGCAGCACGAGAACAACACGATTCACCGGGACCTGAAGGCGGAGAACGTTTTCTACGTGACCGGCAGCTTTGTGAAAGTGGGCGACTTCGGCTTCAGCACCACATGCCGGAGGGACCAGCTGCTCAGCACCTTCTGCGGTTCGCCCCCCTACGCCGCGCCGGAGCTCTTCCGGGACGAGAGTTACGTGGGGGTCTTTGTGGACATCTGGGCATTGGGGGTCCTGCTGTACTTCATGGTGGTGGGCACCATGCCCTTCCGGGCAGACACTGTGGCCAAGCTGAAGAAGTGCATCCTGGAGGGTGGGTACCAGTTGCCACAGCACCTGACCGAGCCGTGCCAGAGGCTGATCCGTGGTATCCTGAGACCGGCACCTACCGAGCGGCACACCGTGGCTCAGATTGCCCGCAGCGAGTGGCTGGGGGGTGTCCGGCTGGCGAAAGGCCACGAACCCTTCCGGCTGGACCCCTCCCACCTGGTCGGCTCTGCCGAGGCTCTGAGGGGGGACCAGGCCGAGGTGAAGCAGGCGTTGACCCGCCTGGGGGTGACAGACTCCCATATCCTGGACAACGTCGGCAAGGACTCACGCAGCCCCATCACGGGCACGTACCGCATCGTGCTGCACCGGGTGCAGAGGAGGAGAGCCCCCGACACCGTCCCGGCCCTCTCACGGCAACAGGCTGGAGCCAAGGAGCCGAGGAAAGACCCTAACAAACCCAATGGTGCGGCGCGGCAGACCTCCAAGTTGTGTTTGATTTTGTAAGACGAACCAGAAGGGGGCAGGTCTCACCAGTTTTCCCGAGAAGGAAACACGACCTTCTATTTTGTAACAAGCTGTAACTGTCTCATGCCGATAGATTGGCGCCCAATGGGCGTGTGTTTGTGTGTTAAATATACCACAGTTTCAGAGGTATCCAGAGGAAAGCTGATAGCTTGGACTGCAAGGTTGGATTTGGATCTAAGCACCTCAGTACCACAACAAACCACCAGCAAAAATTGCCCTCCACAACTGAATCTTTGTCGTTAGACCAAAGCTTCCATTTTTAAATTCTTGTCTTTGGGTTCACATTCCTCCACGGCCTTTCTGTGTTCCCACCTCTGTTCTGACAACCCTTCGAAATCTCAGGGTTCCTTCTGCGTCAGCTCCTTGTGTACTTCCACTCCATCCTCCCCAGAGCTCACACAATGTACAATCATACCTTCACTGAATGACCAAATAACTTTGTGAGGGCTGATTGGCCTCCTCAACCTGGTCCTGTGATCCTTGTGGGTCGATGTACTGTTCTGGCACTGAGCTCAACAGCTTCCCCTCGAAACGCCTCTCTCCCTTTCTGGCTCCCTCACTTCCCCTTTAGGCCTCTGCTTCCGAAACGATAGACTTCCCATTGAGGGACTGCAGCAAAGGTTCACTGGACTGATACGAGAGGTATTGTCCCATGGTTCACCTGGGCCTGTATTCACTAGAGTTTAGAAGGATGAGAGGGGATCTGCTTGAAATGTAAAATATTCTAACACGGCTGGATAGACTAGATGCAGGGATGGTGTTTCCCTCCATTGGGGAGTCTAGATCCAGGAGATACAGTGCCAGGATACAGCGTAGACAATTGTGGACCGAGATGATGAAAAATGTTTCAATTCAAAGTGAACCTGTGGAATTATCTACCACAGAAGGCTATAGAGGCAAAGTCACTAAATACATTCAAGAAAAAGACAGATATATTTTTAGATTTTGAGGCACCAAAAGATGTGGGGAGAAAGTGGGATTATGGCATTGAGATCATATTGAATGTTGGAGCAGGCTTGGAGGACTGAATGGCCTACTCCTGCTTTGAGTTTCTATATATGTTTCTACAACTAAACTCATCTGTAGACCAGCTGTCCTAAGATTCCCCCTTGTGTTCTGTCTGACAGGATTTGGATTTGGTGAAGTCCCATCGGTCGTTTTTCTCTTTGGAAGCTCATGTGTTGGGGAGGCGGGAGGCGGGAGGCGGGCGGCGGGGTGCGGGGAGTGTTCAGGGGTTTAAGTAACTGTTAAATGTTAAATGTTAAACCAAGGCAGCATTGGTTTAAGCTCTGATTCTTCGCCTCTGGGATCGGGTTTGAAATTTGGGAACAGGTCAGTCGGAGGAAATGGTGCAGCATGAGTTAAGTTTGTGTGCGTGTGTGTGTGTGTGTGTGGGGGGGGGGGGGTGGAGGTGGGGAGGAATCGAATTCTCAGTCATCAGGGAGCCACAAAATCCCCCTATTTCAACACAAAACTGGGAAGGACACACTGGTGTAGCAGAACGCAAATGGGGCTAAGGCTCAAGAATAGAGTTGTGGATAGGAAGCTGGCCTGTTCCACCACGAGAATTAAATCATGACCAATCTGAATTTAACTCCATTACCCCTTCATACCCTCACCCAATAAAAATCCTTCAACATGGACAGCTGCTCTTGCCGCATCCTGGAAAAAAGTTCTGAGGAACGGTCACCGACTCGAAATGTTAACTCTGTTTTTTCCTTCACAGATGCTGCCAGACCTGCTGAGCTTTTCCAGCAACTTCTGGTTTTGTTCCTGATTTACAGCATCCGCAGTTCTTTCGGTTTTTAAAAACCCTTCAATATCAGTCTTGAAAGCTCCAATTGGTCCACAGCATCAAAAGCTCTGGGCGCAGAGACAGCGTTCCAGATTTCCACTGGTCTTAGTGCAAGAACTTCCCGACATCACTGTTTGTCAACTCCTGCTCCTAATTATTTTGTCTTTTCTTTTCTCTCTATTTAAAGGGCAGTGATGGCCTGGTGTTATTGCTCAACTGTTAATTCAGGTGATGTTCTGGGACCCAGGTTCAAATCTCACCATGGCAGATGGTACAATGTGAATTCAATAAAAATCTGGAATTAAAAGTCTAATGATGACTATGAAACCATTGTCAACTGGTGGAAAATAATCCCATCTGGTTCACTAATGCCTGTTAAGGAAGAAAACTGCCATCCTTACCTGATCTGGCCTACATGTGACTCCAAACCCACTGGTTGTTAACTGCCATCTGGCCAATTAGGGATGGGTAATGAATGCTGGCACAGCCAGTAACACCACATCCTATGAATGAATGATTTTTAAAAAATGCAGAGATGCTATTACTCACTTCTGAACTTTCTTTTTAAACCAGCACCAAATCAACCATATTACTAATTAAAAGACAAATTATCAAGTATTACCCACCAGGAGCAGTGCATTCTTGTATTCTCAAGTAAATGACCCAGCTTTAATTTTCAGATTATGCCCCAATGTCTGGGACTCTGCCACAAGAGCAAACTGATCCTGACTACTCTATTCATCCCGTTAAGGATCTTCTGAGAGTGGGACTGAGCTACTTTGATTCCTTTCCCAGGTGACAGAGCTGGACTGTGTGTTTGGTCTGTTGCTTTATGTGGACACTGGGTGCCTGAATGAGAAACCTGTTCCACTCCCTGGCAATAACATTCCTCACTTTGACGCAGACAGAATTCATGAGTTGGAATGAGTTAACATCCCACAAACAGTCACACTGCCCTTCATAACCTACCTCCCTACCCAACCTGACCATGGACACCCCAGAACTTTACTCAACTTATCAACAGATAAATGTTACAAAGTTCATAACAACAGAACAGACTGCACAAAACTATTTACTTTGATTGTAACTCACTTACCATGACCTCAAAGCTGTCAGCATGATGAAATGTAGGTGAAAGGGCTGGCTAGATAGGAGTTTTATTTTAATATTCATTCTCAGGACAGAGACTTCAATGACGAGGCCAAAATTTATCACTTGTCTTGAGAATGCTTGACACATTCTGAGTCAATCATAGAACTAGTTCAGATGGCAATTAGACATTTCAGGACAATTATGGGATATAGGACAAAGGTCCCAGGTCAGTCCAAGGTTGACAAGTTTCTTTCTTTGGAGGGTTTTTAAAAATTCGTTTATTTGGGTGTTGCTGGCTGGGCCAGCATTTATCGCCTGTTCCTAGTTGCCTTTGTGAAGGTGGTGTTTAGCTGCATTCTTTAACTGCTCCAGTCCTTGATCTGCAGGTAGGCCCACAATACCATTAGGGGTGGAATTCCAGGATTTTGACCCAATGACAGTGAAGGAACGGTGATATATTTCCACGTCAGGATGGTGAGTGACGTGGAGGGGAATTTGGAGGAAATGGTGTTCCCATGTATCTGCTCTCTTTGTCCTTCAATGTTTGAGAGTTTGGAACGTGCTATCGAATACATCTGAGACTTTAATCATAAGAAAATTAACACAATCTTCAGCTGTCAACTGTTTTTAGTGTATTTTAACTGTAAAATGTTGCTCAAAATTAATTTTTGGGATGTGGGAGCCTCTGGCCAAGGCTGGCATACAGGCACAATCGCACTGCACTGAGGGAGGCCATTCAGCCTGATAAGTACGTGCTGGCTCTTTGAGAGCTCCTCAAAGCAGTCCCCGACCCTAGCTTTTTCACTCATAATGCTGCAGATCAATCCTCCTCAAGTATAGGTCCAATTGCCCTTTCACTGTGCCTATGGAATGTGATTTTGTTGTTCTTTCAGATAACATGTTTCAGATCTTAACTATTCTCCATGTGAAAAATCTTATTTCCTCTCCCGTTCTCCTGTGAAACGATTTAAGCCTGAGACTCTTGGTTACCAATCCATTTGTCTCTGCCATACGTCCTTCTGAATTTGGCTATTATCAGAGTCACATTTTTGTTGACAAGTTTTGCATCATCCGCAAACTTCAAATTGTGCTCCACATACTCAGGTCATTTGAAGGTGATGGTTGTATTACTGAGCATGAGAAGAACCTACAGCCCTCTTCACTCCAATCAGAGAAACATTATTCACTAAGGGTCTGTCTGCCATTGCTGTCTCTTTGATCCCATGTGCTTCAGTTTTCAGAATCAGCCTGTTATGTGGTGAACTGATGTCCTTAAAAAATCCATCTAAATGAGTTATTGTTATTTTCATCAGCATCCGTTCTATTATTTTATCAAAGAACTCAGTAAGAACAGTCACAATTAGCCTTCAGCAAATCTTTGTTGGGTGCCCTTTATTAATCCCTGCTTCTTGCAGCAAGAATTCATTTTGTCTTGATGGCAATCTCTAGTGGTTTTCCCATCACTGACGCTAAAGTAACTTTTGCAACCCAATTTACTCCTTACTTTTTTGAACTGTACAACAGTAGTCTCAGAGATCTAACAGCACAGAAAAAGGTCCTTTGGCCCATCAAGTCTGGTCAACAATCCTCCAGTTCAGTTCCCATATCCAAGGAGATTCTTCTTGAACAATTACAGTCTGTGATGACGGTACTTATCATGGTTGGAAAGGGAGACCCAGGATTTTGACCCACTGACAACTGAGGGACATAATCTAATTAATAGTCTGTGGGTGCTGGCCATTCTCGTGTTTCCTCATTGGCCTGGTGTTAAAACCTGGATCATTGACCCTGACCTTACCTTTGCTCAGTATTGTCAATGTAGTGATTTTTGGTTGGGAGTCAGCAGTCGGTGCTTTCTGAGGTTTTGCTCTTGCACTCGCACAATCCACAGGACCCTACAGCCAGTCGCTGAATTGATCTTCCCTGCCAGATAGAAGTCACCTGGGGAGTGGCTACACAATGGGGGTCAACAACCAAACACCCAACACACACACACTGATGGAAGTGAAAACATCAGAATCCTTTCCTCCCCCCACCCCATCCTTCACAGGTCTATTGTTCAGTCTTTCTGGATACTAGCACTATGATACCAGAAGGTTTACCTGCAACATATGGACTGCAGCGGTTCAAGAAGGCAGTTCACCATCACAGTCTAAGGGGCAATGAGGATAGGAAATAAATGCTGGCCCACCCAGAGACACCCACATCCCATAACAGAATTTTTTTAAGAAGATACTTGATAAGGCCACATCAAAGGACATTACAGAAAGTAAAAGCTCTTGATGTGTATCGGGGGTATAACATGTTGACATAGATAGAAGATTAACTGGCTAACAGGAAACAGAGTAGGCACAAAGGGTCATTTCTAAGTGGCAAGGTGTAAGACGTGGTCTGCCACACGGTTTGGATTTAAATAAATGACTTGTTTTGATTTATTATTGCCACATGTACTGAGATACAGTGGAAGGGTTGAAGGTATGGTGACTAAATTTGCTGATGACACAAAGGTAGGTAGGAAAGTGAGTTGTGAAGAGTGTAGAAGGAGCCTACGAAAGAATATAGATAGGTTAATGGACAAAAATCTGATAAATACAATGTGGGTTATTATGAAATTGTCCATTTTGGCAGGAAGAATAAAAGAGATATATATTATCTAAATGGACCGGGCTGTCCTTGTGCATGAAATTCAAAGAGCTATTATGAGCTTACAGCAAGAAATTAAGAAACCTAATGTAATGTTATAGTTTATTGCATGGGGGAATTTAATACAGAAGTAAGGTGGTTATGGTTCTACAGGGGCTGGGTGAGATCACAAATGGAATATTATGTCAAGTTTTGGTCTCCTTATTTAAGGAAAAGTGTAAACACATTGGAAGCATTTCACAGAAGGATTACTGGAATAATATGAGCAATAGCTCAGGAAAAGTTTAACATTCTAGACTTATATCCGTTGTGTTTAGTAGAGTAAGAGGCAACTTGATTGAAATATACAAGATCCTGATTGGGTTTGGAGACGGTACCTAATTCCTGACTCCTTTGGTGGTATGTGCCCTTGGTGGTCCCTCTCTTTCCTGTATATATTTTTTTAAAAATAACTATACGAAGGCCCAAGATGGAATAGATCATCAGCGTTAAAAGGAAATTTAAACTAGGATACTGAATCAAAGACACAAACATATTCAGTTAAATTTAAAGATAGTAAGAACTGCCGATGCTGGAATCAGAGATAACACATTGTAGAGCTGG
>NC_063334.1:123567370-123584324 GCF_021869965.1 Rhincodon typus
TAAACCCGAAACGTCAGCTTTCCTGCTCCTCTGATGCTGCCTGGCCTGCTGTGTTCCTCCAGCTCCACACTGTGTTAACAGCTAAATTTAAAGCCCATTATTGCCAATTTCCCCATTTTGACACAGTCCTGTGAAACTATTGCCTCTCAAGCTAGGTAACTGTCTCCCTGTTATATTAGATAAATACCCTTCCAGTCCTTTACCTTTACGTGTTCAGCAGGAGGCAGTCACCATAGTCTTAGCACACTATACTGCTCAATAGTGAGAGAGAGGGAGAGAGAGAGAGATGACTGCCAGTGGTTTAACCTGAGGGTCAACATGCCTCTGTCGAGGGGCGAGGTTGAGTATGAAAATCCTTCATGATAACCTCAGCCAATGCAGGAACTGAACCCACACTGTTGGTGTCACTCTGTCATAAACCAGCCACCCAGCCAACTGAGCTAAACCGAATCGCCCTCTCTGCGGAAGTACAGCGCTTTAAAAAAAACCTATTTGAGACAGGATCATCACTATCAAGACCAGTACTTACCCCTCATCCCTAAATTGCCCTTGAGCAGTGGTGAGCCCCAGACAATGGACTAGCATGCTACAACAGTTCAAAAACTGGGTAAAACCATTGCTAGGAGTAGGCCAGACCAGATGAGGATGGTGGATTTCCTCTCCTGAAGGACACAGTAAACTAGATGGGTTTTTATGGTATTCTGGCTATTAATCTTATCTGTGAAACTAGGTTTTTATTCTGGATTTAAAATTAATTGAATTTAAATTCCGTCAGCTGCTATTATGGGATTTGAACTTGTCTGCGAAGACGACTTAAACTGAAACTCACCTTAAAGATTTGGTTTCCTAATTCAGTAACCCTAAGAAATCAAAAGAGGAGTAGGCTATTTGGCCTCTTCAGTGTGCTCCACCATTCGACAGGATCACGGCTGATCTCATTCCACATTCCTACGATTTCCCCACAACCGTTGATTCCTCTATCTATCTCAGCCTTAAATATCCACAAGGACTCTGCCCCCATAGCTCTCTGTGGCAAGGAGTTCCAAAGACTATCAATCCTCAGAGAAGAATTCCTCCTCATCTCCATCTTAAATTGATGCCTATTTATTCTGAGACTATGCCCTCTAATCCTTAACCTTCCCATGAGAGGAAATATCCTCTCAGTATTTACCCTGTCAAGTCTGTTAAGAATCCTATATGTTTCAATGAGATCACTTCTCATTTGTTTAAATTCCAATAAGTAGAGTCCCAACCCATTTTACCTTTGTTCATAAGATAATCCCTGCATACCGAGCTTCACCCTCGTGAACTTTTTCTGAACAGTAACACTAGTACTTTACCCATCCATACCCATTCCAATATATCTGATTCATACTAAAGGTCTCATCAATGAAAGTAAGTTTCAGTGTCATTTTCTTGGTCACCAAAGGCCACCTGATCATTTAATGCCCTTCAAGGAAGGAAATCTGTCTTTACACAGTCTGGCCTGTGTATGACTCCAGACGCTTAGCAACATGGTTGACTCTGAACTGCCCTCTGGGCATTTAAATGGATGATAAATGTTGGCCCAGCCAGTAATGCCTGCATCCCAATATTGAAACAAAATTCATTTAGGAAATACTTTTGAAGTGAGCTAGAGGCTCCTGTGATGTGGTGGTAGTGTTACTATGTCTAGATTGAAGTGCCATTTGTCATGGAGATGTGTCATAACACATCCAAGCCAGTTGACTTTAAGACAATTTTTTAAAATGAAAACTGAACTCAAAGATACCTGTGTCATGAGTTTGTATACTTTTTTTTTTAATTTAAAAAGAACTTTACAACAGATCCTAAATTTCATAACTCACTTCAGAACATGTGCAGGTTCAGGATTTTCTTTTTCACTCTGGATAAAATTAAATTTCAACACGATCAGAAATAGCTACTGGGAGTGGGGAGATGATGATACATCAATGAACAGTTGAGGTTTGTCTGTACTTCATCGGCCTGGGCACCAACTCACTGCACAGACATATATATCACATTAAACAGAAGGGAGGCAAACAGCTAAATTACAAAGCGGTAAAGGGAGTGCAGGGGAGCGCACAGATCAAAGGCAATGCACAAGCATTCAAAGCTCACCCACCTGTTCGATGCAAAATAAACAGAATTTAAAAATAATTACAATGTTTGATTGCAAACAAAGTTTAAAAAAAAATGCGTGCTGCAGAGTGACTGTACATCAGGTGGCTGGTCTGGGACACCTTGCCCGCAGAAGATCCAAGAATTTCTTTTCAGATATCTATCCAGCAATCTTTCCCCAGGAGTCAGAGAATCCCACACGCATAGATCATCAGACTTGCTGGGACTTGGGGGGGGGGGCGGGGGGATTGTTCGTTCTCTCTTTTCCTCTTTACTCCCCCACATTCTCGATGTCAGCTCAGTGCTCTCCGTTGCTGACGTTAGCAGTACCAGCTTGTGCAGCTGTTGCTGGGATCCTGGGCATTTTCTTGGCAGGGCTTGGTGCACACTGTGAATGACATGGGCATCTTCAGCACATCTATAACATATAGGAACAGAATTCGGCCATTCGGCCCATTGAGTCTGCTCCACCATTCAACCATGACTGATATGTTTCTCAACTCCATTCTCCTGCCTTCTCCTTGTAACTTCGATCCTCTTACCAATCAAGAACATCTGTCCCTGAAACAGTCATCCCACCTTCACACTGCAGCCCCACACCATCTCCCTCAGCACAGAATGTTCCACAATCCAGCTTACTTCCATCACTGCCTCCCCTCAAATGTACCAGCCACCCAATCCCATGACCCCACAAGATCCTGTAATCCCATCAAACCTTTGGATCCCACAATTTTGTCAGATCCCATAACCCCACCAACCCACCAGATCCTGGGACACCACAGTTCCACCAACCGTCTAGATCCCACAGCCCCAAATGTCTAGACCCCATGACCTCATCAGATCCCATAATCCCACTGGATCCCACAACCCTATCAGTCCTGTGACCCACCACCCGAAATGATCTCTGAATTCAGTCTCTCTCGAGGAACACGCTGGATCATTTTCTAATTTATTCATATTGCCCAGCTTATTTCAAACTTTGACTTCCCCTTTTGTCACTGAAGATTCTCCTGACAACTTCCCTTCTCATTTCCAACCACTTCAGCTTTGCTCTCTGCCTACTTCTCTGTTCCTCAGAGAAGAACTGGCCGATACCAAACATTGTCAGTTCAAAGTAATCATTTGGTAGTGTAGAACTTGAGCATTGCTGAAAACAAAACATTTTTTTTATCAAAGTTTTGCATCTTTCACTCATCAGACTGATTTGGAAGAATCCAAATTCAAGGGAAGACCAACATTTACACTGCCTGAGGACAGTATGGACTGGTTGGCAAGTGGACCGATTGGCAAGTGGACCGATTAGTAGAAGTGTTGTCATGGAGAATGCACCAATTAATGATGATTACAGTTAACTACAGGCTTTGTTTAAATTTTAAAAATCAGGCAAGCTGACCGATTATTCAGGGCACTGACCAGAGAAATGAACCAGCAAATGTCATTTATTTTGTTGAGCTGGAACAGATAAAATGTGTGTAACTGCTCTTGCTATCTGAAAATAACATTGTCACTTCTAGTACACACAAATGTGCCATCCTGCAAGCCAAGCGATAATGCTGAATTGGTTGTCAGTGTAATTTTTCACACATTCAGGATTATTCAGTAAATATTGTCTAGTTGCAGATTCACATTTAATGCTGGACATTGTGTCAGGAGTTTGCAAGCATGGATTAGTTGAATATGGCCTATACTTTGCTTGTTGTGAACAATTGAAGGGCTATACAGTTTGATAGGATCCTCCACCAGTCTTTGGAAATATAGACCACACACACTGGCAACACACTGACACTGAAATTCAAATACCACATGACCCAAGTTCACATCTGAAATGGAACAGTCAAATGAGCTCCCTTTCCTCAATGCCCCAGTTGAGAAATCAGCCATGGAGCTCCCTACACACATTCCCTTTCACTGGACATTATACGTATGCTTCAAACAAAATGAATGCTTCAACAAAATGTGTCTTTTTAAATTAACTGCCAGTTCCCTTCAATCATCATTTAAAATCCCTGAGGTACACAGGAATTTGCTGATATGGCATTTAGGCTCCTACATACCTCAGCTGCGTTGGTTTTGCTCTGGAGAACACCTGGCCCAGCCTCAAAGCTGCCACTCTCCAGGATAGGCCTCCGAGCATAGTCACGGCGATGCTTTTCATCCACCCGGGTGAGATACCACGTGCCAGGGAACAGGTCCTCCACTGCACCCTGGGGCTGGTGGTTCGCTGCAGGAAAACAAACCAAGACAAATTAAACAAAAGTGGGAGAGGAGACTCACTGTGACAGCATAACAAGGGATGAAGGAACGGGAGACTTGAAGCATCACTGATAGGAAAGAACAAGCCCCACAAATTTCCAGTACATGCAGCGAAACACATCTATTATGGAGGGCTTCAACACAATGCCCCAGTGGCACAATGAATATTCTTGTGCAAGTGAAAACTTCAGTGATTTGGACTGGATGGAAATGTAAAATATCCAAACGTGCCCTATTCATGCATTGCTGTAACTGGAACGTTCCTTTGAGAAAGGGGAACGGGTCTAGCTGCTGGGCTTGGCCACCTGGCTCGTAGAAGACAGCAGTGGTATGGGTGCAGTGAAGGAATGGTAGCTGAGGATACCTACAGCCTGGCATCGACAGTGACTGACACTGGGCCTGCCACAGACAGCTGGTATCCTACACCTGTAGGGTGTTCTTGTGTTGTTAGTAATCATTCTGATTCTGAGATTCATGATCCAAACAAGTCCTGCCCCGTTTACCTAACCCCGAAATATATTCCTCAATATATTACAACCCTTCATCACACTAATTCCATAGGAATTGTCGTGAAAACAGAAATTGGTAAGAAGAACAAAAAAAAGAGGCAAAATAATAGTCAACAAGAAAATTAAAAGCAATGTGAAATGAAGAAGGTGAAGGGGAGAGAACAAACATGAGAAAACAAGAACAGAAGCAAGGGTAAAGGACAAGAAAGGGACCAAGAAATTTCCTTTCTGCTTTGTGTGTTGATCCTTTTCCCCTTAAATACATTTATACAATCACCTCAACTACTGCCTGTGACAGCAAACTCCACATTCTCACACTGTCTGGATAGACAATATAAAGTACAAATTAAGAGCAGGGGTAGGCCATTTGGCTCCTTCAGGCCTGCTCCATCATTCAATAACAACATGGCTGATCCCTTTGCGTTTTGATTTCCATGTTTACAACTATCTTGATAACTCTCGACTCTCTGCTTAACAAGAGTCTTTCAAACTTTCCCATCAATTTCCCATACCTCCCCATCCTTGCTATGTTTTCTCATTCCTAGCTAGCTTCCTCTCGAATTCCTGATTAACCTTTCAGTCTTCCTGTCATCTTTGTATTTTGACCAATCATTTGACCTGCTCCTCATCTTTGCAGTTATACCCTAATTAGTTAGTTAACCATGATACGAGTCCTCACTGTAGAAACTTTCTTTATATGCCCTTAAATGTCTGCTTCTGCATCACTACTGATCTAGCCTCCAGCCTAACAGGCCACTTCACTCCAGCTAGCTCAGCTTTGATGCCCACATTGTTGCCCTTATCTAAGTGTAAGACATCAGTCTTAGACCTACTCCTCTCCCTTTCAAACCAGATGTAAAAATCAATCACATTGTGGCCGCTTTACCTAGGGATGCCTTTAACCTATTAATTAAAGCTATCATATTACACAACACCAAGTCTAATTCAGCCAACTCTCCCCTTGGTTCTAGAACCTAGTTCACATGAATAATATCTTGAGCATTCTGTGAACTCCTCACTCAGCTACTACTGACACATTCAGATTGCTCCAAGTCACGCATGTTTATTTCTGTACCTTTATTGAAAGCACCCACTATTCCTCCCAGCCATGACCTTACCCAAATGATGGGTCTCCTCCCTCAGCTTCATGCTGGAGGCGAATATTTCTGGTGACACCTTCTTGCGCGAGTCCAGCCTGGCCTGCAGGTCTGACAAACTGGACACCAGCTTGTCCAGCGCAGATCCTGGTGTCGCATCTTGAGTGATGCGGAGTGAGTACAGGGTAGCAGCAAATCCTGAGCCATAGGAGAACAGGCCAATCCTCTGGCCGGCCAACTGCTGGGCAGAGCGCCTGTAGGTTGAGAAATCCCCGTTACTGCCGAAAGCAAAGGCACCGGGCGCAGAAGGAGTGAGGGACCAGTGACACGGGGAGGTGGGAGAGCACCTGCGAGAGGGACTTACTGGCTTAATACAGAGGACAGGCAGCCGTAGACAGACGGCGTGTACATGTTCCCATTCTGGTTGGAAAGCATCAGTGATGGCTGCGTCTTCTGCTTAAAGATATCGGTGCTTGCCTTCAGGAAAGCTTTCTCCACATCCCGATCGAAGTAAGTGTCCTCCAGTTTCACATCTCTGTGAGCAAAACAGGGAGCATGTTAATCTCAGCATTGCAAAGCCCCAAACCCCACCACAAACAGAAGTAACAACATCTGTGGAGAGAGAGGGATAAGAGTTAATGTCTCAAGTTCAGTATGTCTCTTCTTCAAAATGCCAGTTCTCTTTTCCCATCTCCACAGATGCAGAAAAAACCTGCTGAGTTTCTCCAGCATTTCCTGATTTTAAATCAGAGCCCCAGCATCCTTAGTATTTTGCTTTCATTGTCTGGGAAGCGGGCCCCATGATGAGTCTCAAAACCCACTCACCTGAAGGCCTCGAGGCCGCTGAAGACACCACTCTCTGTGTTGGGGTTAGAGTCATGTAGGAAATCGTTGACAAGCAGCCGGGCCACGGATTTCTGGACCAGTTTGCAGTAAGGGGTATGGAACACCATGTAGTCAAAATCCTGCAAAGTAAAGCGAGCATCGCTGCCCTCTGAAACACAATAGGCAACAGATTACTGCTGCGTGACAAAGATTAAATTCACGTGTCCCCAATGTCAGCACCAAGTACTCTCGTGTGGGCACAGTGCAGCTAGGTGTACAATCAAGACACATTTCCACGGTAAAATAGCACATAGGTAAGAACCAGCTGGACAAGCTAACCTGTCCCATATATCTGGGATTCTCTTATATTCAACAAAAGCCGTTAATGCTAATGACAAAACTTAATGCAATGTCAGCCTTCATACAAAAGAGCACTGCATTACAAATCTGAAGATGTTATGCTTTTATGTGAATTTAATTAGTCTCTACCTGGAGCACTGTGTTTAGTTCCAGGGCAACAAATTTTGGCCTAGCCATGTTCCACGAGTGATTGAAAAGAAAGGAGAGTTGGGGTCATATAATAAATTCTGATCCAGCCAGCAACACAGATGTCCTATGAACAAATAATTTAAAAATGACTGTGACCTCAACTCTATTGTCCTGACTAACCAGAATAACCCTCTACTCCCTTGTCAATCAAAAATCTAAGTCAGCTTCGAACATATTCAGTAACTCAGCCTCCACTGCTCCCTGGAGGAAAAATGGGTTTACTAAAAGGTAAGAAATTGCTCTGCAACTCTCTTCGTGTCAATCTGAACTACTCCAGGTTTTTAAACATCCAGCAGGTTCAGGCTGGGATACTTAAGACCGAATGTAACAAAGCGATTAGTGAGTGAGCATTTGCCTATGACTATGTATGCATGTGGGCAAGTATGTGGGAAACAATTAGTGTTGATAGTGATTTGTGATATGTCAGTTAGAATAAAATTCTGATCAGAAGAGTATATTCCTGGACTCAGTCTAACACAGGAGATTCTCACTAACCATGAAGTTATGACATAACACCTGTGTTCCTGGTCCTGGTGAAGAGCTAGTCAAGGCCTTTCAATCGGTATAACTTAATGCTGTTATGGCTCCCAGAACTGCTGAAAATTAGACACTGAAAATACATTCAAAAGTATAAGAATGCACAACACAAACATACTTCATTGCAGCATGACATAAAACCCGTTCAAAGTCCTGTGCTTTGATTCTCTGAAGATTGTGCACAGTTCATACCTCAATTCTCTGGTGTCCAGTCTGTGCAGAGAGCTCCTTTAAAGATCGTTTGAAACACAGTATACACATGAACAGAAGCTCCACATTCTTGACTGCCCAGCACTTTTAGCTTGGAAATTTAAACAGGGCAAAGCGTTTTCTGTGGATGTCAGTGACCCAGATCATGTGGAAAATCAGGACAATGGCTAATATGAGTACACCACTGGTAGTGAATGGGAAGCTTTACCCTGTATCTAACCCCACCCTGTCCTTATTCTGGGACTGTTCGAGTGGGACAGTATAAACAAAGAGCTTTAATTTAAGTTTAAAAGAGTAGAGTGAGATTTACTTTTTGCTCAAAAGAGGAGAGAAAGCATTACTTCCTGCTCAAAAGAGGAGAGAAAGCTTTACTTCCACTTTAAGAGAGTACAGGACTTTACTCTGTACCTAGCCCAGTGGTGTTCTGTCCTGTTTCATGGGACAGCGTTGAGAGCTCTATTTTCAAATTAAAAAGGTGAGAAGGAGCTTGACTCTGAATCTAACTCTGGTCTGTCCCTGTCACCATCAAACACACCCAGGACAGGGACAGCGACAGAATAAAATTCCCTCCACGTTGTTCCTATCAAACACTCCCAGCACAGGGACAGCACGGGCTTTACTGTATCTAACTCTGTGCTGTTCCTGTCCTGGGAGTTTTTGATAGGACAGTGTCAAAGGAGCTTTACTTTTAGTTTAAAAGAAGCTTTATTCTGTATTTATGCCTCTGCAGTACCTGTTTTAAAAGTAAATGACTCTGACAGATGTCTGAAATGCAAAATTGATTCATTTTCCAAGTCTGATAACCCACTGTCAGTTTTAGCTGGATGAATTCTGGATTTTAATTACATTCAACAAGTCAAGACACTAACTATTGTCACAGTTATTGGTTTGCATGGTCTAGAGAACTGTCTTCATTCAGGTTTGTGAAGAAATAAAAGGACAAGTGTACGGTGCCAACTGGATGCAACAAGAGGGTTTTGTCACAGTTGACAAGGAGGGCATGCGCAAAACCGTAAGGCAAACTAAAGTCATTTCTCTACTAGGTCTTGCCAACATACAACACAGCAACCTACCTTTTTGCTTCTGTGCCTGGTACTTGTCACAGTAAACTTTGTAGCAGTGATCTAACGCGCTGAGGTAGCACTGTATGGAAAGCTTCCCATCCACCACTGGGTACTCCGACACCATGTCTGGCTTGTAGAAATCGTACGCATGTTGCATGTGTGTTCCCCGGAGTCCTACAAGTTAAGGACACAATCAGACGTTTTATGTACAATCCGCCGTTACATGTAGAATCCTAGATTGTTAAAAACAGCAAACAACCTTCCTGCAGCCCTTATGCAGGAAATGTTATATATTCACACTGAACTGCATGATATGCCTACAGCGACTAATGTCGAGTTGTAAAAATGAGCTTCAGTCACAGCCCAATGGGTCACATTCTCATCTGAGTAAACCTCAAGGCTGCCAGCCCCAACCCAAAAATGTAAAGTCTTAATCTCGGTTAACACTCCAGTGCAGCACTGACAGAGTCTGAAGGAGCACCTTTCGGCTGAGACATTAACCCAAGGTCCTGGATGCCCTCTTTCACGTGGAGGCAAAATATCCCATTAAAAAAAGAACTAAAAGAGCCAAAGAAAAAATTCAATCAATGTGAATTAATGCCAAGTAAACACTAGTTGAAACAGTCAGCTGTTGAAGGAAAGCAGTGTAACATCACCACCTGCTGACAGTGAAACAGTACTGCAAAGTAAGAATTGCAGCTCTAGTAAATAAAGGCAGGGAGATTCAGTGCTTCGTTTGATCATACAAGGCATCTCTCATGAAAAGTGAGAGACTTTGTTGCTGCTTTTTAATTTCATCTCTAACTGGATTTATTCCAAGGTCCTTTCACCAATACCAAGTGCTGTGCACTGGTTGCTTGTTGACTGCTGCATGATCCTGATGTGGTGACAACTACACCAGAGATTATTCACCACTCCAGCAAACCCCATCCAAATATTAGAATCCTGCTTTCCACCCAACCAAAAGCACAAGATTGGGAGCTTCGGATAAAGATCGGAATGGGAATGCCAAGCACAAGCCCAGATTCCTGAACTCTGTGCAAAGGTGCAAATGGCAACTATTATCCAAAGCCCAGACTAAAATCTGTGTATGTCGGCTCAAATCCCACCGAGGCAGATGTGAAATCTAAATTTAACTAAAAATATAAAGAGTCTGAAATGAAAAGCTACTCTAACAGTGACCACGTAGCCACTGTCAATTGTTGGAAAAAAAACCCATCTGGTTCATCTTTACCTGGTCTGGCCTACATGTGACTCCAGACCCACAGCAATGTGTTTGACTATTGGCTGATCTCTCAAATGGTGTCATGAGCTAGTCAAGGACAACTAGGAATGGGCAACAAAAACATTGGCTTTGCCAGCAAACCTCACATCTCAGAAATAATAAAGAAAATAAAACACATTTAATGCTCCATCTAAGCTGAAGTCCCACACGCACCAATTGGTGTTTGATGCATTGGCTTCCACTGCTGGAAACCACTGCCAGACATGAACCTTAGAGGTCTGTGCAGCAGGCAAAATTATTACAGGGAAGGTGGTGTCTCACAAAGTTGTTTTTTGAGGAAGTGATAAAGATGATTAATAAAGACAGGATGGTAGATGTTGTCTATATGGACTTTAGCAAGGCTTTTGACTAAACCCCTCATGGCAGGCTGATTCAGAAAGTGAAGTCACATGGGATCCGCTGTGGGCTGGTAAGATGCATACAGAACTAGCTTAGTCATAGAAGACACAGAGTTGTGGTGGAATGGTGTTTTCTGACTGGAGATCTGTGACCAGTGCTGTTCCACAGGGATCAGTACTGGGACCTTTGTATATAATATAAATAAATAATTTGGAGGAAAGTGTAGGTAAGTTTGTGGATGACAAAGATTGGTGGAGCTGCAGATCGTGAGGAAGATTGCCAAAAGGCACAGCATGATATAGACAGGCTGAGGACTTGGGTGGAGAAATTATAGAAATTAATCTGGACAAATGCAAAGTGATGCATTTGCAAGATCTAATGCAGGAGGCAAGTATACAGTAAATGAGGGAACACTTCATACCATCAACATACAGAGGAATCTAGGCATACAGGTCCACTGTTAAAGTGGCGACATAAGTAGAAAAGGTAGTCAAGAAGGCATATAGCATGCTTGCCTTCATTGGTTGAGGCATACAGCAAAAAAGTGACCAAAGTCATGTTGCAGCAGAATAGAATTTTAATTGGGTTGAGTTTGGAGTATTGAGTACAGTTCTGGACGCCACACTACCAGAAGGATATGAGGCTTTGGAGAGATAACCGAAAGTTTACCAGGACGTTGCCTGTTGTGGAGGGAATTAGCTATGAGGAGAGATTGGACAAACTTGGTTTGTTTCACTTGAATGCCAGAGGATGAGGAAATGACCTGATAGAAGTTTATAAAATTATGAAAGGCAAGGATAGAATGGATAGTCGGACTCTTTTTCCCAGGGTAGAAATGTCAATTAATATGGAACGTATGTTTAGAGTAAAAGAGGCTAAGTTTAAAGGAGCTGCGAGAAGCAAGTTATTTTTATGCATAGAGCGGTAAGTGCCTGGAATGCATTGCCAGAGGTAGTCGTGGATGTAAATACAATAGTAATGTTTAAGAGATGCAGATTACACAGAGGCAAAACGTTTTTAGTTGAGAAAGGAGCTACATGTCAGCACAGTCTTGGTGGGCTGAAGGGCCTGTTCCTGTGCTATATTGTTCTTTAGTCTTTCTTGTTCTTTTGAACTTTGACCAGAAGCATGGCTCCCAACCTGCACATTCCAAAATGGCTGGTGGAGAGGTGGGAGTTTTCCCTTCCTGGCAATGACAAAACAGAGACTGATGGAAACTGGCTGGGTAAGACTATCAATGGCCATGAAATCAAGGCAGGCAAACAAATTGTGATCTAATTGAATGTAGATGGGCTGAATAGCCAACTCCTGCTCCTACATTCTGAGCTATGGGTAAGAGTAGGCATGCTTCTTCCTACCGGTTTTAAAGAGAATGAGGCTGTTAGGTATACTGAGGTAAAGCATCTACAGGAGTCAGTATGATGGTGGGAGAGTGTGGTGGGGGCAAGTGTGAGTGAGAGCGTGAGTGGGGTGAGCTAAACCAGTGAGGGGCAGAGCAAGTGGGAGAATGAGACAGTGGGTAAGTGAACTCAGAGCAATTGAGTTAACTGAAAGCGAGCAACTGTGTGGGAGTGCAAGAGAGAAATGTCAGTGACGTCTTGCCACTGCTGTTTGGGAAGTTTGGTGTGCACAGCCTATCTGCTCTGATTCCAACATTATCAGAGTGACTTCGTTTAAAAACTGTTTGGTTGGCTTTAACCTGCTTTGTGGCCTTCAGAGGTTATAAATGGCAAGTCTGTCCTTCTTATAGTAACTGGTCTGCATATAAATGGTGCTGACAGTGCTGGTGGAAAGTCACAGGACTCTCCATATCTACGTACCTCGCTCAAATCCCAGTGGAGCATTTGGACCAACCAACATGGCAATGGCACCGGCACCACCGGTGGGACGGGCACTGCCGGTAGCATAGACTGCGATGTCACCAGCAACAACCAATGCGTAGCGCCCTGTAAGCAAAGGACAACACAAGAGAGGGTCAAAACTAGCAGAAACCTGTCTATTGACATCCCATCACCACAGCAACAAATGACACCTTACAAAGGCTTCCCTTACCCGCAAGCTCTTTAACACAGGTCAGAAATCAGCCTTAAGCACAATCAGCTAGTCAATTCCTCCTAGTAAAATACACAGTTATCTGTATACAGACACCAATATGTCTCACAGCTGACATATATACTGTGACATATACATTACCTGTGAGAGGTACAGTGTCAATATGATTACATATCACTAAGTCTATATTAGCTATGAGGATATGCCGCCTCTAATGTGAGACACATTACAACAATGACATCTTAAAAAAAATTTAATTGGCTGCAACGCTTTGCGATGTCCTCAGGATGTGAAAGGCCCTTTGTAAAGACAAGTCCTTTCCCTGGAGTGTTCATCCAAACAAACTACTGATAAGAAAGTTCCCAGACTGAGTGTGATGGGGAGAAAGAGGTTTACGAACAGCACAGGGGGGCAGGGAGTATAGACTCACCATCCCAGGAGCTAGACTCCACCCAGTTGACAGAGTTGAAGAGTGCAGCGGTTCCACCATAGCAGGCGTTGGTGGTGTCAATGCCCTCGATATCAGTGTTCCCGGACTCCTCGAACAGCTGCATCAGAACGGTCTTCACCGACTTGGACTTGTCAATGATGGTCTCTGTGCCCACCTCCAGTCGCCCGATGCTCTCGTATGGGAGGTTGTTCCTCTCCAGCAGCCGGTGAACGGCCGTCAGGCACAGGGAGTTGATGTCCTCACGGTCAGAGCAGAAGCCCATCCTCGACTGGCCCAGGCCGACAGTGTACTTGCCCGCGTCCACCCCATCGAACTTCTCCAGCTCTGTCTGCTCCACATACTGAGATGGGAAGTAGATCTCCATGGCAATGATTCCCACATCCTTGGGCCAGCTAGCCTCAGCGTTGGCAGGAAGTGATCCGGGCATTGTGGAAAGACTGTGGAGAAGGAGAGAGGAGTGAAAAATCAATGCCACACTGAGTCTAATCACCAGATCCCAAGATTTAAAATCTGATCAGAAATTACATAAGCTGCGCTTCTACTCCTGGAATATATAAGTTCAAGAGGAGAGGCAGCACCTTCAGGAACTATCCCCCACTGACAGTCAGCGCCTTCAGGAACTGTAGCCCAGAGCGAGTCAGCACCTTCAGGAACTGTATGCCAGTGCGAGTCAGCGCCTTCAGGAACTGTATCCCAGTGCGGGTCAACGCCTTCAGGAACTGTCTCCCACTGAGAGTCAGCGCCTTCAGGAACTGTCTCCCACTGAGAGTCAGCACCTTCAGGAACTGTCTCCCACTGACAGTCAGCGCCTTCAGGAACTGTCTCCCAGTGTGAGTCAGCGCCTTCAGGAACTGTCTCCCAGTGTGAGTCAGCGCCTTCAAGAACTGTCTCCCAGTGTGAGTCAGCACCTTCAAGAACTGTCTCCCAGTGAGAGTCAGCGCCTTCAAGAACTGTCTCCCAGTGCGAGTCAGCACCTTCAGGAACTGTTTCCCAGTGAGAGTCAGCGCCTTCAGGAACTGTATCCCAGTGAGAGTCAGCACCTTCAGGAACTGCATCCCAGTGAGAGTCAGCACCTTCAGGGACTGTCTCCCAGTGAGAGTCAGCACCTTCAGGGACTGTCTCCTCGTGAGAGTCAGCACCTTCAGGAACTGTATCCCAGTGTGAGTCAGCACCTTCAGGGACTGTCCCCTCGTGAGAGTCAGCACCTTCAGGAACTGTATCCCAGTGCGAGTCAGCACCTTCAGGGACTGTCCCCTCGTGAGAGTCAGCACCTTCAGGAACTGTATCCCAGTGCGAGTCAGCACCTTCAGGGACTGTCCCCTCATGAGAGTCAGCACCTTCAGGAACTGTATCCCAATGAGAGTCAGCACCTTTAGGGACTGTATCTCAATGAGAGTCAGCACCTTTAGGGACTGTATCCCAGTGATAGTCAGCACCTTCAGGAACTGCATCCCAATGACAGTCAGCGCCTTCAGGAACTGTATCCCAGTGATAGTCAGCACCTTCAGGAACTGTCCCCAAATGAGAGTCAGCACCTTCAGGAACTGTAACCCAGTGATACAGTGAAAATTAGTTCTTGTGGGAATATACCTAACCATCTACACAATTATAAATTGTATCACAGGAAACTGATTCATTTATACATATGGAAACAAGTTTTAGCAAATACAGTTCTGAGGAAGGGTCACTGGACCCAAGCCGTTAACTCTGATTTTTCTTCACAGATGCTGCCAGACCAGCTCAGTTTCCAGCAACTTCTGTTTTTGTTCCTGATTTACAGCATCCGCAGTTCTTTCAGTTTTCGTTTATACATTCTTCACGCAGCTCCAGAAGTAACTGCTTAACGTCATTCTGAACGTCTTTCAACATTGGAGAAATGGGTGAATGGAAAAAGGTTGTGAATGAGGTTCCTTATATCCTTCCTCTGCTGAAGAGCCATCTTCCTTGCCTGCGTGGCTGTTGGATTGCAATTTGACCACTAGGTGCATCACAGCCAAGCATTATTTTGAACTGTAGTCTTTTTGCACAGGGGTCCCGTTGGACAATGAGGACGCCCAGTGATTTCTCTTCTTAAAGCTTG
Organism: Rhincodon typus; assembly: GCF_021869965.1. Taxonomy (NCBI): domain Eukaryota; kingdom Metazoa; phylum Chordata; class Chondrichthyes; order Orectolobiformes; family Rhincodontidae; genus Rhincodon; species Rhincodon typus. Next base: position 123,582,743 of record NC_063334.1, read on the forward strand.
GATAGTGAATGGGCGGATCATCTGCCCTCACTGGCTCTCCATCATCCTTCAGCTAATTCAGCACAGTTCAAACCAAGCAACCAATCATTAAGGCTCATGCACTGACTGCATGGATCAGCTAAACACAACCAAGAACATCTTTATCTCTATAGTACCTTAGCCCCCAGCATTGTTTGTGGCTCAGTTTGTCGGAGTGTACACAGTCCACACAGTCCCAGTTAAAACAGACTTAACTACTGCCCAGGGCACACCGACCTGGGACCACATCGATTCATTGCCATGCACCAAAATGAGACCGAGGCTTGACATCACACTTTTAACATCAGTATCTTCAGAAAGTGGCAGGAAGATGTGGTTAAACACAGAATTCACCAAAAGTTAAAGGAGATACTGGGGACAATGCTTACAAAACCAGATTGAGGCAGATATACAAACTAAAATCCTGACCCTACAAAAAGCGAAACCCAACAAACTCAAACCAGAATCACAGCCTCTATAAGAACACGGCAGGTCCACAGAGATAACTAGATCCCAAACGCTGCTTACAATACAGCATGTGGGCAGGCTCAGTATAGATAGATCCCAAACCCTGCTTATACACAGCCTACACACATACACACAGACCCAGTATGACTAAATCCCAGATCATGCTTATCAATATCACTCATGCATCACAATCACTACCCCATTTAAAACGTAATTCCCTTTCATACATTTGCCAACCCCAAGTTCAATTTCTCCTCTCAGATACACTGAAGACATTGTTGCAAACAATTCCTTTCATACACAGTGGCAAAGAATGGCGGTTTCACGGCAACAACCTGATAAAATTTCTCCCAACCGCTTCAAACAGAATGATTCAGACCAGCTCTAAACGTTAAGCAAACCCCTAATGTAGTCACTCATCTGCTCACAGTTTACCAGAGATGTCTTCCTGCATCATACAGCAATGCAGGATAAGAATACTTCAGCACACAGTGCCCAGAGTGCTGCCTTTCACAGATATGCCTGTACTCTACCTGCCTGGTGCCAGTAACGTGCTGCACTCCACTCACATCAATGCGCAAAGCAGCAACCACCGAGGCAGAGAGCTACACACTTCAGCTCCACCCTCGGCAGCCGATCAGAACAGTGTTCTGACTGAGCTTCAGCCAATCAGCACCTACTCCTGATATGATGCAGGAGCATCAGCAGTGACAGCTCATTATTGAGAGGAGGCCGTTGGCTCTCACTGCAGCTCCACACTGGAGAGGGGAGGGAACACAGAAAAAGAGGAGAGAAGGAGAAAGAAGAAAGAGACAGAGAAAGAGAAAGGTGACACACACACATAGAAAGAGGAAAGGAGACTGAGAATGCAAAAAAGGAGAGAGGGCGAGGACGGAGGGGGGAGAGGGGCGAGCGAGGACAGAGGGGGATGGGAGAGGACTGAGAGGACAGGGGGATGGGAGAGGACTGGAAGGGGAGGGGGGAGGGAGGAGGGGGATGGGAGAGGACTGGAGGGGGGGGGGGGAGAGGGAAGGAAGAAGACAGAGGGAGGAGAGGAAGGACGGGCAAAGGCAAGGGAGAGGAAGGACGGGCAAAG
>NC_063334.1:123584724-123605282 GCF_021869965.1 Rhincodon typus
GACGGGGGAATGGTGACAGGGAAGAGAACAGGGGGATGGTAACAGGTGACAGGTTAGAGACAGGGAGATGGTGACGGAGGAAGGAGAGGACGGACAGAGGTGACGGGTGACGGGGGATGGTGATGGGGGAGGGACAATGGAGTGAATGAAGGGGCAGCAGGAAGAATGAAAAGGACAGGGTAGGTCAGGAAGAACAGAGATTGAGGGTGAAAGCAGCAGATAATCTGGAAGGCAAACAGAATATTAGCCCTTATTTCGAGGGGCTTGGAGTATACAAGTAGGAACATTTTATTGCAACTGTACAAGATGCTGGTGAGCCCACATTTGAAGTATTGTGAGCAGTTTTGGTCCCTTATTTAAAGAGATATATCATTTCATCGTAGGCCATTGAGGGAAGGTTCACTGGGTTGATCCCGGCGTGAAGGGACTGTCTTATGAGCAAAGGTTAAATACACTGGGAATCCACTCATAAGAATTTAGAAAAATGGATTGTGATCTCTTTGAACCATATTGGATTCTTACGGAGTTTTTCAGGGTAAAAGCTGAGAGGATGTTTCCCTTCATGAAACAGTAAAGGACCAGAGGACATAGTCTCAGTATAAAGGGGTGCCAATTTAAGACTGAGATAAGGAAGAATTTATTTTCTGAGGGTTAATATTCTTTGGAGCTCCTTGCCGCAGAGAGTTGTGGGGACAGAGTCCTTGTGTATATTTAAATCTGAGATAGATACGTTCTTGATCAGGAAAGAATCAGGTGTTATGGGGAAAGGGCAGGAAAATGCATATGAGGAATGTCACATCAAAATGGCCTATTCCTGTTCCTATTTGTTAAGGCCTTATAGGAAGGTGGGGAGAGGGGGATGGAATGAAGGGGTCATGTGGAGGGAAGAGGGAGAGAACATGAGTGACAGAAGGGGAGAAAGAAAGAGAAATGAGAAAAGGTCAGAGGCAAGGAAGTAGCAGATAATACCTATAAGAATAAAGGCACTGTGGTAAAGCTCAGAGATAACACAGTGTGGAACTGGAGGAACACAGCAGGCCAGGCAGTATCAGAGGAGCAGGAAAGTCGACGTTTCGGGTCTGGATCCTTCTTCAGAAATGATGCTGCCTGGCCTGCTGTGTTCCTCCAGCTCCACACGGTGTTATCTCTGACTCCAGCATCTGTAGTTCTTCCTATCTCTGAGTGGTAAAGCTCAGATCTATTTGAGACGCTCCAAACCCAATCTCTCTCCCATTCAGTATTTGGGGATTGGGCGGAGAATCCATTTACAAAGGAGAGTTATGAAATGGACTTGTTTTTCCAGTTGCTCACTCATTTTGCAGACCACCAAATGGGGACACCACACAATAAAACAGAACAAATGGTAGTGGTCATGGGTTTGGAACATGCAGCCTAATGAACTTTGGTGAATTTCTGCACTGCATCTTATAGATAGTACACACTGCTGCTACTGAGTATCGGTGGAAGAGGAAATGGATGTTTAAAGAAGTGGTGGTGATCAAGTAGGCTGCTTTATCCTGGATGGTGTCAAGGTTCATGAATGCCGTTGGAGCTGCATTCAAACAGGCAAATAGGGAATATTCCATCACACTCTTGACTTGAGTTACTTGTTGCAGTGTTCCTAGCCTCTGACTTGCTCTTGTAGCCGCTGTGTTTCTAGTCAATGGTAACCCCCAGGATGTTGACAGTGGGGGATTTAGTGATGGTAATACCATTGAATGCCAAGGGAGAGTGGTTAGATTGCCTCTTTATTAGAGATTGCCTGGCATTTATGTGGTGTCAATGTTACTTGCTACTTGTTAGCCAAAGCCTGGATATTGTCCAGGTCTTGCTGCATTTGAACACCGACTACTTCAATATCTCAGGGTTCATAAATGGTGCTGAACATTTCCATTTCTTACCTTATAAGGGAGAGGAAGGTCATTGATGAAACAGTTGAACACAGTTGTGCCAAGGATACTACCCTGAGGAATTCTTGCAAAGATGCCCTGGAGCTGTGATGACTGACCTCCAGCCACCACAACCATACACATAGATTAAGTAAGTGGGCAAAGGTCTACCAAATGGAGAAAATGTAAGGAAATGAGAGATTGTCCATTTGGGAAAGAATAAAAGAAAACAGCATTTTATCTAAATGGGAACAGACTGCAGAGCTCTGAAATGTGGAGGATTCTGGGTTTCATAGCAGATGAACTGCGAAAGGCAAGTGTGTATTTACAGAAAGTAATTAAGAATGTTAATAGAGAGTTATTGTTTGTCAAGGGGAACCAAATGAAAAATTAAGGAGATTATGCTTCAGTTATACAGAGCACTGGTGAGACCACATTTGGTATACTTTGCACACTGTTAGTCACCTTATTTAAGGAAGGTGTAAATGTTTTGGAAGCAGTTCAGAGCAGGGTTACTAGACCAATATGGCCAATGGGCAGGTTAGGCCTGGATCCACCAGAGTTTGGAAGAGCAAGAGATAGCTTGATTGAAACATACAAGATCCTTAGGATGCTTGACAGGATGAATGTGGAAAAGGTGTTTCCTCATTTGGGAAAATCTAGAACTAGGGGTCACCACTTAAAAAGGAATCACAGATTTAAAACAGAAAAGAAGCAATTTTTTTTCTCTCAGGTGGTCATAAGTCTTTGGAATTACATTCCTTAAAAGGTAGTGAAAGCAGTGTCTTGGAGTATTTTTAACACAGAGTTGGAGATTCTTGGCAAGGAAGGGGTGAAAGGTAATCAGATGCAGGCAGGAACGTGAAGTAATCAGATCAACTATGATTTTATTAAAGGGTCGAAATGGCCTCCTCCTAATTTCTATGTTCATAGATACACCATATCAACAACATTCCCCTGATCAACACTCTACGGTAGCTCTTTGAAAGAAAATCTTTAGCAAGTTAGTCAAACAGTTCTGATGAAGAATCACTGGACTGAAAAAGTTAACTCTGCTTTCTTCCCACAGACGCTGCCAGATCTACTGAGTTTCTCCAGTAATTTCTGATTTTGTTTCAGAACTTTGTTTTATTTTACTCGTTTAATATTTTAACAATGCCCTCTGTCTCCATGCCTAAATTCCTCCTTTGGTGCCTAATTAGCCCCACTCCTCCTTTTAGTATTGATAAGCCGATAGCAGAATTTGGGATCCCTTTTTATGGTAGCTGCCAGGCTCTGCTCATACTCCTCGGCTTCTCATTTGTTTTGTCACCTCCTCTTTGAACCTTCACAGATCACAGAGCCTAGAAATCTGAAGCAAACAGTAATTACTTGACTTCCTTCACCCCTTCAACTATCTAGATTATAAACTTGAATTTTCTCCCTGTATATTGCTACCTCTGCTTTGGCCAAACTTTCTGCCACAGAATCTATCAACTTTGATATTTTAGCTGAAACTTCATGCAGATGAACATATCTGAGAAGACTGTGGTGCAGTGGTAATGTTAGTGGACTAGTAATCCAAGGGCTAGATTAATGCTAAGGTACAATTCCCAGCATGTCAGCTGATGGAATTCAATTTTTAAAAAAAATTAATACACCTGGAATTGAAAGCTAGTCTCAGTAACAGTGACCATCAACTTCTATTAATCATTATAAAAACTTGCTTGTTCTTTAAGGAAGGATATTGGCTATCTTTATCTGATCTCGTGTATGACAGACTCCAGGCGCATTGCAATGTGGGTGATATTTAACTGCCCTCTAAAATGGCCAAGCAAGCCACTCAGCAGAATAAATGATGGCCGTGCTAGTACTGTCCAGATCCCATGAAACAACAAAAAGAGAATTTCATCCCCACATACCACTTCAATATTTTCTTGGCTTGATGTTTGTTTTCATATGACTGTGTTCCTACGAAGAACCACAGGATTAGTTTTGACATTAGGAGGCACTGTATAAATCACATACTTTGCTTTTGTTGCAACACCAGCTCAGTGTCTGAAAGGAAAAAAAAGGGCATGAAAACATGAGATCTCGCCATCAGGGCCCCACCCAAAAGATTAACTCTCCCATTGCCTTTCAGATCTGGAAGAACGTGCTGTGTCTTTTTGAACAAGATCTGTCTGTTTTCAGCTCAGCGAGCCAAATCAGCCCTACCTCTGACACTCTGGGGAGGGGCGATGAGGGGAACTGTTCAAGAGAAGGTGACTCCACACTTACACTCCACAGCAGCAGCAGCAGAAATCAAAGCATGCTTGTGTTATAAAGGCTGTGTCTGGTTCTTCTCTGAGCCTCATAATGCCTGAGCTGCACGAGGACCACAGTGACATCTCATCTGAGGAAGTGGTGGGATTAACTGTGTGGCTGTAACTGACTTTTTGTTATTATATCAACTGTGCCCAACATCCAGCCCTTGCTGCAATGAATTCAGTCTTCATCACAACCATCATACCAACAGAGTTGCTCTCTTGCCCCTAGCCTCCTTCACAAATTCCACATCTCCACCAGGCTGATAGAGTATTCTCCATTCTAGTTGCCTACAACCACCACCCTCGGGGTCAAAACATCTCCCACTGTATAAATATTTTCTACATTGCAGCAGTAACCATACATCAAAAATGGCAGTCTAGCACTCTAAGACTCTGAGGAAGTGGATGTACTGCAAAACGCAAATTTTTAGTAGGACACAGCATTTTCAGTGCAGCTTTGGTATTGGTGATGTGCCAGCCAGGAGTTTGCAATGGAAGAGGATTTGAGCACAGTCAAGCTGTATTCTGTTCCTGGCATAAACAAGAGAGTCTGACTGAACAGTGAATGAAACTCTCTGCCAACATGCCAGGAAGCTGACTGACAAAAGTTAGTTGCTAGGTAACCAAGCCTAACCATTGTGGAACACTGGAGTTTCAAAACAACATCATAAAAAAGCAGCAAGCAAATCGAAAATGGGCACGCTTCCCACATGCTCTAAAGGCTGGAATGCAATTTTACACCCACTAGGCAAGAAAAGTTCCAATGTGCTAATGAAGAGAACAGGATGGGCACCAAGACTAAGGAAAACCAGCAAGGGGGAAGATAATGGGGAGGGGGGTGCGGGAACGGAGGAGAAAGGATTGGGAAAGAATGGGGAGGGAGTAATGGAGAAGGCAAAGCATGGGAAGGCAGGACAGATCAGGGAGGAAGGGTGAGCATGAACATGTGATGGGGAGGAAGGGAAGCTGCAACAGGAAGGGGGATCCCAATGAAGTGTGGGGGGGGGGGCGGTGCAGTGGAGAAGAAGCAGGGAGAGATGAGGGAGCACGAGGGACAGAGGCTACAGAGATGCAAGGTTAAAGCAGTGTGGGGCTGGCTAATCCAACAAGATATTTTTGACAGAAGTGAGCTAGGGCATGTCAGAGGATCAGAAGCTTCATCCTATCCACACCATACCACGCATTTCTGAAGAAGTGACATACTAGACTCAAAACATTAACTGTTTCTCTCTCTGCAGATGCTGCCAGACCCTGCGTTTCTCCAGCATTCTCTGTTTTCATTTCAGATTTCCAGCAGACAGAATTTTGCGTTTACACCACACCCTTCAACCTTTTGAAAAGCCAAACAATCATTGGTTGCAGCTGTGTACACTCATCATACAAAAAAAAGCACTTGCATTTATATAGTGTCTTTAGTGATATTGAGATGATTCAAGCAGCTAAGCAGCCAATGAATTTGTTTTTTTTATTATTTGTATTGTTATAATGTAGGAAGCATAACAGTCAATAATGATCCGGTCATGTGTACAGGTGCTGCTGACTGAGAAAAACATTGGCTAGGATTGGGAAGAGGGGTGATCCTCATCTCTTTGCTTTTATAACAGTACCGTGGGATCTTTTGTCCACTTGAGGGGGCAAGCACTCGGTTTATCATTCCACCTAAAAGATGGTCTCTCCCCACAAGAAAATCTAACTACCTCCCCAGCACTACCATCACCAAATCCCTCACCATCAACAACCTGGAGGTTACCATTGACCAGAAACTGAACCAGGCCACCCATACAAATACTGTGGCTACAAGAGCTGGATAGGAATCCTGGAGCAAATAATTCTCCTCTCTGACTCCCCAAAGCTGGTCCATCATCTACACAGCACAAGTTAGACATGTGATGGAATATTCCCCACTTGTTTCTACAACAACACTCCAGAGGCTTGACACAAGTAAGAACTAACCAGCCTGCCTGACTGGCACCCCAGTCACCACCTTCAACATGCACTCCCTCCACTACTGATGCATAGTGGCAGCAGTGTGTGTACCATCTATAAAATGCATTGCAGTCTGATAGCACCATCTAATTCTGGGATCTATACAACCAAAAAGAACTAGGGCAGCAGATACATGGGAACACCACCACCAAGACACTCACCATGCATGATTTGCACCTAGGTACTTTGTACCTAAGATGGAGCCATGTCGGGTGACATTGTACTTTTCACTGTACTCCTGTATTTCTGTACTGGAGTACACATGACAATAAAACTAATTTTAATTCTGCTGACATGGAAACACATCTCTATTCCTTCAGTGCCACTGGATCTAAATCCTGGAACTCCCTAACAGCACTGTGGGTGTTTTTATTCCAGATGGACAGCAGCAGTTCAAGAAGGAAATTCATTGTCATATTCTCCAGGAAATTAGAAGTTAGCAAATTGCCAGAAATGCTGATATCCCATGAAAGGATTTTAAAACAGAACTGAGTTCAGGAGGGCACAGGTTTATTTTTTCTTTATTCATTTACGGGATGAGGGTGTCGCTGGCTAGGCAGCATTTATTGCCCATCCCTAATTGACCAGAGGGCAGTTAAGAATCAACCACATTGCTGTGGGTCTGGAGTCACATGTAGGCAAGATCAGGTAAGGATGGCAGTTTCCTTCCCTAAATGACATTAGTGAACCAGATGGGTTTTTCCGACAATCAGCAGTGGATTCACGGTGATCATTAGATTCTTAATTCCAGATATTTACTGAATTCAAATTCCACCATCTGCTATGGCGGGTTTCAAACCCAGGTCGCCACAGCGTTATCTGGGGGTCTCTGGATTAACAGTCCAGCGATAATACCACTAGGCCATCGCCTCCCCAAGTTTAAAGTGAATGGCAAAAGAACTAGCAGTGATACAAGGTGTAGAGCTGGATGAACACAGCATCTGAGATAACAAGGTGTTTTTCCTTTACACAGTAAGTGGTTAGGATTGGGAATTCACTGCCTCAAAGTGGTGAAGGCAGATACAATTTTGGATTCCAAAACAGAATTGCATAAGCAAATAAAGACAGAAAATTTACAGGGCTAACAGGGAAAGGGAAGGAATGGGACTGGCAGAGTTGCTCTTGCAGAGGGCCAGCTGAGACATAAAAGCCAAAACGACTGCTGATGCTGTAAATCAGGAACAAAAACAGAAGTTGCTGGAAAAGCTCAGTACGTCTGGCAGCAACTGTGACGAAAAATCAGTGTTAACGTTTCAGGTCTGGTAACCCTTCCTCGGTTCTGAGGAACGATCACTAGATCCGAAACGTTAACTCTGATTTTTCTCCACAGATGCTGCCAGATCTGCTGAGCTTTTCCAGCAACTTCTGTTTTTGTTCCAGCTGAGACATAGCAGGTTGAATGGCCTGTGGTACGATTCCAGAGACAAGCACTACCCACTGAGACAGAGCTAGAACAATCGCATGTGGAAATCACCCTCACCAACTCTGCAAAACCTACCTCCTTGTCACTGGGAACTTAACCTTGACAGCTACTTGTAGGCAAGTTGAGAAGATAACCCGCCTGCTCTGGAAGCTGAGGTTTTGTCCAGCACACACGCTCTCTGCATACATAAGTCGGCTGAGTTTGGTAAAGGTTCGGAACATGTTGAGAGAATGAGAGGGACTAGTGACATCCACTGAGCTACTGACCATCCAGCACCATAGTGTGCAGCATTTATACTGCGCTCAGAACACACCTTCTCTCCTACCCAGTACAGTAAACGTCATGCTCTGTATCAAAGATCAACAGAAACCATTCAACAACGCAGTCCCAGCAAACTCGTGAATCATTTACCCATTGGTTTGGCACTGAACCTAGTGATTACAAGCAAGCTAACCTTTCCCCTACTTTCAGAACATTATCAACAAAAACTCTGAAAATAACAAATCAGGCAATACTTCCTTCACTTGAGACAGAAACAGAGGGAATGGGCAGCCAACCATTCTCTTGAATCAACGTGCTAGCCAGTTCACAAGCCAAAGGTGCTGCCTTTCAGATGAGACATTAATCTTGGGTCCTGTTGGCTTGATCAGGTAAATGAAAGAAGTGTATGGATTCATGTTGACACTAAGGAGGTGGATGATCCACTGGAGTCAGGGATGTGCGTCGCTTGAATCTATTTTTTGGTGTTTGCCCTCTGCATGAACCTAACTCTCTGTGCTCACTCTCTTGACCGCCACATCTTCACCGCCTGGCTTTCACCTGCCAAATTCTGTTCAAATCATTAAAACCACAATTAGCTATTCCACTTGCCCATTACCAACCTTAAAAAACACCCAGAGATTGTCATCTTAAACCTTGCAACTCATCCTATGGTTGTGTCCCTGTGACTTTAACCCTTCAGCCACTACAAACAGCTTTATTCTATCTACTTTGCCCTGTTCCTTTTCTAAATTGTAAACATTAACTGATAATTTACCCTGCTTTAATGAAAAAAGTTGTTAAAAATATTCAGATGAGGAATGGTCTCTCAGAATCACAGATGCTTATAGCACAAGAGGCCATTTGGCCTGTCAAGTCTAGTCTGGCTATGGGAAGGAGCATTTTGTATACACAAGTTATTTTCCTATAATCCTGTATTCTTCTCATTCAGAAACTGCCTTCAACACACTCTACGGCAGTGCATTCCAAATCTTAAACATTCACTGCGTGAAACAATTTCTCCCACTTTGCCCATTACCTACAATCTGTCTTCTCCTCCTCGATCCTTCTACCAATTGGAACAGTTTCTCCTTATTTACTCTGCCCAGACCCATTGTTTTTTTGAATACATCAATACGTCAACTCACCTCCTTCCAAACTTTCCTTTCCCAAATGTTTAAATCCCTTATTGAAATGCAAATTTAATCCCACTGCAACAATTCCACATCCTGCATTTTTATGGCACCTTTTGAAGCAACAGAACACATCCCAAGATGCGTAATCAAACAAAATACAAGTCTGATCCACATACTGAAATCAACGGCCACAAGTACCACTCCAAAATATTCAAGCACATATTCCAGGCTGACATCTCCATTGTTGATCAGATATGAAGTTAAACTCCTCTCAGGAGCTTGCAAAAGATACCTTAGCCTCATCTGAAGAACAGCATTGGAGTTCTCCTCAATATCCCAGCCAACATTTATCCCTCAAACAATAACACTAAAACATATTACCAGATTATTCATCTGACTCACTGTTTGTCTGCTCCAACCGTGTACAGTTTGACTGTGTTTGCGTGAACAAAACAGTAGCTATGATTTCATTAAACATTATTGCATGTGGGGCATTTTTAGGATGTCTGGACGTTGCAGAAAGATACTACATTTCTTCCAGAAATTTCTGCAAGCTGTGGCAAGTTGTTCTGCTCCTGCTAACTCTATAATCCTCCAATTTTGGCATCTTGCACATACCCTTATCCACTGACAGTCAAACACTAAATTCTGGAATTCCCTTCCAAAACCTTGTTGCATGTCTCTCCTCCTTTAAGACACTTCTTACAATCCACATCTGACATAGCATTTGGTCACTTGGCCTAACATCTCCTCCAGTATCAAATTTCCATTAATGGTAGGAGGAAATAGGAGGACAAGGTGAATGAATGCATGGAAAAGTGGTGCAGGGAGGAGGGTTTAGTTTGCTGGGACACTGGGGAAGATGGCACCTGAACAACTGGATAGTTGGAACCCAAAGAGTTCTGGGAGTGAGTTCCTTCGCTCATGCCATTGGGAGGGCTTTGAACTAAATTGACAGGAGTGTGGAGCTAAGAAAGAATAGTAGAGGACAATACCACACTCAAAGTGTGCAAGGATTTAACTAGGACTAGCATAGAGAACAGCAAGTTAATAGGTGAAAGTGGAATAAGGTAAAAAGAAAGGAAGTCCAAAACAGAGTTACATGTACAAATGCAAATATATGGAGTGTAGTTACAGATCCAGACTATAATGTGTAATTATGATGTTGTAACGGTGACAGAGGCCTGGCTCTCTGAGGAAGGGCAAGACTGGTTGTTAAATATTCCTGGGTATAAATTGTTCATGAAAGATAGAAAAGGAAGGAAAGGAGGAGGGACAGCAATATTGGGTAAGAAGGGTGGGTAGTGCTGGAGAAAGAAAGAGGAAGTCTCAGAGTTCAAAGAATGAGACAATTTAGCTACAGCAGAAGAATAAAAAGGGTGCAACTACACTGCTCAGTGCAGTCTTTAGACCACCAACTAATGAAAAGGATGTAGGCCAACAAATCGGCAGGGAAATTACAGAGAAATGCTAACATTATAAAGTAATGAAAATGTTGAACTTCAATTATCTAAATATAGGCCGGGATACTGGTAATGCAAGGCAGCAAGTGTTCCTAGATTGTGTTTGGGAGTTTCCTACCATGGTATGAATTCATTTCAATGAAGGATGAACTGTTGGAACTGGTCCTTGGAAATGAGGTGGGCCACGTGAATCAAGTGTCAGTGGGGGAACATTTAGGAGATGGTGATCATTGTATCACAAGGTTCAGGTTGGTGTTGGAGAATGGCATGTAACCATCTAGAGTAAGAAAAATCAATTGGCATAGAGCTGACTTAATGGGGCAAGAATTTAAAGCTGAACAAAATTGATTGGAATAAAAAGTTGTCAGGAAAAGCAGTAACTGAATAATGTACCACTCTCAAAGAGCACATGGTTCAGGTACATTCAAGGTAAACCCCTTTAAATGCACACAGCAGGACAAACAAATTCAGAATTTGCTGAATGACAAAGGAGGTAGAAATTAACAGCAGGAAGAAAACATGCACTTATGATAGGTGTAAGGCAGAAAATACAATTGAGAATAAACAGGAATACCAAAGATTTGGAGGGAGGTGAAAAAGCAAATAAGGGAAATATGGAAGAACTGGCAGCTAACAAATAGAAATCCCAAAGCTTTCCCCAGGCATGTAAACTGTAAGAGAGTGGTTAAAGGTGGAATGAAGCCAATGAAGGGGATTTACAAATAGAGGCACGGGACATGGCTGAGGTGTTAAATGAGTACTTTCCATCTGTCTTTATGACAAAGGATGCTGCTGCTGCTGCTGCCCAGGCCATGGTGACAAAGCAGGAAGAGCTCAGGCATTAGAAGTGTTCAAAATTAATAAGGAAGAAGTCTCACATAAATTATTGGCGCTTAAAGTTGACAAGGCACTGGGACCGGATAAGATGCGCCCAAAGATTTTGAAGGAAGTGATGGTAAAAATTGTGGACGCACTGACCGTAATTTTTCAGTTTTCCCTGGACTCAATTCACATGGAAAGAAATGGGTTGATCAGGATAACTTAGCATGGATTTCTAAAGAGGCAATCATGTTTAACTAATACAATACAAGAAAGGGGGTACAATGTTAAAGCGGAAACGTGAGCAGAGGGACCTGGTGTATATGTGCACAGATCATTGACAGTGGAGAGGACAAGGGAGAGAGCAGTTAATAAAGCATACGGTGTTCTCAGCTTTACTGAGAGAGACAGAGTACAACAGTAAGGAAGTGGTGTCGAACCTATAAATCACACCACTCAGACTTCAGCTGGAGTATTGCACACAGTTGTGGCCACCACATTACAGGAGAGATGCGAATGCACTGGAGAGAGTGCAGAAGCAAATACTAAAATGGGTCCAGGAATGAGAAACTTCAGCAATGAAAACAGACTGATGCAATTGGGACTGCTCTCCCCAGAGAGAAGGAGCTGAAGAGGAGATCTAACAGAGGTTTTCAAAATCATGAATGGTCTGGACAGAGTAGAGAGGGAGAAGCTGTTCTCACGCAGAAAAGGAACAAGATCAACAGGGCATAGATTTAAAAAGTGCTATGCAAATAAGGCAACAGTGACGTGAGAAAAAGAAACGTTTTCACACAGCAAGTAATTACGGGATGCACTGCCTTGAAAGGTGTTGGAAGCCGGTTCAATTGAAGGGGCATTGGATGGTTAATCGGACAGAAATGACACACAGAGATTTGGGGAAAGGGCAACAGATTGGCACTCGCAGGCATGATGGGCCAAAAGGCCTCCTTCTACACTGTAACAATTCTGCAATAATCACTGCTCCTGGGAAGTACCTTGTGACATTTGACTATGTTAAAGGCACAGTGTAGAGACGGGTTGGTACAGCATTGTGGGGGAAATGCCAACACTAGTACTCAAGTCATGACCTGCACAGTATTTGAGTGGCAGCGCGTGACTGCTCAATGATCTGGAGCTAGGTGGTATGTTGCCTTGCTAACTGGGAACAAAAACCAGTCAGGGCTCTCAGGTAAATGTGATAAGATTAAAGGAATCATTATGCTCCACAGCACAACGCTCTGCCCGACGAGGCTGCAAAATCTGGTTTGTCAGATTCCTAAACAACAGTGCACTGACGGGTTTTGCACAAGAGTTAGCCAACACAGATAGAACCTGCAAAATCAAAAATCCAGCAAGTTACCACAGTTCAGAGGTGTGCTGTTGTCTTGTAAGAATGCACTCTACGGAAAAGCAGGGGTGGGGATGGTGCATTGCTTGACTGAACAATGGCCAACAAGATAGGCCAGTTCCAAACTGAAACGCAATAAACGTACAGTTGGGGTATGCAACACATATCCAATGGAAATGAACAACTGACTTTGGCCAGCCTGTGCTGTGTGCAGTGTCTCAATTTTACTGTCAGGTTATAGTCCAACAGATTTATTTGAAATCACAAGCTTTCGGGGCGCAGCTTCTTTGTCAGATGCAGTGATTGCGCGAACTTCTTGGAGATCCTCCCCACTTTGAATTGGCATTTTATGGTGTCGATAGTAGCCGTGATGTGGAGGTGCCAGAGATAGGCTGGTGTGCCTCAGTGCACCTGATGAAGGGGCTAAGGTCCAAAAACTTGTGATTTCAAATAAATCTGTTGGACAATGATCTGGTGTCGTGTGACTTCTGACTTCACCAGTCTAACACCGGCACCTCCACATCATGGCTACCATTAATTTTACTGCCAATAAGATAAAGATTTTGCACCAGTATCATTCTCTGGTAATAACCCACAACTGAATTAGAATCATAGGAATTTTATAGAGCATCACACCTGTACAAACCTTCTGAAAGAGCAAGGTCCTTTGTCTCATTCGGTGCCACCTTTTAAACTTTCCTGTTTCAAATAGTTATGCTTCCCTAGCAGAAGTAATGAAAGTTCTGTTTTCATTGCTGTTTCAAGAGGGGCATTACATGTCCTGACAATCTTCTCTGGATTCCTATTAATAAAATCCATTAAACTCATCCTTCTTGTGACTTATTCACCAATGCACGCAAATAGATTATTACTCCTTCACCTCATCAGCATCTGGAGTGAAAAATTGTACTCAATTCTGCTAGTTACTCCTAAATTCTTTATCTTCAATATAATTTGTGAATCCATCTTTAACAGATTAAAACCCCCGCTTGATAAAGCAACTCACATTTCAGATCAAACACATACTAAAGTTCTTTTAAGAATGTTTACTGTCAATAGTTTAATGAATACGAGTACACAATGGGGCCATAAAGTTTAAAGTTCCAGATTTGATGCTCAGTTAGATTATCACTGTCAAGTCAGCAGTACCGATGTTTTAATAAGCTCGATTAGCCTTGGGTAACGGATGTTTCTGCACCTTATCATCACTTCTCGAGCAACATTTTCTGGCAAGCATTTTCAGCTTACAGGTAAAGAAATCAAACCCTAAGAGGGACTAGTAGTGAAAGAAGACATGACCAATTTAAGGTTATTAGTAAAAGAACCAGGTCAGAAGAAGTGTTTGTTTTTATACAAGTTTTTGAGATCTGGAATGTGCTGCCTGAAAGCGCAGGTGGTAGCAGATTTGATCAAAACTTTCAAAAGAAATTGAGTAGATACTTGAAGGAAGAAACTCCGCAGGGCTGTAGGGAGAGAACAGAATAAGTGTGGAACAAGTTGGATAGCTCTTTCCAAAAAGACATAAGGGCCCAAATAGCCTGCTTCTGAGGAGTGTGACATGATGACTGAGGGGGAGATCCAATGAGTTCAATACATGCTTTCCATCTCGAGGAACCGGGAACAATGGCAAGCTGCCTGAAGAAACTGAGTGTCCCCTCAATTCCACTTGGCTGAGAGGTTTCTCCATGCAATGAGCTGGATAAGTCTGGGCACACCCATGGGCAAGCGAAGACGCCAGGAACTCTCCCAGACACACAGCCGAATACTGACAATACGAATACACAAGTGACAATCCATTTCAGGGATAACACAGAGGATTTGGTGTGAAAAATGGAAATATTCACCCAGCATATTGGGAAAAGATATATAACCAGAATGAGCCCGTCAGACACACAGGCTTGTTCCACCATGAAAATTAAATCATCATCAATCTGAATTTAACTCCATTGTCCCTTCATACCCTCACTCAACAAAAACCCTTGAATCTCAGTCTTGAAAGCTCCAATTGGTCTACAGCATCAAAACTCTGAGAGCAGAGAGAGCGTTCCAGATTTCCACTGGACTAGTACAAGTACTTCCCGACATCACCATTGTCTTGGACTCTGCCACAACAGCAAATTGATCCTAACTATTCTATTTATCCCTTTAAGGATCTTTCGAGATTGGGGCTGAGGCACACCTCTCCCAGGTGACAGAGCTGGACTGTGTGTTTGGTCTGTTGCTTTCTGTGGACACTGGGTGCCTGATTGAGAAACTTGTTCCACTCCCTGGCAATAACATTCCTCACTTTGACATAGACAGAATTCACAGGTTGGAATGAGTTAACATCCAACAAACAGTCACACTGTCCTCAGTCACTAACCTCCCTAACCAACCTGACCATGGACACCCCAGAACTTTACTCAGCTTATCAACAGATAAATGTTACAAAGTTCACAACAACAGAACAGGCTGCACAAAACTATTTACTTTTGGCTGTGACCTCAAAGCTGTCAGTATGATGAAATGTAGGTGAAAGGGCTGGCTAGACGGTCGCTGGATAATATTGCATGACAATAGTGTAATCAACTGTTACAACTTCCAGAAGCATGGAGGGAAATTTTCCACATGACGTATCCTTTGTTGAGTTTAGAAGCAGCTCATCATCAAAAATCCTATCCCCAGAGGAAATGTCAAGCAGTTTGCCCACATTCGACAGTATATTTAAAAATGCCAATGATACACCATACAGAGACTGAAGAGCCCGTTCAGTGACAGGGCCAACACTGAAGCCTCAATTAAAAGCCTCAAACATCACACGTACATCTCAGAGCAGCTTATACAACAGGAGCACCACTGCAAAACATAATTCTTACTGGCATGCTGGTGTTAGAATGATTCATCGGTGATATGATGTGGGCAGAAAACTAGCTTTCTCTCAATAAAAAGCAGAAAATCTTCATCTAACAAATGTCTCTCCTGATTATTAGCTGCTTCATCCAGGCTCACATCAGTAAGACATTCACACTTTATTGAGGTGCAAATGGAATAAAATCAACCTGTATTCACTGAACTGTCCAAAACTGCCAGAAGCACTCAGCAGTTTGGGTAAGTGAGAGGTAGGAAGAATAGAGGTGTAGACTATTTTCTGGATGGGAAAAGGCTTTGGAAATCTGAAGCACAAATGGACTTAGGAAGGCAAATGCAATTTTTAGCATTCATTTCAAGAGGGCTAGAATACAAGAGCAGAGATGTACTTCTGAGGTTCCGGTCAGACCATATTTGACATATTGAGAGCAGTTTTAGCCCCTGTATCCAAGGAAGATATGCTGCCATTAGAGGGAGTCCAGAGGAGGTTTACAAGAATTATCCCAGGGATGAAGGACTTGTCATATGAGGAGTGGTTGAGGACTATGGGTCTACACTTGATGGAGTTTAGAAGGATGAAGGGGGATCTGATTGAAACTTACAGATACTGGGTGGTCTGGATAGAGTGGACGTGGAGAAGATGTTTCCACTAGTAGGAGAGAATAGGACCCAAGAGTGAAATCTCAGACCCTTTAGAATTGATGAGAGCAGGAATTTCTTCAGACAGAGGGATGGTGAATATGTGGAATTCATTGCTGCAGAGGGCTGTGGAGGCCAAGTCATTGAGTGTATTTACCACAGACATATATTGGTTCTCGTTTGGTAAGGGGATCAAGGGTAACAGGGACAAGGCCAGGAGAACGAGGCTGTGAAACATATCAGCCATGATTAAATGGTGGAGTAGACTGATGGGTTGAATGGTCTAATTATATTCTTATATCATATGGTCTTATGGACTCTTCATCAGAACAACCCTGATGAAAAGTCACTGGGTCTTGAGACGTTAACTCTGCTTTCTTCCCAAAGGTGCTGCCAGAGCTGCTGAGTTTTGCCGGCAATTTTTCTTTTTGTTTCAGATCTTGGTTCTGAGAGGGACAAGTCTAGCAGCTTGACATTCTGGGATTTAGATGTTTCAGGTGAGATAAAGAAGGATGTAAAAGAGGTGGGGGAGTTGCGCTACTGGTAAGGGAGAACGTCACAGCTGTACTGAGGGAAAACACATTGGAGGGTTCATCCAGCAAGATCAAATGCGTAGAGCTCAGGAAAAGGAAGGTTGCAATCACTTTATTGGATTATACTACAGGCCTCCCAACAGCCAGAGGGTGATGGAGGAACAGATATGTAGACAGATTATGGAAAAATGTAAAAACAATAGGGCTGTTTTGGTGGCTAATTTCAACATTCCTTAAACTGACTGGACACGTTTAGTGCCAGGGGCTTGGATGGGGTGGGAAATTTGCCAAGTGTGTCCAGGATGGTATTTTGAAACAATATGTAAATATTCCAACTAGGCAAGGGGCCATACTGGTTTTGGGGAATGAGCCCAGCCAAGTGATCGAAGCGTCAGTGGGGGAGCATTTTGGGAACAGTGACCATAATTCCGTAAGTTGTAAGTTACTTCTGGATAAGGATAATAGTCGTCCTCAGATGAAAGGGCTAAACTGGTGGAAGGCTAACTACCGGTGTGGGCCAAAGGGCCTGTACTGTTCTATATGCTACCACAATATTAGGCACAAACTGGGGAATGTAGATGGGGGTGGCTGAGGGTAAATCCATATCTGGAATGTGGGAATCTTTCAGAGGACAGTTGATTCGAGTTCAGGATTAGTATTTCCTGTGAAAATGAAGGATAAGGATGGCAAAATTCGGGAAACTTGGATGACAAGAGAAACTGAGATCTTCATCAAATAGAAAAAGGAGGCATACATAAGGTTTAGAAAATTTCTCTCAAACAGAGCCCTCAAAGAATACAAAGATTGCAGGAAAGAATTCAAGCAAGGAAATAGGAGGGCTAAAAGGAGCCATAAAATGTCTTTGGCAAACAGGATTAAGCAAAATCCAAAGGTGTTTTATACATAAATAAGGGGCAAGAGGGTAGTTAGGGAAAGGGGGTAGTTAGGGAAAGGGGGTAGTTAGGGAAAGGGTAAGTCCACTCAAAGACAAAGGAGAGAATTTATGCATGGAACTAGAGGAAGTGAGCAAGATCCTTAATGAATACTTTGCATCAGTATTCACAATAAGGACAGATATAGTGGATGGTCAGTCTCAGGAGGGGTACGTTGGTGTTCTAGGGTATATACAATACAAGACAGCACAGGAACAGGCCCTTTGGCCCACCAAGCCAGCACCGAGCCTAATTCCTATTTAGCACTGCTACTTATTACCCATGCACAGTTTCTACCCCTCTGTTCACCTCCCGTTCATGTGTCTATCAAGATATGCCTTAAACATTGCTGACGTACCTACTTCCACTACCTCCATTGGCAGTGCATTCCAGACACCCATCACCCTCTGTGTGAAAAATTTTCTCTGCACTTCTCCCTTAAACTTTCCCCCTCTCACCTTAAACCTGGGCCCTCTTGCAGTTGACACGTTGGGTGTTTTGAAAAGCATTAAGGTTGACAAGTCACCAGGACCTGATCAGATCTATCCTAGCAACTGCCCTTCCCAAGACTGCAGGAAACTACAGAGTCGCGAACACTGCCCAGTCCATCACACAAACCAGCCTTCCATCCACTGACTCCATCTATACTTCTCGCTGTCTCAGAAAAGCAACCAACATAATCAAAGATCCCTCTCACCCCAGTCATACTCTCTTCTACCCCCTCAAATCAGGCAGAAGATATACAAGCTTGAATACAAATATGAGCAGATTCAAGAACAGCTTCTTCCCTACTGTTATTAGAGTTTTGAATGGATCTCTCAAATGTTAATGTTGATCTCTCTCTCTCTCTCTCTGCAGCTGTAACTGTATTCTGCTACGCTGATGCACTTGGTATGGTATGATCCGCCTGTATAGCACATGCAAAACAACACTTTTCACTGTATCTCAGCACGTGACAACAATAAATCAAACTCAAACTCAAAATGCTGAGGGAGGTGGGTGAGGAAATCACTGGGGCTTTGTACAAAATCTTTTTATCCTCTCTAATCACAGGAGAGGTCCCAGAGGACTGAAGAATAGCCAACATTGTGCCCTTGTTTAAGAAGCCATGATGTGGAGGTGCCAGTGTTGGACTGAGGTGGTCAAGGTCATTAATCACACGTCACCAGGTTATAGTCCAACAGGTTTATTTGAAAGCATCAGAGGAGCAGGAAAGTTGACGTTTTGGGTCCTGACCTGGCCTGGCCTGCTGTGTTCCTCCAGCTTCACACTGTGTTATCTCTGCCTCCAGCATCTGCAGTTCTTGCTGTCTCTGAGGTTCATTTGAAAGCTTGTGTTTTCCAATAAACCTGTTGCACTGTAACCTGGTATCGTGTGATTTCTGACTTTGACTAAGAAGGGCAACAGGGATAAACTGGGAAATTACAGGCCAGTGAGCCCTGTGTCATTGGTAGAGAAATTACTAGAGAAGATTCCTAGGGATAGGATTTACTCACATTTGGAAAAATATGGGCTTATTAGCAATAGACAGCATGGCGCTATGTGGGGGCAGTCATGTCTCACAAATTAGATTGAATTCATTGAGGAAGTGACAAAGATGATAGATAAGGGCAGGGTGCTGGCCTCTGACAAAGTCCCTCACGGCAGACTCATACAAAAGGTGAACTCACACTTCTTCCAATCAAGTATATTGCATTTGCGGCACCCAACGTGGCCTACTGTAGAAACCAAATACAGACCGGGTGACCCCTTTGCAGAACACCGTAAACAAGTATGACCCTGACCTTCCCGTAGCCGGTCATTTTAACACAGCATCCTTCTCGCATGCCCACTCATTTGAGTGCACATGACAATAAAGCTAATTCTAATTCTAAAGGAGTTGTGAAAGGCAAGTTTTTTTTAAACACAGAGTCTAGTAAGTGCCTGGAATATGCTGCCAGAGGCGGTGGTGGAGGCAGATTCAATAGCTATGTTTAAGAGGCATTTTGACTGATACATGAATAGGCAGGGAATAGGGGGATACAGACTGCACAGAGGTGAAAGATCTTTTGTTTAAAAAGATGTCATGTGTCGGCGCAGCCTCAGTGGGCCGAAGGGCCTGTTCTTGTGCTGTGCTGTGCTGTGCTGTTCTTGGTCTATTTCCAGTGTCCGCAGTTCTGTTTACTTTATATTATTGCAATAATCTATCTAACCGTCATCACTTAAACAGATAATTGTTTTTTCACAGGGCTGATTGTGGGAGCTTGCTTTGTGCAAACCAGTCACTACCTTTGCTACATTACAAAGACTTTTGGTTCAAAAATGTATTTTGTGAACAATAAAGCATTTCTGTGGACAAAAACACAGCGTTGGAGAAACACAGCCAGTCTGGCAAGATGTGTAGACAGATAAACAAAGTCAACGTGTCGAGTCCAGCGACCCTTCATCAGAAAGCACTTTAGGGAGTTGTGAGGTTGTGAAAAGAATGACGTAAACCTCTTTCCTTTGTAACACATGATGAATCTACTAAGCTTCTCAGGGTTGCCAGAGGCAAAACTAAGAATGTGGGATCTCAAACCAATGTCACCCACGGCTTAGAAAGGTGCCCCATTGTTGCTCTCTTTCCACAATTCCAGGAACCTGTTGTTGGGAACCCTTTAAAATTCTACAAAGTTAGTTTAAGCGATTTAAAATAATTATTGATTTTTAGAGCACTGAAAGAAAACTTTAAAGGCAATACCTGGAAAGGGTGACTTTTTAAAATAATCTGCTCATGGGATGTGGGTGTCGCTGGCTGGGCGAGCACTTACTGACCATCCCAAATTTGCCTGGGAGAAGATGGTGGCAACTTGCCTTCTTGGACTGCTCCAGTCCTTGGGGTGTAAGTACACCCACAGTACTTCCAGGGGAGGAGCTCCAAATAATACGGAGAGTGGCTTGGAGGGGAATTTGCAGGGGATGGTGCTCCCATGTATCTGCTGCCCTTGCCCTTCTACATAGCAGAGGTTGTGGGTT
>NC_063334.1:123605782-123625395 GCF_021869965.1 Rhincodon typus
GTCCTGTCCCATTGGCAGGACAGACCCAGCACAAGCAGCAACAGAGTGGCATACAGCCCAGAGGGTATTGCCCTGGGAGTCCTCAACCATGAAGTCTCATAGCATCAAGTTAAACACGGGCAAGGAAACTTCCTGCTCATTACCATGTACTGACCTCCCTCGGCTGATAAATCGGTACTTCTCCATAAAAACATTTGGAGGAACTACTGAAGGTGGCAAGGGCTCAAAATGTACCCTCTGCAGGGAATGTGAGAGGCTGGATTGTTTAAGACCATATTCATTGGAGTTTAGGAGAATAAGGGGGGATCTCACAGAAACCTAAAGCTTGCAGTAAATACAGGAAGGATCTTCCTGATGACCAAGGAGTTCAGAACAAGGGCTCACAGTGAAAAGAATATCAGGTATACCATTTAGGACTTCCAATTACTTAAATTCTTTTCCTCTACTTTTTGACCTTGCTGCTAATGGAAATAGGTTCCTATCTACTTTATTTTTCAACAACATTTTAAAAATCAAAAAAAAAATAGGTAGCACTTGTGTGTTGTGAAAAAGATAACATTGCCCCCACTTCCCCACCCAAAGAACAGTTCTCCAAGGGAATCTAAACTATGCACCCAGAGTAAGAACCAGATACTGACCATCTACAATGAGAGTGATGTCGGTAAATTGTTCCTGCTGACGCTGCTCATTGAGCCTGTCCAGTACCACCTTGTAGTGACTTGGTACCTCATGAACATGGTCCACCAACACCTCCTCTGCCTCCATTTCAGATAACTGTAAAACAAAGCACAATGTTGAAACCACTATTCAATTTTTTTTTCCCCATTTACCATTTTTCTTGGAATGTGGGTGCCACTGGCAAGGCCAACATTGGTTGCCCATGTTGTTAGTTTGCTCAACCATTTCAGAGGGTAGTTAAGATTCAACTACATTGCTATGAGTCTAGAATCCCATCTAGGCCACACCTGGTAAAGACAGCAAATTTCATTTTCTGAAGGATATTCGTGAACCAGATGTCTTTTTACAACAATCGGTGATAGTTTCATGGTGACTATTACTGAGACTAGCTTTTTTAATTTAAAATTCCAGATTTATTATTGAACTTAAACATCTGCCATGTTGGGATTTGAATGTGTGGGATTTGAATGTGTGTGCTCAGTGTACCAGCCTGGGCCCCTGAATTACAAATCCTGCAGCATTACTTCTATACCACCATCTTCCACGCCTAGATCCATTATGTTATTTTTTATTCTAATTCAAGTTCCTCCCTAAACAGGAGAGCAAGCTGAAATTACATACTGAGAAGACCAAAGTACCCAATCCAATCACCATTCCTTGGATACCAACACAATCTCTCTCACCGGCCGTTGTTGATTTAAGGAAAAACCACACTGTCATATCTGACCCTGAGATGAGCTTCTGACCGCACATCCTATCACAAAAATTGCTAATTTCCATCCTTGTAACATTGCCCAACTCCACCATCACCAGAGCTTCTCTTACCTGTGGACTTGACTTTTCCAATGCAGTTGTTGGTTTCCATGTTTTTATATCCGCAAATTACAGACCATCCAAAAACTATGCTGCACATGTTCTCACTCATATCAAGTCCTATTTCCTGTTCACACATGCTCACTAACCTGCATTCAATCCTAATTAAGCGACAATTTTAAGATTTTAAAATTTTCAATCTTATTTTTCAAGGTCCAAGATGGCCTTGCCCTTTTCAGCACCAGCTGTCAAGCCTCCAAGATATCTGGATTTTTAAGAATGTTTAATTTTATTCACTTCTTCATTGGAGACTGTCCCTTCAGCTTTCATGGTCCTAAGCTTTGGAATTCCTCCCTTGCATTTCTCCACTCTCTTCCTTCTTCCTTCCTGTGGGTCACTGTTCTAACAAAGCTTTTGGCCTTAAATTGCAACATCTCTTTCAATTTTGTTTGATAAATGCTCTTGTGTAGGGCCTTAGGACTTTGGCATTATATTAAAAGCACTTGGTAAATACAAATTGTCATTATTATGGTTCTTCTTACAATCATTTGAAACTTGAGTCATCTGATTAGTGAAGGTAAAATTCTACCATATTGCGATTGCTACCCACTAGAGGATCCTTAACTACAAGAACTCTGATTATTCCTGTCATATTACACATTACTAGATCTAAAATACCCTTTCCTGGATAGGTTCTGCAACATACTAAGGATCAATCTGATGCACTCAACAAATTCATATTCCTGTTACCCTTGCCCATCTGAATTGTCCAATAAATGTGCAGATTAAAATAACCCACAACAATTGCAGTGCCTTTCATAGATGCCTCTTTTTTTTTTAAATGCTTTACTAATACATTAATATTCCATTAATACTTTGTCTTTCAGTGACTCAACTCTTTCAGGGCTGATATTGACTTATTTCCCTTGCTGTTCCTTCTTTCCACACAAACTGATTCCACATTGTGATCTAATGGACACATACCAGACAGTAATACCTTCATTTATTAACAAAGCCACTCTACCTCATTTTCTTTCACACTTACGCTTCCGAATTATTGAATAGCTTTGAATATTAAGCTCCCAGTCTTCATCACCCTGTAACCCATTTCTTCAAAACAGCAATCAAGTCATATTCAAGTTATTATTATTTCTGCTGCTAACTCATCTATCTCGTTGCAAATGTTGCATGTGTTCAGGTAAAGGGCCTTAACTTCCGACTTTTTAAGCATTATTATTTAGTTTCTTATTTCCATTGCACTCCTCTGCACACTTTGGTTATCAGTCAACTCTTCACTAGGCTGCACTTTTGCTCTCGCATTTCTTTTTGATTTTTTTAACCTCCATTCAATTGAACCTTGTCGTCCCTTCCACCACCCCCATCCCTGGCAAAAATTATTAGTTTAAAGTTCCATCTGCATAAAATCTGCAGGCAGAATGTTTCCAGGATTGAGAAACTTCAATCACAAAGATGGATTGGAGAAATTGGGACTGAGTTCCTTGGAGGTCGAGAAGAGGTTTGGTTGAAGTTTTCAAAGTTATTTAAATAGACACAATGCACAAGGGCTATGGAGAAAAAAAGAGGAGTGGCAATTTGTTGTCGTATAGTCAGTCCAGACCATAGGGGTGCTCTGTCATTACAGAGAGACAACTGGTAATGTTTTCACCCGAGGATCACCACATCAGGCAAGGGGAAAGGCTGAAAAGGATAGTCCTTCCTGGTAATCTCAGCCAGTGCTAGAATCAAACATACACTTGTCAGCATCACTTTATCACAAACCAGTCTTTCAGCCAACTGAGCTAACCACTGGCCACTTATTTCAAATGGGTTGATGTTTAAGACTGGAAAGTTTTACTGCAACCGTACAAGGTGCTGGCAAAACCACATCTGAACACGGTGAGCAGTTTTGGTGTCCTTATTTAAGCTAAGATATCATTTGATTGGAAGCAGTTCAAAGAACATTCTCTAGGATAATATAAACCGAAAGAACTGCGGATGCTGTAAATCAGGAACAAAAACAAAGTTGCTGGAAAAGCTCAGCAGGACTGGCAGCATCTGTGAAGGAAAAAACAGAGTTAACGTTCCGAGGAAGGGTCACTGGACCCAAAACGTTACCTCTTTTTTTTCTTCACAGTTGTTGCAAGACGTGCTAAGTTTTTCCAGCAACTTTTGTTTTTGTTCTCTAGGATAATCCCTGGTATGGAGATATTGTCTTATGAGCAAAGGTTAAACAGTTCTTCTCACTGGAGTATAGAAAAATAAAAAATGGTGATCTCATTGAAACATATAGGATTCTTAAGGAGTTTGACAGGGTAAATGCCAAGAGGATGCTTTCCTTCATGGAAGAGTCTAGGGCCATACAGCATAATCTCAGAAAAACAGGATGTCAATTTAAGACTGAAATGAGGATGAATTTATTCTGTCAGACGACTGTCTTCGGAATTCCTTGCCACAGAGGACTGTGAGGGCAAAATACTTGATTACATTTACGGCTGAGATAGTTTCTCGATCAGTAGAAGAATCAAAAGTTACGGGGAAAAGGTAGGCGTGTGGAGGTTAGGAATGGCGGAACAGCCACGACCCTATCGACTGGCACAGCAGATTAAGGGGATGAACAGCCTACTCCTGCTCCTACTTCTTCCAACGGTGTCAACTAAGAGAGCCGCTACAGACACGACAGACAGAATGGCCTCCTCTACACTGCAAAAGTTCTTTATTCAGAACGATTTGCACTCCACTGCAATGTGGCCACATCACCATCTGGGGGACTAGAACCTCGAGCCCACTCAACTCAAAGGGAAAGGGGGAAGCCAGAAACGTCAATCAAAGCCAGGCTGACCAATTGAACCAATCACCCTGGTTTCCGGCCGGTGGGCGGGTCGACAAAACACAACCGGAAGGCCTGTACTCGAGGCTCCAACAGGAAAAGAAAATACACCGGCACGCGCGCGCGCGAATGAACGCGGCCGCTGAAGGCGGTCGGGAACGAGGTCCGGTGCAGACCGGGGGTGAACGGGCGGGTGGAGGAGGGGGAGCGGTTTTGCCCGACGAGACACGGGAGTGCGGTTTATTCCTCCGCCCCTGACGAAGGTGGCTGCGGCGGTGGACAGCCGTTACGTCATCAAATCGCGCATTTGGCAGACATACCCCTCGCTTTTCCTTTCCCTCACCCGCCGGCCTCGGTGCCCCGTCGCCCGAGATTCGCACTCGCACTTGCAGCCGCAGTCGTGCCGAGCCCGCGCTCTCCGCGTCCTGGTCTGGCTGCCGCCAGCTCCGACACCGAGACGCTGGAGTGGCCTCGTATTCCCGGCGTCCACCGCGGGATGACCTTTCACCCTGACCGCAGGCGGGAGGGCGGGTGCGAAAGGAAACGCGGCTGGTTACCGCGGAAACGGGGCCTACCTCGCACAGAGATGCCTGACTCTAGGAGGTGAAGGCGTGCGGAAAGGAGCAGTGTGCAAGTTCATAGAATTCGTGTAGTGTCGAAGCAGGCCATTCGGCCCATCGAGTCCACACTGACCCTCCGACGACAGTCCTAGGCAGACACAACTCCCCAGACCCTATTCCATTAGCCCCGACCCAGCCTGCACATCCCTGGCGACTATGGATAGTGGCTCATCCACATAACCTACACATCTTTGGACTTGGGGAGGAAATCGGAGCACCGGGAGGAAACCCACGCACACACACAGGAAGAATGTTCAGAAGAAGAGTTGAAGGTTCAGAAGAAGATTTATACCAGACTCGAAACATTAACTCTGTCTTTCTCTCTCTCCACAGATGCTGCCAGGCCTGCTGAGGTTTTCCAGCACAAACTGTTAAGAACAGCATCTCATTTTCCACTTGGGGACCCTGCAACCCTTAGGACTCAACATCAAGTTGAATAACTTTAGAAAAAAAATAAAGGAGTGTGGAAACCAAAAGAACTGTGAATGCTGGACCTGAGAAGCAACAAACAGAAATTGCTGGGAAAACTCAGCAAGTCTGGCAGTGTCTGTGCAGAGAAAGCAGAGTTAATGTTTTGGGTCCAGTGACCTTTCTGAAGAAGGGTCACTGGACCGGAAACATTAACTCTGCTTTCTCTCTCCACAGATGCTGCTGAGTTTTTACCAGCAATTTCTGATTTTGTTTCTGAGTTCCAGCATCCATAGCAAAAACAGAACTTTTTCCACAGAGTACCTAGGTACAATCCTCAGTTACAGAGTAGAAAAATGAAGGAAAAAATGTTACATTTACAGCTATACACATTATAACCATAGGTCATAAAAACAAGGAAGTTAAAAAGATAAACATCACAGTTTCTCTAAGGACTGTCTGCGGTGGACCAGCACAGTGGGCCTCCATGTCACCTGACTGCTGGCTGCCACCACGCATTGTACTGGGCCACTGATATCTGGTTGCTGCTGTCTTCACTCCAGAGGTCAGGGTAAGGTGTCAGAGGTTGAGAAAAAGGAGGAAAATGGAGAAAAGAAGAAAAAATGGGCAGAGCAGATGAGCTCTAGCTGGAACGTCTTGTTCTGCTGCCATTTTACCGGATGTCTTTGTTATGTGAGCATTAATTTCATTGATTATTACAGTCCCTTTGTTACTAATCCCATTAATTCTTGATTTATACTCTGCCCTACAATGTTGCTGTTGTCCTTCAAATTAGTCCAACAAATGACTTTTTGCCCTTAGTACTTATGATCTCCACTCAAACTGATTCAACACCTTGATATTCCTTGTCATTTATCAATTTTAACCATTAATAAACAGAGCTACCTCACCTCCATTTCCTTTCTTCCTGCCCTTCCAAAATATCAAATACACCTGAATATTTGTGTCTTAGACTTGGTCACTTTGCAACCATGCCTCTGCATTGGCTTTCAGATCATACCCCCCATTTCTATTTGTGCTGTTAATTCACCTATCTTGTTGTAAAAAAAGTTGCATGGAGTCAGGGCCATAGGAAGAACAAAGGAGAGTGGGAACAGGGTGAGTCAAGAGAACTGGCACTGACATGAAAGGGCGAATATCCCCCTCCTGTGCTACTACATTTCTAAGGCTTGTTTGATTTTCACTGTCTTAATCAATTTTCCCAACTCTCCCTGATTCTTCTGGGACTTTTTTACCTTTGTATGTTCTGTCCCTTCTTGTCTGACACATGTCATTGTTACCTGCATTGCTGCACTGCAATATTGCCTTGCCCCTGCACATGAAATCTCTGAATTGCGGCTCGTTGGAACTGTCCCATTCATTAGTCGGATTAAACTCCTCTCTATCCCAAGGACCTCCAGCACAGATGTCCTGGAGCTGAGATGACTGGCCTTCAACTACCACAACCATGTTCCTCCAAATCAAGCAGCAGAGAGCTTTCCCCTGATTCCCCTTTACACTAGTTTTGCTCACCCCCTGAATTCAGTTCTTTTGTCCATGTTTGGGATGTAGGCATCACTGGCTGGGTCAGCATTTATTGCCTCTCCCTAGCTGCCCTTGCAAATGTGGTGGTGAGCTAACTTCTTAAACTGCTGTCTATGTTCTGTAGGTAGACCCACAATGTCCTTGAGGAAACGTATATTCGACTTAGACCCAGCAACAGTGAAGGAATGGCGATGTATTTCCAAGTCAGGATGATGAATGGCTTGGAGCGGAACTTGCAGTGGGTGGTGTTTCCATATACCTGTTGCCTTTGACCTTCCAAATGATGGGGGAGGTGATGTCGTAGTGGACTTATCACTGCACCATTAATCCAGAGACCCTGGTAATGTTCTGGAGTCCTGGTTCAAATCCAGCCATGGTGGAGTATGAAATTAATACAAAAGAAATCTGGGATTAAAAGTCTAAAGATGACTACGACATGATTGCTGATTGTAAGGATCACTAATGTCCTTTAGGGAAGGATATCTGGCCTAGATGTGACTCCAGACCTCCTGCAGTTGTCTCTTAACTGCCCGCTGAGCAATTAAGGATGGGCAATAAATACTGGCCTGACTAGTGATGCCTACATCCCACAGAAGAATTTTTTAAAGGTTTGTGGGGTTGAAAGGAGCTGTTTTAGGAGCCTTAGTGAATTCCTGCTGTGCACTTTGTAGATGAACATTGTCCAGGTCTTGCGTATGGCAAGATCTTTAACAATCTTGTATATTCCGACAGCTATACTGTGTGCATGTTTGCCTCATAAATATCTGCGGCTATTCATAGTACAGAAGGAGATCATTCTTCTCATTTTATTATACCAGTTCTTTGAAGAAACAGTCCAATTAATGCTACTCCCTAGTGCCCCTACTTATGTTTCCCTTTCTTTTTCTAGTATTAATCCAATTCCCTTTGAAAATTATTTTTGAATTTGCTACTCTTGCACTTTCAGATGTCACTTTCATGACAGAAATATTCAGACTTTCACCACAGTTGGAAATTCTGGCATGAATTGATCAGACACCAAAAATCCTCAGGGGATATCAATTGTTCAACACTAAGCTTGTCGTTTCCATACTGTCTTCCCGCCTCCTCCACCCCCAGGCACCTGACTATACCTACTTCCTGCTGATCTACAATTCTGTGAGATAACCAGCACCACCTAGTTCTTTTCCTGAAAGGTGAACTATTTTGGTTATCCAGGGACCAGCCATTACAAGAGGAGGATGGGAACTTTCTCTGGGCAAATTGCGGAATTGTCCCAGTGGCCAAGATTAATGAGGTGAGTGGAGGTGACACTGGCTTAGTTGTGATGTCACTGACTAGTGTGAGGAAAGGTATATAATTTATATTAAAGGCAAATGGGTGTTGGTTACTTCTGTGGAAAGTTTTCTTTAAAAAACACAAAGCAAACAGATCCAGCATTTGTCAGAAAGCAGATGATTGCATGTCCCTGGGGAATTCATGGAAATACGCCTCAAGTAAACAAACCTGTTGGGTTTACAACAAGTAGGTAAATATGTCAGGCAATTAGCTTTGTTTACTGTGTAGAAGAATGTACAAGGCAGGAATAAGTTAAGTTTCTCTCCTAGAAGATGCTTTTCAGGGCAGTGCAAGCAACCAGTTACCTCAGTAGAAAGGTTTCATTTTGAAGCTTCTAAGCCAGGAGAGTTTAGTTGAAATTTTTTGGCTGGTTATTCACCGTGTGCATCGCTGGTTGGGCCAGCATTTATTGCATGTACCTCATTGCCCTTGAGAAGGTGGTCGTGAGCTGATTTCTTGAACCACTGTGGTCCATGTGCAAAGCCAACAAGTTTATGGAAATGCAAAAGTTTAGGCTCTCAGAATAGTGAAAATGCCATGTCAACAGATAAAGAACAGACTCACTGAATTGTCTCACAGTCCACAACAAATCTGTGAGGCATCTGTAGATACCTAAAGAGTTGAGATAGGGTATAATTTCTCTGGAGTTGAGGTTCTGTGATGAATAGTAATGGCTAAATAGTTGAGACTTTAATTTGCAGTGTGCTTTAGATCTTGGATAAAGTTGTCTATATTTGCATTGCTTGTTTTGTTTTTTAATTTCTTTTGTGTAATAAACTTAAGTTTTGTTGTTGAAGAAAATCTGCAGGTTTGTGTTAATATTTCAGTAACTAACTTCAAAAATTAAACATAGGATCTATCAAGCTAGATTTCATTCTGGGATCTGACTTGTCATGGTGTACCATCAGCTGGGATCATAACACTGGTAATCCAAAGGCCCAGGCAGATGTTCTTAGGATGTAGGTTCAAGTCCTATCATCGCAGCTGGTGAAATTTAAATTCAATTAATAAAATGTGGAATTGTAATCTAGCCTCAGTAATGTGACTGTAAAGCTATCAGTGATTGTTGTGAAAATTTGCCTGGCCTACTGATCTTTTTCACAGAAGGAAATCTGTCATTCTGACCTGGTCTGGCCTACATGTGACTCTAGACCAACAGACTCTTGACTGTTATTAGAAATGGCTGAGCAAGCCACTTGATTCAAGGACATGCTGGTCCAGTCAGTGATGTCCACATACCATGACATTTTTCTAACAAGTTCTTAATGCTGTTATCAAGCAAGCAAGCTTTGCTGTCTATAATTCCATCTTGTCTGTTGTGTTGCTGTTGCTCAGCGTAAGATTAAACCAGAAAAATGTCAGTTCCTGGGTTCAAACTGGAGCCTGGAACAAGGAGCTTGCTTCTGAACGCATGGAACCCATTTAAAGTGGGAATAACTACGCTGTTTTCCAAAATAAAAATGCAACATTTAATGTTTGAAATTGACTCTCCATTGTGTTGACCCATCTGCTGGATCATGCTCTCAATGCTTTTGAATGTCTGAATATAAACCATTTGAGTTGGAGTAAGCTGTTTATAACTTGTTCTACCGTTCAGTAAAATCATGGCTGACCTTCTGCCTCAAACACACTTTGCTAACCTACTGCCATAACTGAGGATAGGAGGGAGGAATGAACAGAGAACTAAAATGTTCAATGTAGATGAGAAAAGTTGAAGGAGGCTCAAATGGACCATAAATATCAGTTGGAGTGATTAGGTTGAACCGTCTGTGATCGGGGGTGAATGGCCTGTTAATGTACCATTTATTTGATACAATTACCTTCAATTCATTTTGTATGCTCTGTCGAGCTCTGATTTGAATATATTCAATTACTGAGCATCCATTGGCTGCTAAGGTATGGAATTCCAGCGAAGTTTTTCATATTTGATTCATTTACAGAATGTTACATCACTGGCTATGCCAGCATTTATAGCCTATCCCTAATTGCCCAGAGGGCAGTTAAGAGTCAACCATATCAATTTGGCCTGGAGTCACATGTAAATTAGACCAGGAAAAGAGTTACAGAAGGGTTTTCCCAACAATCAACAATGGTTTCGTGGTCATCATTAGACTCTCTTAAACCAGATTTCCCCTCATGATTATCCTAAGGTTTGACTCCACAATTCTACACATCTCAGCTTTGTGAGGGGCGGGGAGTGTGGAAAGCCAGCATCATCCAGTCGAGTCCCTCACAAATATTATACACTTCAATGAATTTTACATTGGCACACCAAAACCCCCTGTACCCACTTGGCTCCATGTGATAAAGATGATTGTCCTCATCCTTTAGAGGCAGAGGTTGGCTCATTGTTTTGAAGGAGAGAGTAGTCTCGTGGTGATGAGAGAATATTATTGATTTTGTCTTGCAGAACCTGCAAGTCCCAATTCCTCCAGTGACCAGAGATCAGAGTTGAGATTATCCAATGCAGGAATAGACAGATTTTTGGGAACCTATGTGATTTAAGGGATATGAGAATACTGCAGGAAGGTGATGTTGATTTAGATCATCACCTGTCATCTTGTTGAGCAATGGAGCAAG
The DNA here is from genome assembly GCF_021869965.1 of Rhincodon typus. NCBI lineage: Eukaryota > Metazoa > Chordata > Chondrichthyes > Orectolobiformes > Rhincodontidae > Rhincodon > Rhincodon typus. The sequence continues at coordinate 123,616,571 of NC_063334.1, forward strand.
CTCAAAGGGACAAATAGCCAACTCCAGCTCCTATTTCCTGTGTTTTCATGCTGACTGTGTGCTGGTCTATTTCTTGACTGCTGTGGGATGGCAGGGTCTGGTGTAACATTAAATTGTGAATTAAAGGACAACATTTTAATCTAGAAGATGAGTAACTGACTAACGATGGAATTAAAGCTCATTAGGAAAAGTACAGACCCGGATGAACATACCGACCTCATAGTTGATGGAACTAATCATGTTTCAGCAGCGATCATTTTTTTAGGCTTGTCTGTATCATTAATTAAAACAGTACAATGCAAAACATCACTTTCAAACACAGTTTGTACATTTTAAGTTATTAAACATAATTTATACGCAATGTCCAGTCGCTTATAGTATCAGACACACTGTACATCTCTTCCCAAAGCCTCATACCAGAGGGGTTCCAAATGAGTAAAGAATGAGATGAGCAAGCCAGGGCAACAATGTGACCCCACCACACTTCTGTATCTGTAAAATCTCCATTACCATCCTGTTTTGACACTGTGACCTTGATAAATTCTTATGATCTCTCTACCTTAATTAGCTTGTACAGTTTTGGATTACTTGTTACTCTGGTTGGACCCTCGGCGTGTGACTCTTATACCTATCATGTTATTCTGTCATTTGGTTTATCTCCAGCACCACGTTATTTTTAATTTTTTGTAATTATCTCTCTTACCCCATTTAATTGGATTATAGGTCATCCTTTCACTTGTTACTCAACTATTGGCAACAAAAACAAGTTGCTGGCAAAGCTCAGCAGATCTGGCAGCATCTGTGAAGAAAAACTCGAGTTAACTTTTTGGGTCTAGTGACCCTTCCTCAGAACCTGATTTTTTTTTTCTTCACAGATGCTGCCAGACTTGCTGAGCTTTTCCAGAAACTTCTGTTTTTGTTTCTGATTTACAGCATCCGCAGTTCTTTCAGTTTTTATTCAACTGTTGACATTTTACTCACGCAGTCTGACACCTCGATCACCTGCAGAGACCTATTATTTGGTCTGTCAGCACTCCACTTCGTAAGGTCCTTTGATCTGTCTGCCTATAAATTCTGTCACCTGACGAAGGGGCAATTCTCTAAAAGTTTGTGATTTCAAATAAACCTGTTGGACTATAACTTGGTATTGTCTGACTTCTGAGCTTGCCAAAACAAGCACCTTGCTCATCTTTTCTATCATTGCTTGCTGCAGCACAATGGCCATCTGAACTGCAGCTCTTATATCCAAGTCAGAGGACATGAGCTCCACTGCAGAAAACTCTTCACGTTCCCTGGGTTACCACTCCAGTTAGGTACTTGTACTGCTGGAAGTGCTATCTTTTGGATAGCAACCAAGGGGACAGAACATCTAGGAGGGGCACAGTGGCTCAGTGGTTAGCACTACTGCCTCACAGCACCAGGAACCCTGCTTCGACTCCACCCTAGGGCATCTGTCTATGTGGAGTTTGCAAATTCTCCCTGTGTCTGCGTGGGTTTCCTCTGGGTGCTCTGGTTTCCTCCCACAGTCCAAAGATGTGCAGGCTAGGTGGATTGCCCATGCTAAATTGCCCATAGGGTTCGGGGATATGTTGATTAGGTGGGTTATAGAGTGATGTGTCTGGGTGGGATGCTCTGAGGGTTAGTGTGGACTTGTTGGGCCGAAGGGCCTGTTTCCACACTGTAGGGATTCTATGATCTATGAATATATTCCAGGGAACGTTCTCCCCAGCATCCTGATCAATAGTCTAGCCTTCAGCATCAGAAGGCTGGTCATTTATTACTCTATTGTATGTGGGAGTTTACTGTGTACTGCTGCATTTACCTACAGTCCCAAACTTTGATGGACTGTAATGCACTATGCTGTGGGTTCTCAGGCACTCGACGGTTGTGATGAGGATGCAGAAGGTCCTATCTAAATGTACTGAGATGATTTTTGTCAAGAACGACTTATGCAGCTTGAGAGACATCCTGTGGAATGCTGGAGTGTAACCACGTTGTTGGGAAGATGCCAGTGTTGTAACTATAATGGAACAGCTTGACAAGGAATGTGGCAAATTGTGGAGCACATGTCTTCAGTACTACTGCCAGAATGTTGTCAGGGCCCATTGCCTTTGCAGTATCCAGAGCCTCCAGCTATTGATATCACGTGGAGTGAATTGAATTGGCGGAAGACTTGTATCTGTGATGCTGGGGACCACTAGGCCAAGATGGATCACCCACATAGCTGTTCTGGCTGAAGATTGCTGCGAATGCTTCAGCCATATCTTTTGCACTGATGTACAGGGATTTTCCATCATTGAGGATGGGGATATTTGTGGAGCTCTAGTGAGTTGTTTAATTGTCCACCACCATTCACGACTGGATATGGCATGTCTGTAGAGCTTAGATCTCATCCGTTAGTTGTGGGATCACCTAGCTCTGTCTATCACTTGTTGCTTATGCAGTTCTTCTAGCTTCACTCCTGGCTTGTCTCTCATATTAAACATTAGGTCCTTGAAAATTCTGCTATCGGTGCCTTACCCTGATTCCCCCTGTGCTTACTGGCTTCTTGGGCATTGCTTCAAGGCAGAATGAGGAAGAATAACATGAGAGGAATTGTTTTCCTTCATTTTCTTTACAATTTCAGTCTTTCAAATGAACGCCCAGCCCACTGAAGGTCCTAAAGAGCACACAGTGCTCACCTTTTGTTACAGTCACACTGGCCCTTGCTCTTTCCCACTTGAACATTTTGTCTTTTCTTTCATGGAATGTGACCTTTACAGATAAGATCAACACTTATTGCCCAGCCCTAAAGTCACCCACGTTGCAGTGAGCCTGGAGTTACATGTAGGCCAGACCAGGTCAGGATGGCAGATTTCCTTCCCTAAAGCGCATTGGTGAACCAGATACATTTTTACAACAATTTCATGGTCACCATTCCTGAGAGTAGTTTTCAATTCCAGATTTGCTAATTAAATTGAAATTCCAACAGCTACCTTGGTGGGATTTAAACCTAGGTCCCAGAGCATTCAGTTTAGGCCTTTGGGCTACCAGTCTAGTGACATTACTGCTACAGTATCATCTCCCCTGTGTCTCTCTAACTCCCAGTAGAAAGTTATTACTGAATCAACGTCTGCCTCCCTTTCAGGCAGCACATGATAACATGGTTATAAACATATCAGATGTGGTGGAGAGGGGGAAGCTGTCTGTTTGGCAGGGTGGTGAGAGGAAGGAAATTATGTGATGAAGCCTCCAACCAAATGTGGAGACCTGAGCCTGAGAGAAAGACGGTGGATAGAAGGGGAAAACACAGCACATTCATTTGACAGTGTTTGCCAAGAAAAATGACCTCACATTTTCCTAGATTTGCATTTTTAAAACATTGCTGGTTGAAGTTTCTGGAAAATATGTTTCTGCTTGGTTTATGAGAGAATCAATCTCATTTTGGCAATGGTTTGAACCAGCTCCTCATGGGAGCACGAGGCGGCACTGATACACCCATCAATGTAGTAAAGTTGATGAACTGTTCAAGCTTGGATCCGTTTGGATCTGAGCTATGCCTGTGTCTTTATAGACATCCACATGGGTCCGAGCTATCCAACCCCACCACCAGTGAGATATTTCCCTCCCCACCCCTATCTGCCTTTCGTAGGGACCGTTCACTCTGCAACTCCCCCATCCACTCCACACTCCCCACCAACCTCACCACACCAGGCACCTTTCCCTGCAATTGCAGGAGGTGCTACATCTGTCCCTACATCTCCCCTCTCACCTCCGTTCAAGGCCCCAAACAATCTTTCCAAATCCAACAGGGATTTACCTATACATCCTCCAACCTGGTCTACTGCAGCCATTGTTCCCGATGTGGTCTCCCCTACATCGGTAAGACCAAGCGCAGACTCAGCGACCGATCCGCGGAGCATCTGCGCTCCGAACGCTATAATCAACAAGACCTTCCATTTAACCCCCCCCCCCCCGGTGCTTACTGCCTTGCTGACATGTCCATCCTGAGCCTCCTCCAGTGTCACAATGACATCACATGTAAACTGGAGGAAAACGCCTCATATTCTGCCTTGTGAGCTTACAGCCCGATGGCCTCAACATAGAATTCACCAGTTTCAAAATCTCCCCATCCCAGCCTCATCCCATGCCCAACTCTGCCTTCATCTCCACTTCCATGACCTGACACAACCTGTCCGTCTTCGTTCTCACCTATCTGCCCCGCCCTTCCCACTGACCAATCTCCACTAGACCCTACCTGCATCCACCTATCACCACCCCACCTACCTTACCCCAGCCCCATCCCCCCATTTATTTCCGAGCTCCCTTCCCCCTGCCCAGTCCTGATGAAGGGTGTAAACCCGAAACATCAACTTTCCTACTCCTCTGATGCTGCCTGACCTGCTGTGTTCCACACTGTGTTTACATTTCCAGAAAGGAATTGGATACATTTTGGAAAATGAGGGAAACAGACAGAGGAATGAAACTAAGATCTTGTGGTTCAAAGGCAATTTCCAGGCAAAGTGCCTGGGACTTTCCCAGCGACTGCTGCACAACATTCACCCATTCATTTTCATAACATTTTAGCTTTAGTTTTTCTTTTCATTGCATTTAATGTGTAGTCACAGCCACAGCCTAGCTGCAAGATGCGAAGAGAGCCACAATACAGAGGAGTATAGAGGGGAAAATGAGCAGGCATTTGTCGTTGCTCTTTCATTTAGTGCCGGTTTGTCAAAAATTATTACAGCAACATTCGCTCAAAAATGCAAGATCCAATCTCTGGAACCTGCCCTTACAACAAATTCAGCCTCCTACATCCTTTTAAACATGCTATTACCGACAAGCCATGATGTGGACATGCCAGTGTTGGACTGGGGTGGACAAGGTCAGAAATCAGACAGCACCAGGTTTTCAATTAAACCTGTTGGACCATCACCTGGTGTCGTGTGACTTCTGACCATTACCGACAAGGCAATGGTGCCTATCCCTAATTGTTCTTTACTTGCCAGACCAAATTACCTTTTAGTCTCTCGTGGGGCATGTGCATCACTCGGCCAGCATTTATTGCCTGTCCCTAGTTGCCCCTTGAGAAGGTAATGTTGAGCTGCCTTCTTGAATCACTGCAGTCCATGTGCTGTGGGTTGACTCACAATGCCCTGAGGGAGGGACTTCCAGGCTTGGAGGGGAAATTGCAGGTGATGGTGTTCCCATATGTATTCTGCCCTTGCCCTTTTAGATGGAAGTGGTCGTGGGTTTGGACGGTGCAGTCAAAGGACGTGTAGTGGATTTCCGCAGTGCACCTTGTAAAGAGTACGCTCTGCTACTAAGTGTCTGTGGTGATGAATGTTTGTGGATGTGGTGCTTTGTTCTGGATGGTGTCAAGCTTCTTCTGTGTTATTGGAGCTGAACCCATCCAGGCAAGTAGGGTGTATTCCATCACACTCCTGACTTGTGCCTTATAGATGGTGCGCAGGCTTTAGGAAGTCAGGAGGTGAACTATTCATTTCAGAGGGCAGTTGAGAGCTAACCACATTGCTACGGGTCCGCAGTTATATATAGGACACACCAAGTAAGGACAGTAAAGTCCCTCCCTGTAAGGATATTAGTGAACCAGATGGGTTTCAACAACGATTGATAATGGTAACATGGTCACCATCAGACTAGCTTCTTAATGACAGGTTTTTATTGAATGCAGATTTCACAATCTGATGTGGTGTGATACCCGCAGAATATAAAACCATGAAATTTCCAGATGCACTTCTTCACACAAAAAATCATGGAGATCTGGAACTCTCTACTCCTAATAATGGTCCTGCATGCTGGAGGGTGCAGTGAGGGGATTGGGAGTAGTGGGGTGGAGATTGTTAAACTTTCACAGGATGAGGAAATCGATAAATGAATTTTTTTGAGGAAACAGATGATGTGACTTGAGTAAATTCTGGGAAATGGATTTGGGATACAGGTTGTCTTGAAAAGTGTCGGGAATAAGTTCAAGGCCTCAATGACTGTTCCTCCTGTTCATTATATTTGGCCAAAGTAAGCTTAACATTTACATAGGGTATATGACACAGAAAGAGACCATTCCATTCAACCAGACCATACCAGTATTCATATCCATTTGGAACTCTTTTCCTCATGGAAACCTTTCAAAGAAATCCTTTATTCTCTTCTTCCTCAGCTGCTTGTCCCACCCCCAGGCCCCTCCCCGACCTTAAATTCATCCATAGTGCAGCAATTTGCTAAGGATCCTCCGACAGCACCTTCTAATGCTACCAACCAGAAGGACAAGGGCAACATGGAAACATCACCAACCATGGGTTCCCTGGGCACCACACAACATCCTGACATTTTTTAAAAAATCTTTTTTCTACAGTCAAACTGTGGGTCTAGTGACAAACGAAGGCCAGACAAGCGAACAATAACAGATTTCCTTCCCTGCAAGGGGTGTTTTTCAGTCAGATGTATTTTCATAACGATCAATGATGGCACCATGAAACTAAACTTGAGATTAATCCTCAATGCTAGATGTATTTGTTGACTTGAAGTTACACCTGCTGTCATGGTGGGATTTGAACCCACAGTCTCAGAATTACTACAACAAAAACAGAAAGTGCTGGAGAAATTCAGCATTGTCTGGTAGCATCTGTGGAGAGAAACCAAAGTCGATGTTTCAAATCCAGTGACTCTTTATCAAAACTAGTAATGGCTAGGAAATTGTGGTATATATGCTGAAGACAGGGTTTGGTGAGAGAGGTTGGTATATGAGTGAGAGGATAGGTGGAGACAGAGCGCAGAGAGACAGAAAGACAGTTAGGCAAAGGGATGGATAATTGTGTGCCAGGGAAGAGGAAATGGGGACTATAAGTAGGTGAAAATGGATTGGCTGTGCATGACAGGGCCTAGCTGTGGGGATGGATAAAGGACATGGAAGAAGGTATTCAAACTCTAAAATTATTGAACTCTATAATTATTGAACTCTATATTGAGTCCTGAAGGCTGCAGGGTCCCCAAGCAGAAATGAGATGCTATTCTCCCAGAATGACCAATCCAGTGATGTTATCACCATGTAACTTGCTCCCGCACTTGGAAATACATTGCCGTTCCTTCAGTGTCACTGGGTCAAAATTCTTGAATTCCCTCCTTAAGGGAATTGTGGGTCTACCTACTGCATGTGGACTGTCGTGGTTCAAGATAGCAGCTTACCACCACCTTCTCAAGGGCACTGTAGACAAGCAATAAATGCTGGCCACCCAGCAATGCCCAAGTCTTTTGAACTAATAGAAGATAAATTAGTCACTTCAATGATAACTTTCACATTCTCACCATTCTCTGTCAAATTCTACCTTAAGTTTGGTTATTTGAACCTGTCAATTTCTGTGTTAGTATAAATTTCACCAGTTGCCAAAATCAAAAGGCAATTGCAAGGACACTGCAGGACCTTAGAGCTGTACTAACACAACCACTTCATGTGTCCTAAATAAGCCTGAGCAGCATTTGAAATCAGACTTGATGTTGAGTTATCTGGGCAGATGAAACTAAGCTGGATCAAACCTTTGCCAAAATGAGATCAAGTCTCTTGGAAACAGAGCAGAAATATATTTTATGTTATGACACACCTGCAGAGCAGGAAGGATTTGAAACAAGGCCTCCTGGCTCAGAGGTAGGAATACTACCTTGGTGCCATAGGAACCCTCTGATTATTTGCCAGCACTGCACATGTACAAGCGTTGTGTTAGATTTGCAAACTGTCTCCTGACCTATCACACCCTGACTACCATTACCCACTGACTGTTCTGCAGTGTTGCCTTGCCCTTTCTATTCCACTTTGTAAATCTACCTTCATGTGAACCCTCTACCACCATCTCCCCACTGGTTTAGTTAAAGCCCCCTCTGTAACTCTGTTTATATAATTCACCTCCTCTCTAATGGTCTTTGATGAATTTCTGCTGTACATCTTGTAGATAGTAAACACTGCTGCGACTGAGCGTAGGTGGTGGAGGGAGTGGATGCTTGTGGATGTGGTGCCAATCAAGCGGGCTGCTTTGTCCTGGATGGTGTTGAACTTCTTGAGTGTTGTTGGGGCTGCACTCATCCAGGCAAGTGGGGAGTATTCCATCACACTCCTGACTTGTGCCTTGTAGATGATGGACAGGCTTTGGGGAGTCAGGAGGTGAGTCACTCATCGTAATTCTCCCTAGCCTCTGACCTGCTCTTGTAGCCACCCTGTTTATGTGGCGAGTCCAGTTGAGTTTCTGGTTAATGGTAATCTCAATCAAGTTGATAGTGGGGGATTCAGTAATGGTAACACCATTAAATGTCAAGGGGCAGTGGTAAGATTTTTTTTTTGGTCATAGCCTGGTGTTTGTATGGTGTGAATATTACTTGCCATTTTTCAACCCAAGCCTGGATATTTTCCAAGTGTTTCTTCATTTGAAAATGGACTACTTCAGTATCTGAGGATTAATGAATGGTGCTGAACATTGTGCAGTGATCAGCGAACATCTCCGCTTCTGACATTATGATGGAAGGAAGGTCATTGATGAAGCAGCTGAAGATGGCTGGGCCTAGGTCACTACCCTGAGGAATTCTGTAGCAATATCCTGGAGCTGAGAGCCTTCAACATCCACAAGCATCTTCCCATGTATCAGGTATGACCCCAACCACCAGAGAGTTTGCCCCCGATACCATTGATTCCAGCTTTGTTCAGATATGGATGTCACTGAGGAGCCATTGATTCTCCAGCTGTAGCTTCTCTTCAGAATTGTTAAACAGGAACCAGTCAATGAGATAACAAGGTGTAGAGCTGGATGAACACAGCAGGCCAAGCGGCATCAGAGGAGCAAGAA
>NC_063334.1:123625895-123633006 GCF_021869965.1 Rhincodon typus
CCAGCTCTACACCTTAATATATTGTCTTTCTTGAGTTTCACTGCTTGCCATGAATTTGAATTGTTTTATCTTATTCCTGATATGGTCAATCATATACTTTCTTTATATTAGACTTAGAATAAAAGGATACATCAGCCAAGTTTATTTCATAAACACAAAATGATTAATTTATTGTAAGTAAAAGCTTTCCACAAAGATGCAAAACTAGTTGGTTTGCAGTGTGAAAGTAAAAATGTTTATCTCTCTGCACAACCCAAAATACACACACATATGCATGCTTGCGTGTACACACAAGGCAAAAGTGAAGGAAAAAACAGATTTCATTCTGCAAACATTCAATAAACAATTGGCCAACACGCATTAGTTCTTTAAAGCAACAAGGGTTGAGACACTCAAATGGCTGGCGGTCTGACATTGATATACATAAAGATGGATGACTAGGGGTCACGGCAGTTCAAGAAGACAGCTCAGTACTGCCTTCACCAGGGCAGTTCAGGATAGGCAAAGAATGCTGGGCTGCCCAGCGATGAATGGATAAGAACATCGCCTGCAGTTGACTCTGGGGACTTTTTCAGATGTAGTTGTTGGGGAAATATTGATGCACTCTTTCAGAGGTTACTCAAGTGAATGCAGCTACACCTGGAACAATCCTGGACCCACAGCAAGGATTTTCCCAGAAACAGGAGGCTAAATTGGGCCAGAGATAGTAGGAACTGCAGATGCTGGAGAATCCGAGACAACAAGGTGCAGGGCTGGATGAACACAGCAGGCCAAGCAGCATCATAGGAGCAGAGAGGCTGACGTTTCGGGCCTAGACCCTTCCAGGCTTCGCAGTGGGGTTAAAATTGAATCAGAGATAGTAGGAACTGCAGATGCTGGAGAATCCGAGACAACAAGGTAATAGGAAGGGTCTAGGCCTGAAATGTCAGCCTCTCTGCTCCTATGATGCTGCTTGGCCTGCTGTGTTCATCCAGCCCTGCACCTTGTTGTCTCGGCTAAATTGGGCAGCTTGTTTCCTTTAGTAAGCTGCTCTTTAACTATTCAATATCCAAAGCAGATGCCAATAATCATAAACCCAGGCAGACATTCTGCAGTCATCAACCCTGGAATTCTCTCCCTGAAGGCATTATGGGTCAACCCATAATGCAACCCAACTGGACTGCAATGGTTCAAGAAGGCAGCTAAACACTACATTCTCAAGCAACTAGGGACGGGCAATAAATGCTGGGCCCAGCTAGCAATGCCCACATCCCACAAATGAATAAAAAAAAAGTTGTTGCAAAACATGTGACTATCAATGTATGCGGTTGTAGACTTGCTCGCCGAGCCAATATGTTTGGTTGTAGATGTTTCGTCACCCTGCTAGGTAACACCATTACCTAGCAGGGTGCCAAAATGTCGGCAACCAAACACATCGGCTTGGCGAACAAGTCTACAACCTCATCCACAACCCGAGCTACAAATCTTCTCAAAAAATTTATCAATACATGCCTTGATTAATAAAATGCTCCGGTATCATTTTGCTGACCTCTGTCAAATAAAAATCAAATCCAGAAATCCACAATTCTTCAAATTCAAGTCCACAAAAATGATTAAATATGAAGCCTTTATAACAATCCCGGTCAGTGAACAGAGATCAGTTATCATAGTGACTGCAACAAACATTGAACCAACTGAACAGTCCACTTTCGGATTACAGTCCCACTCAGCTCAAGTGGTGAATCACTTGGAGTAGAATAAGTGCAGTTGGTAAAATTGTGTTATATATCAAAGAGCTAGTGTCTGCGCAGTTGGTGTATGGGTGGATGAAATTGTGGCAGCTGGCTCCTCTTCCACATCATGGACACAATTCATAATTATCACTGGCCAACCATGAGTGGAACACTGGATTGGGAGAGACAAAAAGAAAATATTAAAACAGCATTGGAACAGGCAGTGGTTCAAAATCAAATTGCAAGAGTTTGTCGTGTTGTGAGAAAAACATAACATTGTGGAATGGCTTATATACAGGCACCAGCACTATGGAGTGAGTTCCAGGCTAGAATGTAAATTAGGTGTTCGGGTGGCTTGTAAATATCATCGTTCCTTGGGTTACATTGTTAGGTGCCTTTTAGATCAGTATTGGGACAGTCAGTATTCGGGACGTGATAGCCTAGTGGTATTATTTCTGGATGGCTAAGCCAGAGACCCAGGTAATGTTCTGGGGATCCAGATTTGAATCCTGTCATGGCAGATGGTGCAATTTGAATTCAATAAAATTCTGGAATTAAGAATCTAATGGTGACCATGAATCCATTATCAGTTGTTGGGAAAACCCCAACTGGTTCACTAATGTCCTTTAGGGAAGGAAATTGCCATCCTTACTTGTTCTGGCCTATACAGGACTCTGGATCCACAGCAATGTGGTTGACTCTTAACTGCCCTCTGGGCAATTAGGGATGGGTAATTAAATGCTGTCTTAGCCAGCAAAGTCCAAATCTCATGAATGAATAAATTTTAAAAAAATCCTCTAAGCCTTTTCTTCCCCATTTTATTTAAATGTTAAAAATTTTTGGTGCTCTGTGTTGTCTCCAGACCTCACTACACCATTTCCACCCCCAGGTCATTTTGTTTTACAAGGAATCATATCACAGAAATCTTACAGAAAGAGGCCAATCAGCCCATCGTGCCTGCACTGGTTTTATTCCCTGCTTTCAATCTCCTGCCTTGTCCCCATATCGCTGCACTCCATTTCTATCCAAATAAACATCCAATGCCCTTGTGAATGCCTCAGTTGAACCTGCCTCCATCACCTTTCCAGGCAGTGCATTCTAGACCCAAAAAACTCGTGGTTTGAAGAAGTCTTCTCTCACATTGCCCTTCCTTTGTTTGCATATTGTTTTAAAATACGCCATCTCCCGAGATTTTCTTTCTTCAACTATTAAGATACAAAACAGCATCTGACTTTGTTCACCAGCTGTGTGCTTCTTTTTTGCAGCTCTGTAGCGTCTTGTAGTTTGTGTTTTTCATCAGGGTTTCTCAGAGATAACATTACCCAGTCTAATAGAGTTTGAACATTTTGTTCTGAGGAAGCGTCTCCGGACCTGAAACTTTAACTTCGATTTTTTCTTCACAGATGCTGTCAGATCTGCTGAGCTTTTGCAGCAGCCTCTGTTTTTGTTAGAGCTTGAACTTTGTTGCTTAATTGACACTACCACCACCACCACAATCACAGTACTACCTTCCTGAACAGCCCAGCAAACCAACCTCCTTTAAACATAAAACAGGCAGCGCCTAAAGTAGGGGCACTGGTCAAAGTCCAAAAACGATGGTATCAGGACTGATTGGTTCTCTCAGAGATAAGGGCAGGTACCACCACAAATTCAAGACCATTCCTCAAAGCTGTGAGGGAACTAGGAAGATTAATTTATCAGTAGTCGTACCACAGTTTGTAATTTATGTGTAACTGGTTCAGACCTGAAGGATTGACTCTGAAGGGTTGTGTCAGATTTCCTTCACAAACATCAATGATGGCAGCAAAAAGACAAAACTCATGCTGACCTTCGGGATTCAGGGAATTCATAAAATGGGTGACAAAGCTTACTGTCCTGATATTTCTCAGAAAGGATCTCTCTGTGAAAAAGTGCAGAAGCATTGTTGAAAGGAGAGCACAAATCGCCAATCCCAAAGACAGTAAAATAAAACAAAGAACTGCGGATGCTTAAATGGGAACAGAAATTGCTGGAGAAGTTCAACAGGTCTGGCAATATCTGTGGGGAGAGAAACAAAGTTTCAGAACTGTTCTGAACTTGTTCTGATGAAGGGTCACTGGACTCAAACTGTTGACTCTGTTTCTCTTTCCACGGATGCTTCCAGACCAGGGAGGGCGGAAAAAAGTGGGTAATTATAGGGTGATTTGCCTAACAGCTATTGTTGGAATAAAATTCAAATCAATTTTTAAGGAAATGATAATCTAATCAAGCAGAGTCTGCATAGCTTCATGATAGGGAAATTGTGTCTGACTCATTTATTAGAGTTTTTGAGGATGTTTCAACAGAGTGGATATAGGAGAACCAGTAGATTTGTTGTATTTGGACTTCCGGAAGGCATTTGACAAAGTACCTCACAAAAGGATAAGTCATAAGAGCTCAAGCTATTTGAGGTAATATATCAGCATAGATAGAGAATTGGCCAATGGACAGGAAACAGCAAATGGGGTTAAGGGTTTCCTTTTCAAGAAGGCAACCCTTGACCAGTGGGATTCCACAGGGATCGCTGCTGGGACCATAACCGTTTACAAGATATATTAATGAGTTGGTGGAAGGTAGTGAATGTGCTTTAGCCAAATTTGCAGATGACACAAAAATAGGTGGAACTGCAGATTGTGAAAGGGATAAAAACAGTTTACAAAGAGATATTCATAAGCAAATAAAGTATCGATAACTGAATGGACTCCTCACATAAACACAGTGGCTACAAGAGCAGGTCAGAGGCTAGGAATACTGCAGCAAATAACTCACCTCCTGACTCCCTAAAGCCAGTCCACCATCTACAAGGCGCAAGTCAGGAGTGTGATGGAATACTCCCCACTTGCCTGGATGAATGCAGCCCCAACAAGAAGCTTGACACCATCCAGGACAAAGCAGCCCGCTTGATTGGCACTACATCCACAAACATCCACTCCCTCCACCACCGATGATCAGTAGCAGCAGTGTGTACTATCTACAAGATGCACTGCAGAAATTCACCAAAGATTCTCAGACAGCACCTTCCAAAGCCATGACCATTTTCATCTGGAGGGATAAGGGCAGCAGTTACATGGGAACATCACCACCTGCAAATTCCCTCCAAGCCACTCACCACCCTTACTTGGAAATATATCACTGTTCGTTTGGTGTTGCTGGGTCAAAACCCTGCCTACAGCCATGTGGCTCCACCTACAGCACGTGGACTGCAGCGGTTCAAGAAGGCTGTTCACCATCACCTTCTCAAGGGGCAACTAGGGAGGGGCAATAAATGGTGGTGAGGAGCGGGGGCGTGCAGTAGGTGCTGGAGGGTTCATTGCCATAAGATGTGATAAGGTCTAGTGTTATTGTTACTAAACCGCCCAACCAGAGTATGAGTTATATTTGAATTCAATAAATTTGCTATGCTGCCTCCAGAATGCATGGTGATCAAAAACTGTGGGATTTATATAAAACAGCAACTGGTTTACAAATGTCCTTCAGGTGATGCAATTTGCTTTCCTTACCAGATTTGGCCTGTAATGGGCTCTGGTTTTACACAGCATAGTTAAGTCCAAATGACTTTTTGTATTATTCCTTCTTGGAATGGCTTCTTGTCCTATGTCTTATGGGATTTTGGAATGTGAGTGCTGTTGTCGAGAGCAGCATTTAATCCATTCCTTTGGAATCTGGTGATGAACTGCCATTGTGTCAGACCTGACTCAGGGGTAGCTCTCACCAGTCAGAGTCAGAAGAGACTGGTAACTCCCACTGCAGTCTCTTGAGCAGATACTGGAGGTTGAACAGTGCATTGCAGTGCAGTACTGAGGGAGAACTGTCTCTTGGAGGGATCTGTTAAGTAATACGTCAAGGATCCACTTCCCTTAAAAGTATTTCTGAATGATCTCATGACCATTATTTAGAAGAACAGCAACGGCCTGGCATCCTGGGCAACATGTATCTCTACAGCTACATCAAGAGAACAGATAACAAGGTGTAGAGCTGGATGAACACAGCAGGCCAAGCAGCATCAGAGGAGCAGGAAAGCTGACGTTTTGGGTCTAGACCCTTCTTCAGAAATGAAGGCCTGCTGTGTTCATCCAGCTCTACACCTTGTTATCTCAGATTCTCCAGCATCGGCAGATCCTACTATCTCAAGAGAACAGATGTTTGGTTGCTGTGCACAATTTGCTATCATATTCCTAAATTCCAGCATTGATTGTACCTCAGAAGTGCTTCATTGCTTGCAATGTGCTTTGAGACATCCAGAGTTTGTGAAAGCTGTTATAAATCTATGTCTTTCCTTTTCTTAACAAACATACAGATATAGGTGTGATGATATATTACATTAGAATAACATGTAAAGTTTAGGAGCTAGTGAATCCCATGATGCTCCTTGAATTTGATCTGGGAAACAGCTTTGCCTCAGTTACACAGGTTCAGTACTTACTGTAAACGTTCAATCCTAATATGTTTTCACAATGGCTGCATAGGTCACATCAGCTGGAAAGATATAGAAATCAGAGCTGATTATAGTTATAATTTCAGTTTGAGGGTAATTACAGGAAAGAGAAGATTTACCCCAATGTCAGCCCCTTCAGTGTGAAGGTAATTACAAGAAAGGGAAATATTTACTCCAACATGTGTACATTTTTACCCTCACCCTCTTTATGACCATTATAAACACATTGGCAGATTCAAGTTGTTTGTCTGACAGTCAAGTATCATCCAATGGGAAAGTGGAGAATCTGTTTGCTTTCTCATTGGTGCAGAAAAGCAACACCCCAATTAAGACGGACAGGCTGATTGACCAATGGTAACAGCATTGTGATGAGGGGTGGGGCATGGAGGTCATATGATCAAACCTCCATGATTCAGCCACCCAGAGTTGGGGTCCCCAGTAACAAAGAAATGGATTACTCAGGCTCGATTGGCACTGTCCCACGCGTGAGAGAATGAGCTTCAGGGGCAGATGGAGGTGGAAAGGAGAGAAAATTAGGATTGTATTTTGAAAGGAAAAACTGACTCACTTTCTCCTGAATCAACAACTGAGAAAGTCTGGCCACCTTGAACTGAAAGAAAATAGTCTGTTAGTGAGGAAAATATATTTTAAACATGTAGAAATATCACTATGTGGAAAAAAGTTTGTAGCTGGTTACCTTTTCTGTTGCTGTCAAACACGATGCTGGCATAGGTACAGGAATCAGGCTGAGCTGTAATACAAACAGTATTCACTCTGAAACTGAGATAACAAGGTGTGGAGCTGGATGAACACCGCAGGCCGAGCAGGAATGCTGATGTTTCGGGTCTAGACCCTTCTTCAGAAATGAGGGAGGGGAAGGGGATTCTGAAATAAATAGGGAAGGGGAGGTGGATAGAAGATGGATAAAGGAGAAGATAGGTGGAGA
>NC_063334.1:123633106-123649837 GCF_021869965.1 Rhincodon typus
AGGTGGGGAGTTAGGGAGGGGATAGGTCAGTCCAGGGAGGAAGGACAAGTCAAGGGGGCGGGATGAGGCTGGTAGGTAGGAAATGGGGATGGGGCTTGAGGTGGGAGGATGGGATAGGTGGGAGGAAGGACAGGTTAGGGAAGTGGGGACAAGCTGGGCTGGTTTTGGGATGCGGTCGGGGTCAGGGAGATTACTATCTCCACTCTGAAACTGCCTTACTTCATCAGCTTTCTTACTGTAGAATCAAAGAATCTTGCAGCAATACTGTATCTTGTAGGTGCGGATGACCCAAAGTGTCTGCAGATGGCTATGGATAAGTTAGGTGAGTGTGCAAAAACTTAGCAGTGAACTGTATTGTGTGAAAATGTGAAGTTATGCATTTTGTAGTAAGAACAGAGGAGCTGAATATTATTTAAATGGAGAAACACTGCAAAAAAACTGCAAGTAAAGGAATTTGGAAGCCTGTATGAATGAACACAAAAAGCTAGCAAATGGACTGTTGGCCTATTTGACAAAGGGATTGTGGTGTAAAAATACAGAAGTTTCGTAAAACTATACAACATGAGAAACAGAGAAACTAGGAGCAGGAGGAGGCTATTTTTCCCTTCGAGAGTGCCCAAGCAACCAGTATGATCATGGGTGATCCTCTAACTCAATGCCATATTCTTATTTTCTCCACTTGATGCCTTTAAAATATAAAATGTATCTGTCTCTTTTTTGAATATATTCAGTGACCTGGCCTCTAAAGCCTTCAGTGATAGGGAATTCCACAGATTCATTACCCTTTGAGTCAAGAAATCTTTCCTCATTTCAGTCTTAAATGGCTTACTCCCTAACCTGAGACTGTCCCCTGGTTCTACACTTCCCAACCAGGGGAAGCATCCTTCCTGCATCTAGTCTGTCCAGCCCTCTTAGAATTTTGCACATTTCAATCAGATCCCCTCTCATCTTTCTAAACTTTAGTGAATATAGGCCCAGGTGAACCTCATAGGTGATCCTGCTATCCTTGGTATTAGCATTGTGAATCTCCTCTGCACTCCCTCTATGGCAAGTATATCCCTTCTCAGATAGGTAGACCCAAACTGCACATAATATTCCAGACGTGATCTCACCAATGCCCTGTATAACTGTAGTAAGATTTCCCCATTCTGAACTCAAATTCTCTTGTAATGGTTGCCAATATACCATTTGCCTTCCTTATTGTTTGCTGCACTTGCCCAAATACTTGGATTTTCTGGTGTACACGGATGCACAATTCTCTTTTTACATCCATACTTCCCAATTATCACCAGTAAATAATATTTTTCCTTTTTGTTTTTCATACAGAAGTGTACAACTTCACATTTAGCCACTTTGTACTATATCTGCTATGTGTTTGCCCACTTGCTCAACTTGACTAAATCACCTTGAATCCTCCTTGTATCTTCCTCACAACTCACTCAGTTTTGTCTCATCAGCAAATGTGGAAATATTGCATTTAGTTCCCTAATCAAGATCATTTTTTTTTATCGTGAATAGCTGGGTCAAAGCACTGATCCTTGTGGTACCCCACTAATGACTGCCTGACACTTGGAAGAGACCCATTTATTCCCACTCTCTATTTCCTGTCTGTCAACCAATTCTTGATCAATACATTACCCCCTTTCCTATGTGCTTTATCTTTAACCTCTTAATTTGGAGCTTATCAAAAGCCTTGTGAAAATTCAAATATACCATGTCTGCTGGTTCTCTATTATCTATACTAATTAAATGCTCAAAAAACACTGGTAAATTTGTTAAACATGATTTGCCTTTCTTAAACTAGTGCTTTCTAAGTATTCTGTATCATATCATTTATAATAATCTCGCACTTTCCTCACTATTGATGTTGGACTAACTGGTCTGATTTTTTTGTTCCTTCCCCCTCTCTCACCTTTTAAATAGTGGGGTTAAATTTGCCACCCTCCAATCTGTAGGAACTGTTCAAACATCTTTAGAATTTTGGAAGATGACCATCAATGCACATAATTTTTCCAGGACCATTTCCTTTAGTACTTTGGGATGTTGATAATCAGATCCTGAGGATTTGTCAGCCTCAGCTTCTTTCTTCTCTGAACTAGTTGTCAGGATCCCATCCTCAGACAATCTGGTTTAAATCCACCCCAACCGCATTAGCAAATCTTCCCATGAAGATGTTAATCCTGTCCAACTTGTACAGGTCCCACCTTCTACAGAAATGTTTTCAATGCCTCAGGAATATAACGCCCTTTCTTTTTCACTGTCTGTCCAGCCATGCAATCATCCATTCTATCTTTTCCTATACACACAATTGCACAGCATTTACTACCTTTGAAGTCCTGTTTTCCAATTTTATACCTAACTGCCTGAAGTCTGCTTGTAGGACCTCATTTCTCTTTCTTCCTTCATGGACCATGGTCTCTGGCTGTTCACCCTTCCTCTTCACAACACCTTGCAGCCATTCCGTATTGTCCTTTACCCTGTCACCTAGCAGGCAACACACCATTTTGGAGTTAGGTGTCTGACCACAGAAGTGCCTGTCTCCTCACCTCACTAAGAAACCCCTTACCAGTATTGCTCTTCTCCCACTGCCGCTGAGCAGCTGGACCACCCACAGAGTCATGTCCTTGGATCTAGTTGCCCTCTAAAGAGGGGTCCTCCACCAGCCTCAATGTTTGACAAAGCTGAAAACTGGTTTATGAGTAAGACACACTCATGGGATTCCCTCACTATCTGCCTAGTCCACTTCTTCTGTCTTGACAGTCACCAATTCCCTCCCTGCTGGGAATTCCTTAAGCTGCAGGGTGACCTCATTCTGAAACTGTGCTTTCCCTAAACCTCTCTACCTTGTCAATATAACCATCATGCCCCCAGCTGTTCCTCAGTTGCTCCAGCTGGTCATGCCTCTTGCGCAGTCTTCCAGCTACTAGACTAGGATGGGTGGTTAAGCGGTGTGTACCATCTACATGACTCCTTTGAAAGCACCTTCTAAACCCATGACCAGCTCAAAGGAAAAGAGCAAGAGAGGGATGGGAACATTATTATCTCCAAGTCAGACAACATCCTGAGTTTGTTCCCTTGGTAACTGACACTCCTGACACTGTAAACAGTTTCTCATGACCAACTATAGAAAAACCATGATTTGGAACAGCATGATGAAATTTCACCTTACCTTTCTTTGCTCTAAGACTCTATTATCTTTAATAGTAATATGAATATATATAAATCCTAGGAGTTGAACAGTTTCCCAGTGCAGCATTAAACACTCCTTACTCAGGTTACCAGACTCATGATGAAATCAGTTCTTAAAAATATGGGGGAGTAGGAGTGATCTCAAATTATATATTTTCTCAATATAAAAGCAGACGATGACTCACGGTCTTCTGAAGCACTGATTGTGAATCTCTTGCCACCTTTAACAAAGACAAAAAATTCTGTTGTTTGAATGATAGAATCTGAATATCAATTAAGCAGCAGTTCAAAACCATTAAGGTGAAGCCATTTATCTGTTCTGTTGCTGTCAATCTTGGCATAGAAGCTGGAACTGTCCTGATCTGTAACACAAACCGGAATGATAAGGGGACATTCATCAGCAGGTTTATTCTTAGATATCAGCAATGGCTTGGTGGACACCTCATACTTCTCTGAGTTAGAAGGTTGTGGGTTCAATCCCCACTCCAGAAGCTACAACATTAAAATTTAGGCTAAGACTTCAGAGGAGTACTAATGGAGTGCTGCAATGTCTAAAGTGCAATCTTCCAGATGAGATGTTAAAGGTAGCTCTAGCCTGCCTTCACAGGCAGATGTGAAAAATTCCATACCGGTTACTTCAAAGGGGAACAGAGGAGCTCCCTATTGTGTCCTTATCACTCATCCCTCAACCTAGATCATTGTGTCCTCACCAACACACATCTCTCAGTCTACATCACTAAAATACACAGTCTAACTGATTGAATACTATGCTGTCTGTAGGACATTGTTGTTCACAAATTGGTTTTTGCATTACTACATTACAAGAATGAAAATAATTGCATTTATATTGCACCTTTCACAACATCAGGAAACTGCATGACCTTTTTCAGCAGATGAAGCACTGTATTTTATATTTGTAGTCACTAATTGGTGTACTGCAAATTGCCACAAACAACAATGTGATAATGATGCCATAATCTGGTTAAAGGAGTGAACAGGAAAATTGGATTAGCCTGTATAGATAGATGATACAGTACAGACATTAAGCAGAGCAGTAATACTAAAACACATGGAAAAGGTATTATTTAAATGAAAAACGAGCGCAGAATTCTGAGGTGCAGTGGGAGTGAGGTCACAAAGTTAAAAGTCACATGCTAATTAATCATCCCTGGGAAAAAGGAGTCAAAGCAACGTAAACAAGTTGTTCCTGAGAGACAGAAGATAATTAACACTGAACGTAACAAGGAATGAAGAAACTGCTCCTGATAAGAAGCCAAGCTGTAGACTTAATGATTCCATAAGAGTAATCAATGTTATGGATGAATGGATCTAAATGATCATCATTAATGTCACATCAGAAACTTTGCAAGACTGAAATCCTGTAAGAATTCAGTTTTAGGATTCTTCAATAGCAGAACTCCAGACAACACAGCACAAGGATCAAACGTTGGACACCCAGAGATAGATGTGATTGGTTGGAATTGTAGTTAAATTCCACCATTAATCAGGGGAGTGAGTTGTGAGGGATCTTATTTTGGCTGCTATATGCAATTAAGTTTATGTAATTGTTTCAATATTTAACTGTTTCTGAGATTTCTTAATAAATGTCCAAATTAAAGGTAGCTTGTGGTAATTTACACACAACAGGGGTGACTTTTACAATCCTGAATGGTCTCAGTGTGGGAGGGATATTCCCCCTTGGAGGGAGGGCAGGAAGGTGGGCGCATTCTGCCTAGAACTAGAAACTGTTTTATAATGAGGGGTCATTCTTTCAGGACAGGGATGAGGAGAACGTTTACCTCACACAGTTATGTGACTTTGGAGTTCTCTACCTCAGGAAGCAGTGGAGATGGGGTCATTGAATATTTTAAGACAGAGATGAATAGATTCTTGTGAAGCAGGGGAATCAAGATGAGATGTGGAATTTGAAACATTAGCAAATCAGCCAAGATCTTCCTGAATGCTGGAACAGGCTTGAGGACTGAATAGTCTATCTCGGCTCCTATTTCTTATGGACATATGTTTCATTCTGGGTAGGACCATATAGACTGTTAGAAAACTTTAGGAGAGATGAGATTGGAGCAGGCGGGATATTGGACACCAGGGAGAGTCAAAGGGAAAAAAGGGTAGAGAGAGTGAGGTGGGGTAGGGCTGAATATTAGAGGGTGCAGTGACAGGGCAGAGAGTGAGAACAGATTTAGGTAGTTTTTTTTATTCCTTCAGGACATGTGGGTCTCACTAGCAAGGCCAGAATTTGTTGCCTATCCCTGATTACCTTTGAACTGAGAGTCTTGCTTGGCCATTTCAGAGGGCAGTTCAGAGTCAGATACATTAAATGCAGTCTGTCTTGAAAGGACACAACTATGTTTAAAATAGGGATCTGAAATCACATATAGGCCAGATTGGCAAAGATGGTAGATTTGCTTCCCTGAAGGGCATTAGTGAACCAGTTTTTTTTACAACAATTAATGATAGTTCAGACAGTCACCATCACGGAGACAAGGTTTCAGTTCCAGATTTATTAATTCAATTCAAATTCCATAAGTTGCTGTGGTGACAACGCTCTCCCCAGAGCATGATCATGATCCTCAGGGTCCCCTCATCAGCCCAGCTACTGGGAGTCATTTGGGATGCGTGACATCCATCTGGACTCTTTTCTGTGACCCATACAAGAACAAAGAACAAATCACGAAGAAAATTACAGCACAGGAACAGGCCCTTTGGCCCTCCAAGCCTGCGCTGATCCAGATCCTCTATCTAAACCTGTCGCCTATTTTCTAAGGATCTGTATCCCTCTGCTCCCTGCCCATTCATGTATCTGTCTAGATACATCTTAAATGACGCTATCGTGCCCGCCTCTACCACCTCCGCTGGCAACGCATTCCAGGCACCCACCACCCTCTGCGTAAAGAACTTTCCACGCATATCTCCCTTAAACTTTTCCCCTCTCACCTTGAAATCGTAACCCCTAGTAATTGAGTCCCCCACTCTGGGAAAAAGCTTCTTGCTATCCACCCTGTCTATACCTCTCATGATTTTGTACACCTCAATCAGGTCCCCCCTCAACCTCTGTCTTTCTAATGTAAATAATCCTGATCTACTCAACCTCTCTTCATAACTAGCGCCCTCCATACCAGGCAACATCCTGGTGAACCTCCTCTGCACCCTCTCCAAAGCATCCACATCCTTTTGGTAATGTGGCAACCAGAACTGTACGCAGTATTCCAAATGTGGTCGAACCAAAGTCCTATACAACTGTAACATGACCTGCCAACTCTTGTACTCAAGACCCCGTCCGATGAATGAAAGCATGCCGTATGCCTTCTTGACTACTCTATCGACATGCATCAATTTTGCCCAGGGCTTTTCCATCTACCATGTAGTTTGCTCTTGAATTGGATCTTCCAAAACGCATCACCTTGCATTTGCCTGGATTGAACTCCATCTGCCATTTCTCCGCCCAACTCTCCAATCTATCTATATTCTGCTGCATTCTCCGACAGTCCCCTTCACTATCTGCTACTCCACCAATCTTAGTGTCATCTGCAAACTTGCTAATCCGACCATCTATACCTTCCTCCAGATCATTTACATATATCACAAACAATAGTGGTCCCAACACCCAATCCCTGTGGAACACCACTGGTCACAGTTCTCCATTTTGAGAAACTCCCTTCGACTACAACTCTCTGTCTCCTGTAGCCCAGCCAGTTCTCTACCATCTAGTTAGTACACCCTGGACCCCATGCGACTTCACTTTCTCCATCAGCCTACCGTGGGAACCTTATCAAACGCCTTACTGAAGTCCATGTACAGATGCTGCACAAAGACTGGCAAGGACCGGGCCTAGCTAATCATTCAGCCAGAAGATTCAGGAAATCAGAAATGGTTATTGTCCAAGAATCCATCCAGAGTCAGTGACTGAGGAGAGGATTTCCATCTCCATTGCTTGGACAATAATTTAAAGACCCTGGTCACCTCCCTTCATGGAAACCCACTGCTTTTCACTCAGTTACGCTGAATGGTGTGAAAGTTAAAAAGTGCATCTATCAAGGGGTTAATCTGTGCAATCAGTGCGAAGGGTTAGCATTAAGGTTACATTTCAGTTAGGGTTAGGGATAGTTTTTTGACCAATGCAGACTCAGTGGACCCGAAGGGCCTTATTTGCGCTGTAGATCTCTATAAGCCAATGTAACAGTCTGCCCCTGAATATCTATTCAGGAATCCCACTGCCTTGATGCTTCACACTCTCTCTGTTACAGTGTGGGAATTGGACATTGATCAGTCAGTTAGAGCACAGTCAGTACCTGGAGCAGTTGGCTGCTGGGACTGATCAGTCCTGGGAATGCTGGATGAATCTGGATCATTCCTGAAAAACACACAAGGAACATAAATATTCTGAGGAAACTAATTGCATTCTCTCAGGTCGCAGTGAGGAGCACTCCACCTGTACATCAATCCCCTGCTCTGGTTATACAGGGAAGATACCTTAGGATGATGAACACAGTTTATACATTGAAACATATCAGAAGTTGTAGATGCTTGGATTTAGACGCATTCAGAAATGTCCCCCTTGAATAAGTCATCACTAGAAACAGTCTTGCCTTGGCACCAGAATGTGGCTGGCACCCATAGAATCCAAGGTGTAGTCAGCAGCTGTAATACAGGGACAGCTGCAGAAACTGTCAGGAATCACAGTGAGTGATGATTCCAGGAAGCTCTATCTCAGCTTTGAGCAACTAGTTACAGGGCAAGGATGGAGGGTATTGGAGATTTGAAGAAAATTCCTGCAGGAGATTCTCATCTGCTGTAACTTTGGAGGAAGTTACAGGGCTTGAAAAGTGGAGAATGATTAGGAAGATCTTCGCTGATGTGTTTGCATTTCAAATTCCAAATTCTCACCTCAATTCTCCTGCTTCCAAGTAGAAATTCAGCTGCTTGGAGAGCAAGGAAGAAAATAGTAGGATTCACAAAAAAATTCCATTTTATCCTCAGCACGCAATGCAAATGATAACATTTCAAGCTTTTCTATCAGTAAACATTCATTACAACTCAAAGTAGCCACTGTGATAAAAATGAACAACATTTTAGTTTTACACGAGGATGAATTGAAGGTTGATATGGGGAAGGGACATCACAGGTGAATCTGGAGCTGGAGATTTGCATACAATTGTAAATTGAGAAATTCTGCGCATTCACCTCTCAGTCTATTGATCACTTTCCCACGCTGAGTTTTCGAGCAGCTTCTTAAAAGGACAAACCGCATTAGCAGCCCATCAGCAGAGGGCTGCATTCTGTCTGTGAGCGATAGATATTTAATTCAAATCTGAACCATGCTTGTATCAATCACTAATTATCCTACCTTTTCCAAGGTGTGGGCCGCTTGATTTGCTGTGAACACCCTAAAGAGACAAAAATGATTCATAAATATTTTGTCAAATTATGAACAATTTGCTGCATTGTCTCAAAAGTTGAAAGTATCTCGAGTAAAGTCATCCCTTATCAACAATATATACATACGACAGAGTTAGATATGGACATCTTTAGAAAGTTATATCACACCGAAACTCTGTACTCGAGAGTGTCCTCTATTGCCCTGTCCAATATCGGAAATTGACCGCGTCAAATTAGAATGTTTTAGAATAATCGGTGGGGACAAGGGATCGAATATAGGAAGGTATATTCAGTCAAAAAGCAGAGACAAGGTAATAGAGAAAGTTATTAAAATTATTATAATCCCAGTTGAAGTTATTATTGGACAAGTCAGATCCCAGGCTGAAATGTGGTTTGATAGATCATATTTTGAGTTGTTTTGCTTTATGATGAAATGGTGTCTCTCTGAAAGACAATCACACAATGCTACAAATTTTGCTGTCACACTAAAACTGAAGTTCATTCACAAAAGAAATGAGGATAGAATAAAGCAAAACTGTCGACTTAGGACACAAATTTAAGAAATGTTAAACATCGAGTCAAAGTATAATCACATTAATGCCAAAACATTTCTTTATAAATTAAAAATAAAAAAAAGCTTTTGTATCATAACCCAGAACTTATCCCTTGTACAGTACTCAAGAAGACACCTCGTATAATACCCAAAAAGACTACTTGTGCAATAGTCACATCAGAGTCCCTGTTTCTAACACCTTAACAGATTTAATTTTGATCAGAAGCTGTCAATGAGCTAAAGTTCACCTATAAATTAGATGAAGGGAATACTCAATAGACACGGTGGCAGGTATTTCAGGGGATACTTTAGAAAAATATAATAGATACATTCCAACATGTAGAAGAAATTCCAAGGAGCAGGACCAGCCATTTGTAGTTAATTGGAAAAAAATTAATGACGGTATCAAATTGAAAGAAAAAGGAAATAATTACACAAAGTAAAGGAGCAGGTAGGAGGATTGGACGGAAAATAAAAATCAGCTAAAATGTTGTAGATTTTTATGAGGTTCCCCCTCATTCTTCCAAGCCCCAGTGAATATCGTCTTAACAGATCCAGTCTCTCTTCATATGTTAGTCCTGCACACCCAGGAATCAGTTCAGTAAGCCTTTGTTGCACTCCCTCCGTAGTCAGAACATCATTCCTCAGAAAAGGAGACCAAAACTGCACGTAATACTCCAGGTGTGGTCTCACCAAGGTCTTGTACAATTGCAGCAGGAAACCCCTGCTCCTGTACTGAAATTTCTCAGTATGAATCCAAAATACAACTGACAGAGATTGGGAGGGAGATGCCATGAAGATAAGGATGATAATTTCAACTTCTCAAACTCATTAATGTTGGCATAATTGAGCTCAGGAATCTGAGGCCTACAATATGCTCGAGACATCCTGTATATTCAATTTGATCAGCCAGGGCAAAGATAGGTCTTAAGGGCAGCCCCAAAACAGAAAAGTGCCTGAACATTGCACCCGCTGCACAGGCCTGAAGAGGAGTCCATGTTACCATTCCAATCGTAGATATAGCTCAGTTACTCAGACTCTCTGAACCACCATGTCCATGTCTTTATGCAGCAAATGCTCTAAATCCAATTTAAAAACAAAAACACACAAGGGAACTGTTTTGAATTGGAGCTTCCTTTCTGTTCTACTGAGATTCTGTTCTGAGTGGGAATGAATGGAAAAATGTGGTCTGTTTGTGATTCTGTAGAATGGGAGTGAACGAAAAGACATTTTGACTGGGAAGTCAAGAACCAGAGGTCACTGTCTTAGGATACAGGATAGGTCATTTAGTACTGAGTTGAGGAGAAATTTCTTCATCTAGAGAATAGTGGGCCTGTGGAATTCTCTGCCACAGAAAGTGGTTGAGGCCCAAAACATTCAATGTCTTTAAGAAGGAATTAAATACAGTTATTAAAGGGATCAAAGGGAATGTGAGATTCGATAGTGATGGAAGTAGAATGGAGATTGATTCATCACAGTTCAATAGAATGGGCTTGAATGGCCTTGCTAGTGAAACAGCCACAATGTTAAATCACTCACGAGAAAGTTCAAACAGGAGTCAGACACCAGAGGGGGCTGATGCTACTGTAAGGCAACCTTCACTCACCCTCCTCACCCACCAAAGACAAATTCAGTGTCTTCAGAGAATGTATTGAAGAGGAGATAGTCAGTGAGGGAAAATTAATCCAGGACAATCATTTGTTGATGTTTCTAACACAGAACCATATTGTTTGATTAAACCTATTCTCGAAAGAACGCACCTCCTTTCTTCCTGAAGATGATGAAGATGATGATAATAATGATGATGATAATGAAGATGATGATCAGGAAGATAAATGGATATAGAGTGGTGGAGTCAGTCGTCTTCACTGAAAAATGGCAAGAACAATGTTGGTCAGTGACGTCTCAATGCTGTTTCAGTTAAACTTGTAGCAGGGTTACAGAGCATGAGATTAAATGTTCAAACTGGACATTCTCTGTTGGAGCAATCCAGTTAGTCCCTTTCCCCTGTCCTTTCCTATAACTTGCTCCTTTCCAAATACTTACCCGCTTGTCTTCTGAAAAATCCCGCTACTGAATCTGTTTCCACTGCTCTTTCAGGCAGATCAGAACAATTCCTGAACAAAGCAGCTGCTTAACTTTGTGACACAAAGTATAAGGTTAGATGGATATTTTAAATCATTCCACAGGGTAGTTCCTCGATCCGGTGCTGACTCACCTGGTATTAGCCAGGGAAACAGTAAGGGCAACATTTAGCTCCAGTTCCCCCTGGATTGAGGAAAAGAAGAATTGGCAATAGTGCCCCCTCCTCAGAATTGCCACACCCCAGATGTTGTTATGAAGGAAGCAAAAACAGAAATTGCTGGAAAAACACCACAGGTCTGGCAGCACCTGTGGACAGAAAGCAGAGTTAAGCTTTTGAGTCCAGTGACTCTTCTACAGAACTGACAGTAGCTAGGAAAAGGTGGTATATACGCTGTTGATCAGGGATTGAGGGTTGTGAGTGAGTGGATAGGTGGAGATGGAGCCGAGAAAGTGAGAAAGGCAGTTAGGCAGACAAATGGATGGACAACAGCACTCCAGGGAGAAAGATAATCAGAAGTTTAGGGACCATAAGTAGATGAAAGCAGCCTATGTCATGACAGGGCTTGGGGTGTGGTGTTGGGGCTAAGAAGGTTATCTAAGATTAGAGAGAGATCTTGATCCATTGGTTAAATGGGCTGAGCTGTGGCAGATGGAGTTTAATTTGGATAAGTGCAAAATATTACATTTTGGCAAAACAAACAAGGGCAGGACTTATTCACTTAATGGCGGGTCCCTGGGTAGTGTTGTAGGACAGAGAGACCTAGGAGTTTAGGTATGTAATTCTTTGAAGGAGAAGTTCTGAGGAAGGGTCACTGGACCCAAAACATTAACTCTGTTTTTTTCTTCACAGATGCCGACAGACCTGCTGAACATTTCCAGCAACTTCTGTTCTTGCTCCTGTATTTAATTCTTTGAATTTTGCATTGCAAGTAGCCAGGGTAGTTAAGAAGCCATTTAGCAGGATTGCCTTCATTGCTCAGACCCCTGAGTATAGGAACAAAAACAGAGGTTGTTGGAAAAGCTCAGCAGATCTGGCAGCATCTGTGGAGAGAAATCAAAGTTAACATTTCTGGTCCAGTGATCCTTCCTCAGAACTGATGGTAATCAGGAAAATGTTAGTTTATATACAGAAGATAGGGTGGGTGGAGGGGTTAAGGAGTAAATGATAAGTGGGGATAGAGCCCAAAGAGAGAAAAGAACAGTTGAATAGACAAAGGAGTGGATAATGGTCTGGCTAGGAGGCTGAATAGCTGTTAATGGAAACTGTTAGTGGCTAACAATCGGTGGTGTGTAATGGCAGACTATGTGTTAACATGAAGTTCAATATAGATAAGTGTGAGGTGTTGCATTTTGGAAAGTCAAATCAAGTTAGGAGTTTTGTGGTGAATGGTAGGGCCTTAAGGAGTGTAGGGAACAGAGGGACCTTGCAGTTCAAGTGCACAGTTCTCGAAAGTGGAATCACAGGTAGATAAGGCAGTGAAGAAGGCTTTTGGCACACTGGCCTTCATCAGTCGGGGCATTAAGTACAGAAGCTGGGAAGTTATGTTGCAGTTGTACAGGACATTGGTGAGGCCTCACTTGGAGTATTGTGTTCAGTTTTGGTCACCTTGCTGTAGGATGGATGTTATTAAGCTGGAAAGAGTGCAGAAGACATTCACAAGGATGTTGCCAGGAATCAAGGGACTGAGGCAGAGGGAGAGGTTGGACAAGCTAGGACTTTTCTCTTTAGCGCGTAGGAAACTGAGAGGAGATCTTATAGAAGTGTGTAAGGTAATGAGAGGCATGGATATGGTGAATGTACTCAGTCTTTTTCCCAGGGTTGGGGAATCGAGGACTAGAGGGCATCAGTTTAAGGAAAGAGGGGAAAGAATATAAGGGAACCTGAGGGGCAACTTTTATACAGAGAGGGTGGTACGCATATGGAATGAGCTGCCAGTGGAAGTGGTTGAGGCGGGTACATTAACAACATTTAAAAGACATTTGGACGAATACATGGATAGGAAAGGTTTACTAGGATATGGGCCAAGTGCAGGGAAATGGGGTTAGCATAGACGGACATTTTGGTTGGCATGGACCCGTTTGGGCCAAAGGGCCTGTTTCCATGCTGTAGGAGTCTATGATCTAAGGCCTGGTGTGTGGGATAGGGGGTTAGGATATGGGAGAGATCAGGCCCTAAAATTATTGAACTCTATATTGAATCCGGGGGGCTGCAGGGTCCCCAAGCGGAAAATGAGGTGTTGTTCTTCCAGCTTGTGCTGAGCTTCACTGGCCTGAGTGAGTGATGTTGGCCAAGGAACATTGTGGTGTGTTAAAGTGGCAGGCAACTGGAAGCTCAAGTTGTGTTTAGCAGGCATTATGTAGATGTTCTGCGAAGCGGTTACCCAGGCTACACTTCGTTTCCCCAATATAGAGGAGACCACGTTGTAGGCAGCGAGTGCAGTAGTCTAGATTGTGAGAAGTGTACGTAAAGTGCTGTTTTTCATGGAAGTTATGTTTGGGCTCTTGGATACTGAGGTGGGAAGAGGAAAATGGGCAGGTGTTACACCTTCGGCGGTTCCAGCGGAAGGTGCTGTGGTGCTGTGGAGGTGTGTTGGGAGTGAAGGAAGAGTGGACAAGGATGTCCCAGAGGGAATGGTCCCTGTGCAAGGCAGATAAGGGAGGGGAGGGGAATATGTACCTGGTAGTGACAAAAAAGACACCCTGAGTTTCCAGTTGTCTGTCACTTTAACACACCACCCTGTTCCCTGGCCAACGTCTCTGTCTCAGGCTTGCTGCAGTGATTGAGCGAAGCTCAGTGCACGCCGGAAGAAGAGCACCTCATTTTCCGCTTGGAGACCCTGCAGCCCTCTGGACTGTATATCGAGTTCAATAATTTTAGGGCTTGAACTCCTCATGTCTTAGCCCCCTACCACACACACCAGGCCTTGTTATCACATAGTTTGCCATAACACACAATCTATTGTTAGCCACTAACAGTCTCCATTAACAGCTATTCACGTTCCCAACCAGGTCATCATCAACTCCTTTGTCTGTCCAACTGTTCTTCATTCTCTTTTGGCTCTATCCCTACCTACCATTTACTCCTTCCCCCTCCCCCCACCCTATGTTCTGCATATAAACTCTAATTTTCCTTGCTACCATCAGTTCTGAGGAAGGGTCACCGGACTTGAAATGTTTGATTTCTCTTCACAGATGCTGCCAAACCTGCTGAGTTTTACCAGCAACCTCTGTTTTTTTTCCTGATTGACAGTATCCACAGTTCTCTCGGTTTTTCTTTGAGTATTGGAGTTGGGACGTCATGTTTGAAGTTGTACAGGACATGGATGAGGCCTCTTCTGGAGTGCTTTGTGCAGTTCTGGTCACATAGCTGTAGGAAGGATATTATTAAATTGGAGAAGGTTCAGAAAAGATGTTGCCAGGAATGGACGGTTCAAGTTATAAAAGTGGGTTGGAAAGGCTGGGATAACAACAGTGTGGAGCTGGAGGACTCTTCTTCACAAATGGGTCCCGACCTGAAAAGTCAACTTTCCTGTTCCTCTGATGCTGCCTGGCCTGCTGTGTTCCTCCAGCTCCACATTGTGTTACCTCTGACTCCAGCATCTGCAGTTCTTACTATCTCTGGAAAGGCTGGGACTTTTTTCAGTGGAGCATAGGAAGCTGAGTGGTGACCTCACAGAGGTTTGTAAAATCATGAGAGGCACAGATAAGGTGAATAGCAAGGGTCTGTTCCCGAGGGTGGGGGTGTTCAAAACAAGGAGGCAAATTTTTATGGTGAGAAGAGAGAGATTTAAAAAGGACGAGAAGCAATGTTTTCACACAGAACAGTTTGTGTGTGGAATGAACTGTCAGAGAAAGTGGTAGGTAGTATCAGGAAAAATCACTCTGTCGTCTCTTTCTCAGGTATGCTGATGTGCTCCAGTGAGGCTCAGTGCAAACTGGAAGAACAGCATGTCATTTTCCCTGGAGAACCTGTAGCATTACAACATTTAAAAGATATTTGGATAAGTACATGAAAAGGCAAGGTTTGGAGGGAAATGGGCCAAATGCAGGCAACTGGGACAAGTTTAGTTTGGGAATGTAGTTGGCTTGGATTGGTTGAACACAAGGGTCTGTTTCCATATTATATGACTCTATGACTCTATGACATGGAAGGAGGTGTTTGGACTCTAAAATTATTGAACTTGATATTGAGGCCTAAAGGCTACAGGGACCCTGAGTGGAAAATGAGATGCTATTCTTCCAGCTTGCACTGAGCCTCACTGGAGCACTGCAACAAGCTTGAGACAGGGATGACAGGGCAATATGTCCTGATGCCATTTCTGGTGCCTCGGTCAATAACAGATGGTTCATCCAGCTTCATTTCTTGCCTTATACTTGGTAGCAGCTTCAATACAACTGAGTTCTTTGCTCGGCCATTACAAAGTGTAAATAATCTTGCTGTGGGTCTGGAGTCACATGTAGGTAGGGCTAGGGACAGAATTTACAGACTTGGTGCTGTTCTTTTCCCAGCCTCGACCCAATCTCGAGGGCCTATACCCTGCTGCCCCTAACCGGACACAGTGATACCCGTTATTGAATACTGATGTAATACCCACCCTTGAAAATAGGGCTAGGATAGGTCCCACATGTCTATGATATCTCACACAGTCGATGGACACTTGAGGAATGTACGTGCACTGTTGAACCTATTCTTGATGAAGGTCTGAACACTTTCATTGTTACCAAGTAGGACACATTATATTGTTGCACCTTCCTGTTTGAGGGGATGAACTCAATGTCAATATAACTTTGGGTTGTTTGGAGATTGAACTGAATGTTCTCTGTGTGTCAATGTCTTTCACTACTGCCATTAGAATGCACCTAAAAGGAACACCACATCAAATTACACTAAACATTAAAAAACATCAAACTTCAAACAAAAAAGCAAAATCATGCAGGTACTGGAAATGTGAAATAAAACTCAAACTGGGACAAACAATTTAGCAGGCCGGACAACATCTGTGGAGAGAACAAGGTGCAGAGCTGGATGAACACAGCAGGCCAAGCAGCATCATAGGAGCAGAAAGGCTGACATTTCGGGCCCAGACCCTTCATCAGAAATGGGGGAGGGGAAGGGGGTTCTGAAATAAATAGGGAGACAGGGGGAGGCGGATAGAAGATGGATAGAGGAGAAGATAGGTGGAGAGGAGAGAGACAGGTCAAAGGGGCGGGGATGGAGCCAGTAAAGGTGAGTGTAGGTGGGGAGTTAGGGAGGGCATAGGTCAGTCCAGGGAGGACGGACAGGTCAAGGGGGCGGGATGAGGTTAGTAGGTAGGAGATGGGGGTGCGGCTTGAGGTGGGAGGAGGGGATAGGTGGGAGGAAGAACAGGTTAGGGAGGTGGGGACAAGTGAGGCTCAGTGCAAACTGGAAGAACAGCATGTCATTTTCCCTGGAGACCCTGTAGCATTACAACATTTAAAAGTTATTTGGATAAGTACATGAAAAGGCAAGGTTTGGAGGGAAATGGGCC
>NC_063334.1:123649847-123677741 GCF_021869965.1 Rhincodon typus
ATATTATATGACTCTATGACTCTATGACATGGAAGGAGGTGTTTGGATGTGGTAGGGGGAGGGGAGATTTTGAAGCTTGTGAAATCTCCCCTCCCCCTACCGCATCCAAATACCAGCCCAGCTCGTCCCCGCCTCCCTAACCTGTTCTTCTACCCACCTAACGCCTCCTCCCACCTCAAGCCGCACAACCATCTCCTACCTACTAACCTCAACCCGCCCCCTTGACCTGTCTGTCCTCCCTGGACTGACCTATCCCCTCCCTAACTCCCCATCTACACTCACCTTTTTGGCTCCATCCCCGCCTCCTCGACCTGTCTGTTTCCTCTCCACCTATCTTCTCCTCTATCCATCTTCTACCGCCTCCCCCTCTCTCCCTATTTATTTCAGAACCCCCTTCCCCTCCCCCATTTCTGTTGAAGGGTCTAGGCCCGAAATGTCAGCCTTTCTGCTCCTATGATGCTGCTTGGCCTGCTGTGTTCATCCAGCTCTGCACCTTGTTGTCGCGGATTCTCCAGCATCTGCAGTTCCTACTATCTGTGGAGAGAAACAGGGTTAATGTTTTAGTTCAATGACCATTCACCAGAAAATCAAATAGAGAGTCATAATCATTAAAAGTTCACAGAATCTTTTACACCCTCACTGTATACCTTCTACAGGCTGAAGAATGTGTGAAAGGCTTCTTACCATGTACTTGCAGGCATATCTCTTTCTGGATTAGATGCTGAGAATTCTCAGATGGTGACTGTCTTGATCTGTATTCCACCTGACACAGGTAAGTGTGATTGTCGCTCACTCTCAGCTGGTTTATCCTGGTTGTGGCATTTCCCTTCTCTGTGTTCCCGACGAGCTTGTACCGATTTTCACCGTTTACAATTGTCCAATATCCCTGTGACTGGGCTGTAAATGTAACAATGTGTTGGTAGGGTTCCTTCCTCATCCAGGTAACAGTGGTCAGTTGGGAGGGCTTCCTGAACTTGACAATACAGGGTAAAGTAACTGAATCTCCCTCTGTCCCACTCACCACTGAGACATTTCCCTGAGCAGCTGAGGAAAAGACAAACATCAGAATGGATGAGGTCAGTGTGCAGACATTCTCATCACATTTCTTTCAATTTCATAACAAACTGGATCATTCAATACTCTACATATATCTCCAATGGTTCTGTCCCAGACATTCCCCGACAAGAGTCACCCTGATCAAGATCTCTCCCCGCCTCCCGATTTGAGAACCTTGATCATAAGATACTTACAGATCAGGAAATTCATTAAGCCCTCCCAAATTTATTCATGCACAACCCTCCATCCATTGCTCAAAGTTAATATTTTTTATGTAAGGTCAAGGATTTTACAGCCTTACCCCATCACTCTGTCCAACAATCATATTTTAAGTACTGACCACACTCTGTATGAAAGAGAACACCTGACATCATTGCTAATGTGACCATTCACAAGTTCCAGCCTGTGAGTTTTGATATGAGGACAGGTTAATTTAAACTTATATTACTGATTAATTTTAATGTGAGAGATGAATAAGTTGATTGAGTTTTTTTTTGAAAAGATGTCAAGAAGATAGATGAAAACAGAATGATAGATGTTGTCTACATGGACTTTAGCAAGGCCTTTGACCAGGTACTGCATGGTAGACTGGTTACTAAGTTTAGATCACAAGGGATCCAGGGAGAGTTAGCCAATTGGATACAAAATTGAATTGACGGTAGGAGACAGAGGGTGGTGATAGAGTGTTGTTGTTCAGACTGGAGGCCTTTGAACAGCAATGTGCCACAAGGATCGGTGCTGGCTCTGCTGTTGTTTGTCATTTATATAAACGACTCTGATGTGAATATAGGAGGTGTGGTTAGTAAGTTTGCGGATAACACCAAAGTTGGTGATACCGTGGACAGTAAAGAAGGTTATCTAAGATTACAACGGGATCTTGATCAACTGGGCCAATGGGCCGAGGAATGGCAGATAGAGATTAATGCAAGTAAATGTGAGGCATTGCATTTTGGTAAGACAAACCAGGGCAGGACTTACACAGTTAATGGAAGGGCCCTCAGGAGTGCTGTTGCACAGAGAGACTGAGGGGTGCAGGTATATAGTTTAATGAAAGTCAGGGTGGCAGGGTGGTGAAGAAAGAATTTGAAATGCTCGTCTTCATCAGTCAGAGCACTGAGTATAGAAACTGGGACATCATGTTACTACTATACAAATTATTGATAATGCCACATTTATTGTGTTGCATAGAATTCTGGTCACCCTGCTATGGTAACAATGTTACTAAACTGGAAGTGGTGCAAAAAAGATTTACAAGAATGTTATTGAGACTGGAAGGTTGGAGTTAAAAGGAGAGGCTGGACAGGCTGGGGCGTTTTTAACTTGGAGCATAGAAGGCTGAAGGGTGACTTTATAGAGATGTATAAAATCATAAGGAGAATAGTTAAGGTGAATAGCCAAGGTCTTTTCCTCAGGATGGGTAACTCAAACCTAGAGAGCATAGGTTTAACATGAGAGGGGGAAGATTTAAAAGGGACATGATGGACAAATTTTTCACACAGATGCTGGTGTGTTTATGGAACGAGCTGCTAGATGCTGTGATAGAGGTGGGTACAATTACAACATTTAAAAACTATCCGGACAGGAAATGTTTAGAGGGATAGGGGCCAAACAC
This sequence comes from Rhincodon typus, assembly GCF_021869965.1. NCBI lineage: Eukaryota > Metazoa > Chordata > Chondrichthyes > Orectolobiformes > Rhincodontidae > Rhincodon > Rhincodon typus. The sequence goes on from NC_063334.1 coordinate 123,652,516, forward strand.
TGGAAAATGGGAAGAGTTCAGCTGAGGAAACCTGATCAGCATGGACGAGTTGAGCTAAAGGGCCTGTTTCTGTGCTGTATACTTCTATGACTCTATGACTCTATACTAATTGTAATATTTTGGATGCAGGTAGAGAGTAAAAATCCGCCATGTGGTGTTTCACTCTGTGAACTTTAAAGATGAGTTGAGAGATGAAATGTTTCCTCATTCCCACTTTAAATGGGAAAACACTTATTTTAAAACTATTCTGCTGTTCGACTTCTGTTCAGAAAGGCGAATATCCTCTCAGAATCAGCATTGTCAAGCCCCCACTTTGTTTCATCAATTTCCCTGATTTTGTTTTATTTGGTCATAGGTGTCTCTGGATCAGATTATTTGCATTTATTGTCCATCCTGATTGCCCAGGAGAAGCTGCCTTCTTGAGCTGATACCGGCCTGAGGTGTAGGGATTACCCACAGTAATTTTAGGGATGGACTTCCAGAATTTCAAACCAGCAGCACTTAAGGAATGGCAATATGGTAAGAATGGAACCAGACTACTCTGCATTGACCAAGGCACCAAAAATGATGAGAGCAAACACAGCCCTGTCAATCCTGCAAAGTCCTCCTCATTAACATGGGCAACACGGTGGCACAGTGGTTCGCACTGCTGCCTCAAAGCGCCAGGGACCTGGATTCGATTCCAGCCTCGGGCGACTGTCTGTGTGGAGTTTGCACATTCTCCCCGTGTCTGCGTGGGTTTCCTCCGGGTGCTCCGGTTTCCTCCCACAGTCCAAAGATGTGCAGGTTAGGCGGATTGGCCATGCTAAATTGCCCGTAGTGTTCAGGGAGGTAGAGGGTGTATATTAGGTGGGTCATAGGGGAATGGATCTGGGTGGGATGCTCTGAGGTTCGGTGTGGACGTGTTGGGCCGAAGGGCCTGTTTCCACACTGTAGGGAATCTAATTCTAACATCTGGGAGCTAGTGCAAAAAAGGGAAGAGCTGTTTCACAGACTGGTCAACTAACAGCCACACATAGCCATCTCATGGAACCATAACTTAAAAAGTCATAGGCACCACCATTACTATCCCTGGATATGTCCTGTCCCACCAGCAGAACAGACCCAACAGAGGTGGAGACACAGTGGTATATGTTCAGAAAAATTGTCCTAAGAGCTCCAACATGAAGTCCCCAATTTAGAGATGACATTGTAAGCCCATTCAGCCATAAGCTGTAACCTCAGATCTAGGTTAACCCCCACTCTACCATTGCCATCAGGCTGGGAGATCAGTGAAGAGAATCAGATTAGTATGCCATGAGCAACACAAGACAAACTGAAAAAATGTGATGCCAAAACACTGAAACTACAAACTCCAGGGCTATGTGCTTTTCTAACAGCAGAAACAGCACACAATAGAACCATCCCACAACTAGTGGATTAGATGGCTCTGCAGTCCTGATACAGCCAGTCCTGAATGATGGTGGACAATTAAACAACTCACTGGAGGTACACATATATCCACACCCTCAATGATGGGGGAGAACAACACATCAGTGCAAAAGGTAAGGCTGAAGCATTCACAACAATCTTCAGCCAGAAGTGCCGAGTGGAGGATGCATCTCAGTCTCCTCCAGAGTCTCCCAGCAACACAGATGCCTGTCTTCAGCCAATTCCATTCACTGCACATCATCCCAAGAAACTGTTGGGGTCACTGGAGAATGTGAAGCCTGTGGGCCCTGACAACATTCTGGCTATCATACTGAAGGCTTGTGCTACTGAAATTGCTGCACCAAGCTCTCTCAGTACAGCTACAACATTGGCATCTACACGACAATATGGAAAATTGCCCAGGTATGTCCTGCGTGTAAAAGCAAGGTGAGTCTAAGATGGTCAATTACTGGCCAATCAGTCAACTCTCGATCATCAGTAAAATAATGGAAGATGCCACCAGGAGTACTATTAAGCAGCACCTCCTCAGCAATAACCTATTTTGGGTTCCGCCAGAGCCACTCAGCTCCTGACCTCATGACAGCCTCGGTTCAAACATGGACAAAGGAGCTGAATTCCAGAGATGAGAAAAGAATGACTACATATGATACCAAGGCCACCGTTATTTGAGTGTGGCATCAAGGGGTCCTCACACAACTAGAGCCAATGGGCATCAGGGCCCATCTCCAATGGTTTTCATCATCCCTGGCACATAGGAAGACGGTTGGAGCAAAGTACTGCAGTTTCTGGAAACTGTACTGAAAACAAAAAATGCTGGAAATCACAACAGATCAGGCAGCATCCGTGAGAAGAGAGCAAGCTAACATTTTGGGTCAAGATGACTCTTCATCAGGGTTGACGTGAAGGTTGGAGGAGGAAGCATTGATGCAATTTTGTGGGGGTGGGGTGCGGGGGGAGAGACGCTGCTGATAATGCTGACTGTGTGATCGGAATGTGAGAATGGCAGAATAATGGTGTATCTAACAGCCAAACAGAACAAATGGTCACACTGGAGTTGGGGGTGTGGAGAGAGGATATGGTAACAGAGAATGCAACGAGTAAAGCTAATAAAAAGGGCAGAAATGCGAGAGACTTTGTGACCTGAAGGTGTTGAACTCAATATTAAGTCCATAAGGATGTAAAGTGCCCAGTCTGAAGATGAGATATTGTTCCTTCAGTTTGCGCTGTGAATCACTGGAGCATTGCAGCATGAGGACAGACAAATGGGCATGAAAGCAAATTGCTGAGTTAAAAGGTTAGGTCATGCTTGCGCATGGGCCGGAGAGTTCTGCAAAGTGGTCATCAAGTCTGTGTTTGGTTTCTCCAATGTAGATTGGGACACATTGGGTGCAACAAATGCTATCAACCAGATTGGAGGAGGTACAGATGAAATGCTGCTTCACCTGGAAACACTGTTTAGGTCCTTGGATGGTGAGCAGGGAGGAGGCGAAGGGGCTGGTGTTGCACCTTCTGCAGTTACATGGGAAGGTCCCGTGAGAAGCGGGGGTGGTGTTAATGGCCAACGAGGAATAGACTAAGGTGTGCTGGATGGAACAGTCCCTGTGAAATGCATACAGCGGGAATGAGGGGAAGACGTGTTTAGTAGTGGTGTTCTGCTGAAGTTGACTTAAATGGCAGAGGATGAGCCTTGAAATATAGAGGCTAGTTGGATGAAAAGTAAGGACGAGAGGGACCTGACCACACTACTGTGAGTGAAGGGAAGGGGCAAGAGTGGAAGCGCGGGTGATATTTCGGATGTGGTTGATGGCCCTATCAACTACGATGGGTGGGAAACCACAGTTATGGAGGAAGGAAGACATGTTAGAAGCTGTGTTTTGGAAGTTGGCTTCATTTGAACAGATACAACATTGGTGTAGGAATTGGGCAAATGGAATGGAGTCCTTACAGGACATGGGATGTGAAGAACTTTACTGAAGATAAATATGGGCGTCAGTGGCTTTGTAGTGGATGGTGGTGGACAGTTTATTCCCTGAGAGGTTAAGGAAAGGAAGGGAAGTGTCAGAGATGGACCATGTGAAAGTTATGGATGGGTGGAAATTAGAGGCAAAATTCACAAATTTTTGAAAGTCCAGGTGAAAGCGTGAAGTAGCACCAAAACTGTCGTCGAAATACCAAGCAAAGAGTTGTGGAAGGGGCCAAGTGTAGGCCCTGAACAAGGATTGTTCCACATACCCAATAAAAAGGCACCATAACTGGGTCCCATACCCACTCCTTTGACCTGGCAGAAGTAGGATGAATTAAAGGAGAAATTGTTCAGTGAGCGAACAAGTTCAGCGAAGCAGAGGAGAGTAGTGGATCGGGATTGTTCAGGCCTGTGGTCGAGGAAGAAACCAAGAGCTCATAGACCATCCTGGTAGGGAATGGAGGTATAGAGGGATTGGATATCCATGGTGAAGAGGAGGCAGTTAGAGCTAGGCAACTGGAAATTGTCAATATGGCGGAGGGCATCAGAGTACTTGCGGATGAAGGTGGGCAGGGTCTGGACAAATGGAGAAAGGATGGAGTCAAGGTTGGAGGAAATGAGCTCGGTGGGTCAGGAACAGGCTGATATGATGGGCCTTCTGGGACAGTCCAGTCTGTGGATTTTGTGAAGGAGGTTGAAGTGGGCTGTCTGGGGTTGGGACACTATAAGGTTAGATGCAGTGGGGGGAGAATGTCTGGTGGGAATGAGGTCATTGACAGTCCTGCAACAATAGCTTGGTGTTGGGATGTGGGGTCATGGTCGGGTGAGGGAGGAAAAAGCATCCGAGAGTTGGCGTTGAGCCTCTGCAAGGTAAAGACCAGTGTATCAAACAGCAACGGCATCACCCTTATTGGAGGTTCTAATGACAAAGTTGGGATTGGACCTGAGAGAGCAAAATGCAGCAATTTCAGAAGGGGACAGCTTAGAGTGGGTGAGAGGAGCAGAGAAATTGAGATGGTTGATCTCACGCTGGCAATTTTGAATGAAATGTTTGCGGACAGGTAAGAATCCAGAGGAAGGGGTATGAGTGCACGGTGAATACTCGAGGCAGGTGATGGGATCAGTGGGACGGGTACGGTGGGGGTGATTCCTGCCTGAAGAAGTTGGCATGGAGACGGAGGTGGCGGAAAAGCGGTTCAACATCATGGGAGCCTGAAAGATGGGTGTGTAAGGGTATGAAGCTGGGTCCTTTGCTAAGGACAGTATATTCAGCTTCAACGTACAGAAGATCATGAGATATGGTGAAAACATAGCAGGGGTTGGGTTTGGGGGGGATCGCTGGGGAACTGAAAGTGATGGTATCCGAGGGCTAGGAAAGGGTGGGTGCTCGGGAAGGTATGGGAATGACAATGAGTGACAGGAGGGCGTAGGGTCCCCAGAAAGTTGAGATGGTTATAGTTGCAGCAGGTCAGTCATCTCTGCTCCTGGACATTTCTGCGGGAGTTCCTCAAAGGAGTATCCTGGGCCCAACCATTTTGAGCTGCTTCATCAATGACATTCCCTCAAATATAAGGTCAGAAGTGCGGATGCATGTTTACTGATGAAAATAGGATGCAGGAGAATATCGCCACCTACAGGCTCCCCTCCAAGACGCTCACCATCCTGATTTGGAAATATTTCACCATTCCTTCAGTGTCACTAGTACAAAGTCCTGGAACTTAGTTTGCCAAATGCATCATGAGTGTCCCTGCACCTGAGGGAATGCAGCAGTTCCTGTAGGCAGCTCACTATTCCCTTCTCCATGGTTATTTGTGATGGCCAATAACGTCTGACCAAGCGTGTAATGCCCACATCCCCTTGAACAATTAAAAGGTAAATACACTTCCAAGTCAGGATGGTGTATCTGCTGCCATTTTTCACTGAGGTCATAGAGGTCACTACTTTGGAAGGTGCTGGTGGAAGAAGTGTTGGTGCATTACTGAAGAGTGTTTTGCAGTTATTTTTATTCCCACAAAAGTATTAGGAAGACACTGCCAGGATTTTGACTGAGTAACACTGAAGGAACAATGATTTCCCAGTCAGGATGGTGAGTGTCTTGGAGGGGAACCTGTAGATGGTAATGTTCCCATTGGATCTGCTGCTCTTATCCTTCTCAATGGCAGTGATTGTGGATTTGGAAAGTGCTGTCTGAGAAGAATTGGTGAGTTGCTACAGTGCATTTTGCAGATGGTACAGACTGCTGCTGCTGAGTGTCGGTGAACAGAGTGAATGTGGATGTGGTGCCAACCAAGCTGCTGTTTTTTCCTGGATAGGATCAAGCTTCTTGAATGTTGTTGGAGCTGCACTCTTGCAGGCAAGTGGGGAGTGTTCCATCACATTGCTGACTGGTCACTAGGCTTTGGAGTCAGGAGGTGTGTTAATTTACAGGATTCCTAGCCTGTGACCTGCTCTTGTAGCCACAGTTTCATTTGTACTCCTGGATCAACTCCTTGTCCACAACTGAGTGAGCCATTTAGGGAGTTAAGAGTGAATCACATGACTGTGGGTCAGGAGTCACATGTAAGTGAGGCCAGGTAAGGATGGCACATGTCCCTTCTAATAGACATGAGTGCCAGATGGTGTTTGTTTTTGTTACAGTGATGGTTCACAGTCATTACTAGTTTTCAGTTGTAGATATTTGTAAAATTTGAATTTGACAATCTGCCACTCTAATGGAACCTATTCCCCAGGACATCAGTCTCTGGAAAAGGGCTGATACCCCATTTTCGCCTCAGCCAATAGAAAGGGAAAATGGCAACAGTGAGGTTCTCAGCCAATGTGAACTGAAGATTCCTTCACCCTGTGTCGTGCTCATCCAATGAGGGCTTCAGGAGGTGTCATGTCTCTCTTGTCCTCACCCAATGTCGATAGAGCAGGGATCTCATTGGAGCTTGGACCCTTGGTGATGTTGTCTCTGTTCCCAATCCCAGAACACTGAAGCCAGTTTGAACACAGCCAATGAGTGAGTGTGTGAGAGACTGTGTGAGGTTTCAGAGACGGGAATGGAGTGGTTTATAAATCCCAGCCTCGCCTCTCTTTCTCTTTCTCACTACCTCCTGCCTCAGATCAACTGAAAGAGCCCAGGACAAGGATCTGAGCCGAAAGCTCAGGTGGAGCCTGTCCCCATTGAGCGATGAGGACAGTGACGCCATCCGGACATTGCTCCTCACCTTTCACTTCCAGCTTTGTTGGAGTCTGTGTTTCAAATTTGCCAATGTTGAGCTCTACACGACACCGATAGGAACCCTTATCCTCCTGGCCCAGTCCGTCTATTATTATTGAGGCATCTTTGTTGCTGAGGTTCCCCACGAATCTGAATCGGTTTCCACCGTCCCGCTGTATCACATTCTCACACAGCTCACCCTGGGAATGATATGCACATTTAAAGATAACATCTTTGTTCTGACTTTTCCATATCACGGAGCCGGTGAGTGTGAGATTAGTGTCTGGGTGGGTGAAGCTGCAGGGTAAAACAGCGGAGCCTCCTTTCTCAGCGCTCACACTGTCCGCGCCTGTCATTGACCAACCATTCAGAGAAAAATCTGTTGGGCGGAAGGGGGGGGGAAGAGAAAGAGAGGGAGAGATGAACACAGCCCAGACGCCAAACAGTGAGGTAAAATCTCTTATATACCGTGACGCGATATAACATCATACAATCATGGTTTATAAACTCAATGGTCACACAGCACCAGGTTATAGTCTAACAGGTTCACTTGAAATCACAAGCGTTTGAAACGCTGCCACTTCGTCAGGTGGAGTCACTTGATTAAGGGGTCACACTCTGAAAGCTTGTGATTTCAAATAAACCTGTTAGACTAGAATCTGGTGTTGTGTGTCTTTTGACCTTGGCCATCCCAGTCGAACACCGGCACCTCCACATCAGGTTTATAATCTGACCTGAGACAGTGTGGAATGAGCTACAGACTGGAGTATGATAGAGGGTTTCAGGTGGTTTGTAAACATCCTGAGGTTAAACTGCGGGTGTTTGTTGCTGTTGGTTGAAGAGAATGTTTGGTGCCTGACAGTTTTCTCAACTTTCCATTGTCCCAGGAGACCCAGAGTTATCTGAAGAGCAGAACTGAGGGTCCTCCCTTGAGAATCTTTTCTATTTCCCATCACTTTCTACTCTATTCCTGAGACAGCCTTCAACAAACTGGCTCACTCATCAGTTGCAGCAGAGGGATGGGATATGCACTGAAGGTGCAGGGGAAGTGTGGGGGTTGAATAAACAGAGAAATAAAGAAGGAGGAACAAAAACAGAAATTGCTGGAAAAGCTGGACACAAAATGTTAACTCTGATTTTTTTTCTTTTCAGATGCTGCCAGACCTGCAGAGCTTTTCCAGCAACTTCTGTTTTTCTTCCTGATTTACACCACCCAAGAGAGAGATGACTGTTGGTGATTTAACCTGAGGGTCACCATGCCTCAGACAAGGGGAAGGTTGAGAAGGTGGGACCTTCATGATAATCTCAAACAGTATGGGAATTATAGAATCATTGCATCCTTGCAGTGTGGAAACAGGTCCTTTGGCTCAATGAGTCCACACCAACCCTCAGAGCATCCCACCCGGACCCTTTCACCCACCTAATCTAGGAATCCCTGAACACTACAGGCAATTTAGCATGGCCAATCCACCCAAACTGCACATCTTTCGACTGTGGGAGGAAACCAGAGCACACGGAGGAAACCCACGCAGACACGGGGAGAATGTGCAAACACCACACACACTGTCGCCCGAGGGCCGAATCGAACTTGGGTCCCTGGTGCTGTGAGGCCACAGTGCTAACCACTGAGCCACCGTGATGCCCCTTTTAAAAGTTCTACACCAACCCATTGAACAGCATCAAAAACAAAGTTGCTGGAAAAGCTCAGCAGGTCTGGCAGCATCTGTGGAGGAGAAAACAGAGTTAACGTTTCGGGTCCGGTGACCCTTCCTCAGAACTGATGGTGGCTGGGAAAACGTCAGTTAATATGCAGAAAATAGGGAGGTGGGTGGGGTAGGGAGTAAACGATAGGATAGAGCCCAAAGAGAGAGAAAGACAGTTGGACAGACAAAGGAGTTACTAACGATCAGGCTGGGAGGGTGAATAGTTGTTAATGGGGACTGTTAGTGACTAACAACAGGGGGTGTGTAGTGGCAGGCTATGTGGTAACAAGGCCTGGTGTGTGGGGTGGGGGGCTGGGACATGGGAGAGTTTAGGCCATAAAATTATTGAACTCAATATTGAGTCCGGAGGGCTGTAGGGACCCCAAGCGGAAAATGAGGTGTTGTTGCTCCAGCTTGTGCTGGGCTTCACTGGAACACTGTAGCAAGCCGGAGACAGAGATGTTGGCCAGGGAGCAAGGTGGTGCATTGAAGTGGCAGGCAACAGGTAGTTCAGGGTCTTTTTTGCAAGCAGAACGTAGATGTTCTGCGAAGTAGTCGTCAAGTCTACACTTCGTTTCCCCAATGTAGAGGAGACCGCATTGTGAGCAGCGAATGCAGTAGACTAGATTCTTGGAAGTGCAGGTGAAGTGTTGCTTCACCTGGAAAGTATGTTTGGGCCATTGAACAGCATCCTGCTCAGACTCATCTCCCTCCTCTTTTGCTGTAACACCCACATTTACCATGGTTAGTCCACCTAACCTACACATCCCCGCACAATTTAGCATGGCTAATCCACCTAAACTGCCTATGTTTGGACTGTGGGAGGAAACCTACGCAGACACGAGGAGAATGTACAAACTCCACGTATACAGTAGCCGGAGGGTAGGATCAAACCCCAGTCCCTAGCACTGTGAGGCAGTAGGGCTAACCACTGAACCACCTGAGCTCGGGAATTAAACCAACATTGTTTGCATCATTCTACATCGCAAAATCAACTGTCCAGCTAAATGACCCCACGAAGACGAACGAATTCAGTCCAAAAGGCAATGTGAACATTGTCAACTGAGGGCATAAGGGAGCATGGCATGGCTGGATGTCAGTTCCTTGTGGGTAAGACATAAGCTGAGGGTGTTGGTTAATGTGTGGGAATGTGATATTGTCATTATTACAGAGGGGGTAGGTGATGGCCTAGTGGTATTATCGCTAGACTATTAATCCAGGAACCCAGCTGATGTTCTGCAGACCAGGGTTCAAATCCCACCATTAAACAAAAAGTTTGGGATTAAGAATCTACTGATTACCATGAAATCATTACCAATTGTCAGGAAAAAGCCCTCTGGTTCACTAATGTCCTTCAGAGGAGGAAATCTACTACCCTCACCTGGTCTGGCCTACATGTGACTCCAGACCCACAGCAATGTGGTTGACTCTCAACTGCCCTCTGAAATGGCCTAGCAAGCCACTCCATTGTATCAATATTTATTCTCCCATGTCCCTAGTCTCTATTTCTTTCTGCACAGTAAAAAAAACTGATGCAAAGTATTCCTTTAGTATCTCTCCCATGTGGTTCCACAAATAGACAACCTCGCTGATCTTTCAGGGGCCTTTTCTCTCTCTAGTTGTTCTTTTATTCTTAATGAATTTGTATTATGTTTAACCGTATCTTCCAAGGCTGTCTCCTATCCCCTTTTTACCCTCCTGATTTCTCTCTTAAGAATGTTGTACTGTTCAAGAGATTCAATTGATCCCAGTTACCTACACTTAATATATGGTTCCTTCTCATTCTTGGCTAGACCCTCAATATTTTATTCTCCCATCGTTCCCTACTTTTACTGGTCTCATCTTTCACTGTAACAGGAACATGATGCCTCTGACCTCTTGTCACCTCACTTTTGAAAATCTCCCACTTGCCAGCCGTCCATTTACCTATGAATAATCTACTCCAATCAAATTTTAAACGTCCCTGTCTCATAGCATCAAAATTTACCTTACACCAATTAAGAAATTTAACTTTTGTACAAGGCCTATCATTTTCCATAACTATGTTAAAACGAATAGAATTATGGACACTGGTCCTAAAGTGCCCTCCCACTAACACTTAAGACACTTGCCTTGCCTTATTTCCCAAGAGAAGATCACGTTTTGCTCCTTCTTCAGTAGTTATGTCTGCATATTGATAAAGAAAATTTTCTTGGACACATTTAACAAATTTCTCACTGTCCAAACCCTTGAAACAATGGCAATCCCAGTCTACGGTCATCAAGTTAAAATCCTCTGCTATAACAACACTATTGTTCTTATATGTATCTGAGATCTCTCTACAGATTTGCTCCTCAAGTTCCTCTGAATATTTGGGTCCCATAATACACTCCCATCAAGGTGATCATCCCAAGATTTAAAAAATCTTGAGGGACTTAGATAAGGTGAACCTCAAAGATCTTTTCCCTAGGGTGGGCAAATTCAAAACTAGGGGAATATTTTTGAGGTGAGAGCAGAAAGATTTAAACGAGACATGAGGGGCAACTTTCTCACACAGAGGGTGGTTTGTATTCTAATGAACTGTCAGAGGCAGTGGTATATTCAGCTACAGTTTCAAAATTAAAAATGCTTTTGGATAGGTACGTGAATAGGAAAGTGTTATGGGCCAAATGCAGGCTAGTTTAGTTCGGAAAACTTGGTCAGCATGGACGAGTTGGACTAAAGGCCCTGGTTCCCTGCTGTATGACTCTATGACTATAAACCTGGGGCAATCTCTTTGTTGGGCATGTATTATAGACTCTGAAACAGTCCAGGAGAGATAGAAAGTGAGATATGTTGACAAATCTCCAGAGAACTGTAAAAATAATAGGGGATGTCAACTTCCCTAGTATTTAATGTGATAGACAAAGTATGAAAGGCTTAGAGGGGCCAGAATTCTTAAGCTATGTCCAGGAGAGATTTTTCATCCAGCACATTAGACAATCCTACCAGAGAGGGCGTGATGCTGGATCAAACTGCAGGGAACCAGATATGAGTGTTTGATGTATCAGTAGGGAACATTACAGTGACATTGACCATAATTCAGTAAGGTTTCAGGTAATTAAGGACAAGGACAAAGTTCTGAATGGGGAGAAGGCTGAATGAAATAAGACAGAATCTGGCTGAAGTAGATTCGAAACAGCTACTTGCAGGAAAATCCATATCAGAGCAGTGGAAGACTTCCAAAAGGTGAGTCCAGGATCAATATGTTCCTGTAAAGGTGAAGGTGAAGGGTAGGGCCTACAAGTCCAGAGGACTCTGGATGTACAGAATTGGAAAAGGGAGAAAAGGAAGCTTATAGGAGGTATTGAGCTCTGAAAAGACCAGATGTCCTCAGAGTATAGCAAGTACAAGGGGTTACATAAGGAAGAAAGTAGGATAGCAAAGTGGGGACAAGAAAATAAAACACTGTTAAATAATATTAAGAAAAATCCAAGGGGAATTTTATAACTATATTAGGGGGAAGAGAATAATCAGGGAAAGAGTAAGGCCTATTAGGGACCAAATGGCAATCTGTGTGTGGAGCCAAAGTCATAGGTGAGGTTTCAAATGAGTTTTTGACATGTGTATTCACTAGAGAGAGAAGTTCAATGCAAGTATAGAATTTAGGAATAAGCGCAGTGATAAATGTGAACAAGGTATCATATTGAAAGTGGAATAAGTAATGGTTTTGTCTGGCTTGGAAGTAAATCCCCAGGCCAAGATGAGATGTATCCCAGGTTGTGTGTGGGGTAAGGGAAGAGAATACAGGGACTCTGACAATAATTTGCAAATCCTCCCTGGCCACAGGAGGGGTGCCAGGGGACTGAAGGACAGCTAATGTACTATTAGTCAAGAAGGGTAGTAGTGATAAAGCAGGAAACTACAGGCCAGTGAGGCTAACATGAGTGGTGAGGAAACTATTGGAAACAAATCTAAGGGACAGAATGAATCTCTACTCGGACATGCAGGGTTAATCAAAGCTAATCAGCATGGGTGTGGAAAGGAATTGGATTGAATTGAATTAAATTGAATTTTTCAAGGGGGTGACTAGGTGCGTGGATGAGGATAATGTAGTTGATGTAGTCGACATGGACTTCAGTGAGCTTCACATAAGAATGTCTTACTCATCTGGCTTTCTGCACATTGACCAGATAGGATTCTGTCTGTCCCTCCATGAAACACATTAACATAAACTAACTCAGTGACTGTTTATTGCCCTCCTCCTTGGGGTACTGAAAAATCTTCGGACTTATATTCAACTCTGATGGTCTGGTGATCCCTTTCCAACTGTCTGTCTAACTACCCTATGATCTGTATGTCCTTTTTTGATATGATCTGCCTGTACTCCTCAGAACTTGCTCATATCCCCATTCATTGAGTACTCTGTTGTCTTGTTCCTTCTTCCGAAGTACGTCATCTCACATTTATCAGGGTAAAATTCCATCTGCTATTGATCTGCCCATCTGAACAATCCATTTGTACACTACAGTAAGCAAATGCTCTTGCTTTCAGCGGCAGCAGCGTGAGCCAGAGTATCGACAGGAAGGTAAGGTTGTTTTTTTCTCCTGTATAAAAACTTACCTCGTGCAGCAGAAGCCCTCTTGTTTTCAGCAGCGGGTGTGTGGAGAGAACGCGAGCCAGGAAGGAACTGATATATTTGGGCATTGGCTAAACCCGAAACACTACATGTGTAGTGTCTCGTACCCATCCTCCTCCTCTAACCAAAAAAAAAGGACTGTGTGGAGGGCTGGTAAGGTAAGGCTTTTTTTTTATTCTTCTGGAAATCTAGAGTAGAGGGAATGGAAGCGAGGACAGTTGCATGTTCCTCTTGCAGGATGTGGGAGGTAAGGGTCACTGCTGGTGTCCCCTCTGACTTCACCTGCGAGAAGTGCATCCAACTCCAGATCCTCACAACCGCATTAGGGAACTGGAGCTGGAGCTGGATGAACTCCGGATCATTCGGGAGGCTGAGGGAGTGATAGAGAGGAGTTATAGGGAGGTGGTCACACCCAAGGTACAGGAAAAAGGTAGCTGGGTGACTGTCAGGAAGGGGAAAGGGGATAGGCAGACAGTGCAGGGATCCCCTGTGGCCGTTCCCCTCAATAATAAGTATACCATTTTGGATACTGTTGGGGGGGGACGACCTACCAGGGGAAGGCCATAGCGGACAGGTCTCTGGCACTGAGCCTGGCCCTGTGGCACAGAAGGGAAGGGGGGAGAATAGGAGAGCAATTGTAGTGGGGGATTCAATAGTAAGAGGCACAGACAGGCGGTTCTGTGGATGCGAACGAGATGAACGGACGGTATGTTGCCTCCCGGGTGCCAGGGTCCGTGATGTCTCGGATCGTGTCTTCAAGATCCTTAAGGGGGACGGTGAGCAACCAGCAGTCATGGTACACATCGGTACCAATGACGGAGGTAGAAAAAGGACTGAGAATGTGAAAAACGAGTACAGGGAGTTAGGTTGGAAGCTGAAGTCCAGGACAAACAGGGTAGTTATCTCTGGATTACTATCAGTGCCCCGTGATAACGAGGTAAGAAATAGGAAGAGAGTGCAGCTAAACACATGGCTACAGGGCTGGTGTAGGAGGGAGGGCTTCCATTATGTGGATAATTGGAGCACATTCTGAGGAAGGTGGGACCTGTACAGGAAGGACGGGTTAAACCTAAACCGGAAGGGCACAAATATCCTGGGAGGGAGGTTTGCTCGAGCTATACGGGATGGTTTAAACTAGATTGGCAGGGGGTGGGGAACCGGATTTATAATTCAGAGGATGAGGTATTCAGCCTTCCAACGGACACAACAGGGAGTGAGGTTGTTAATAAAGAAATGTGGTCAATGGAGCGTAATTGTGGACACAGAGATGGTTTGAGGTGTGTATACTTCAATGCTAGAAGTATCAGAAATAAGGCGGATGAACGTAGAGCATGGGTCGGTACTTGGAACTACGATGTTGTGTCCATTACAGAAACTTGGGTAACTCAGGGAGAGGAATGATTGTTGGAAGTTCCGGGATTTAGATGTTTTAAAAGAAATAGGGAGAGTGGAAAAAGAGGTTGGGGAGTGGCATTGCTAGTCAGGACTAGTATAGCAGCTACTGAAAGGCAATTCGAGAATGATATGTCGACAGAGTCAGTTTGGGTTGAGGTCCAGAAAAAGAAAGGAGCAGTCACTTTGTTGGGGTTTTTTTACAGACCCCCCCAATTGTTGCAGAGAAGTAGCGGAGCGGATTGGGAGGCAGATACTGGAAAGGTGCAGAAGTCACAGGGTTGTAGTCATGGGTGACTTCAGCTTTCCAAATATTGATTGGAAACATTTTAGTTATATTAGTTTAGATGGAGCGGATTTTGTCCAGTGCGTTCAGGAAGGATTCCTGATACAGTATGTAGATAGACCAACACAAGGAGAGGCCACTTTGGATTTGGTGCTTGGCAATGAACCGGGCCAAGTGTTAGACCTGTTGGTCGGAGAGCATTTTGGCGACAGCGATCATAACTCTATTACTTTGACAATAGTCATGGAAAAGGATAGGTACATACAGCAGGGTAAGGTTTATAATTGGGGAAAGGGTAATTACAATTCAGTTAGGCAAGAACTGGGTAACATAAATTGGGAACAGATGCTGTCAGGGAAGAGCACTATTGAAATGTGGAGATTGTTTAAGGCATGCATACTGCGTGTGCTCGATATGTTTGTCCCGAGCAGGCAGGGAAGATGCGGTTGAGTGAGGGAGCCTTGGTTCTCAAGAGAGGTCGAACGTCTGGTTAAGAGAAAGAAGGATGCTTATGTAAGGTTTAGGAAACAAGGAACAGAAAAGGCTCCAGAGGGATACAAGATATCCAGGAAGGAGCTGAAGAAAGAGCTTACGAGAGCAGTAAGGGGGCATGAGAAAACCTTGGCAGATAGGATCAAGGAAAACTCCAAGCCTTTTTACATGTACGTGAGGAATAAGAGGATAACCAGAGAAAGGGTGGGGCCGATCAGGATTGTAAAGGGAATTTGTGCACGGAGCCTAAAGAGATAGGAGAGGTCCTCAATGAATACTTTTCTTCAATATTCACAACTCACAGTGACCTAGTTGTAGAGGAGGACAGTGTGAAACAGGCTGGTCAGCTGGAGGAGGTTGATGTTAGTAAGGAAAATGTGCTAGGAATTTTGAGGAAGTTGAAGATAGATAAGTCCCCCGGGCCTGATGGAATTTATCCAAGAATTGTATGGGAAGATAGGGAAGAGGTCGCAGCGCCTTTGGCGATGATCTTTTTGTCCTCACTGTCCACGGGTATAGTGCCGAAAGATTGGAGAGAGGCAAACGTCATTCCCGTGTTCAAAAAAGGGAATAGGGATAACCCCAGAAATTACAGGCCAGTTAGTCTTACATCAGTGGTGGGCAAATAATTGGAAAGGTCTCTGAGAAATAGGATTTATGATCACTTGGAAAGCACAGTTTGATTCGTGATAGTCAGCATGGATTTGTGAGGGGTAGATCATGCCTCACAAACCTTATTGAATTCTTTGAAGAGGTGACCAAACACGTGGATGAAGGTAGAGCAATGGACGGGGTATAGATGGATTTAAGTAAGGCGTTTGATAAGGTTCCCCATGGCAGGCTCATTGCAGAAGGTAAGGAGGCATGGGATAATGGGAAATGTGGCAGATTGGATTCAGAATTGGCTGACCCTTAGAAGAAAAAGGGTGGTAGTGGACGGAAAATATTCAACATGGTGCTCAGTTACGAGTGATGTACTACAAGGATCTGTTCTGGGTCCTCTTCTATTTGTGATTTTTGTAAATGATTTGGATGAAGGAGTGAAAAGGTGGATTAGCAAGTTCGCGGACGCTGCAAAGGTGGGTTGCGTTGTGGACAGTGCGGAGGGCTGTTCTAGGTTACAAAGGGACATTGATAGGATGCAGAGCTGGGCTGAGAAGTGGCAGATGGAGTTTAACCCTGAAAAGTGTGAGGTGATTCATTTTGGAAGGACAAACTTGAAAGCAGAATACAGGGTTAATGGAAAGATTCTTGGCAGTGTGGAGGAGCAGAGGGATCTTGGGGTTCATGTTCACAGTTCTCTGAGAGCTGCCACCCAGGTGGATAGAGTTGTTAAGAAGGCGTATGGTGTGTTAGCTTTCATTAATAGAGGGATTGAGTTCAAGAGCCATGAAGTTATGCTCCAGCTACACAAAAGCCTGATTTGGCCACATCTGGAGTATTGTGTCCAGTTCTGGTCGCCTCATTACAGGAAAGATGTGGAGGCGTTGGAAAAGGTGCAGAGGAGATTTAGCAGGATGTTGCCTGGAATGGAGGGAAGGTCTTACGAGGAAAGGTTGAGAGAGCTAGAGCTTTTCTGTTTAGAACGACGAAGGATGAGAGGTGACTTGACAGAGGTGTACAAAATGATCAGAGGTATAGATACAGTAGACAGCCAGAGACTTTTTCCGAGGGTGGAGGTAGCTATTACGAGGGAGCATAGTTTTAAAGTGAGTGTAAGTAGATATAGGGGAGACGTCAGAGGTAGGTTCTTTACTCAGAGAGTGGTAGGGGCGTGGAATGCGTTGCCGGAGACTGTAGTGGAGTCGGCCTCATTAGGGGCATTTAAGCGGCTATTAGATAGGCATATGGATGATAGTATAAGGTAGGAGGTTAGATAGACCTTAGGTTCAGGGTAAAAGTTCGGCACAACATCGTGGGTCGAAAGGCCTGTACTGTGCTGTACTGTTCAATGTTCTATGTTCAAACACTTTCCTCTGTAATGTCAACCATCAGGCCACTCTTTGCGTCTTCCACAAACATACGTATCATCCCTCCATCATTCGCATCGACATCATTTATAAGTATCACAAACACAGCACTGATTCCTCTGGTATGCCACTGCACATTGGGCTCCAGGCACACCAAAAGCCTTCTAACAGCACTCTCTGTCTCCTGTCATGAAGCCAATTTTGGTTCTAATGTGCCAAGTTATGCTGGATCCTGTGAACTTTCACCTTCTTTGTCAGTTTCCCATGTGGGACTTCTTCAAGGGCCTTCCTGAAATCCATACAAACTGCATCACTTGCCGGACTGCCATCCAAACACTTAGTCACCTCCTTAAAATATTCCACCAGATTTGTTAGGTATGACCTATCTCAGACAAAGCCATACTGACTATTCCTGTTCAAACCCTGTTTCTCGAAATGGAGACTAATTTTCTCCTTCACTACTTTTGTCAATAGTTTCCGTTCCACTGAGGTTCGACTCATTGGTCTAAAGTTCCCTGGTCTATCTATACTATCCTCTTGTTAAGTGGAACCATGAGCTGCTCTCCAATCCTCTGGCACCTTCCCTGTGGCCAGAGCCCATGTAAAATTTTGTGTCAGGGCCCCCGTAATTTCCTCCCTCATCTCCCACAATATCTGGGATGCAAGTCACTTATACCTGGGGATTTGTCCACTTTTACATCTGCCAAAACCTCCAGTAGCTCATTCCACATTACTACATCTGAAATAACCTGTTCCCAGGCAGATTCTGCAACGCGCTTCTCTGAGAAACAATCCCTTCAGCACCTTACACATTCATTTTCTTTGTTATCCTTGCCTATCTGAATTGTTAGTCAATATGCAAATTTGAATCACTTTCTTATGCACCTGAACTATCTCCTGGTTTATAATTTATGCTGCAGACAGACAACTTGTCTGCAGCCTATAAATAATTCCCACTAGTGATTCATTTCCCTTGATATTCCTTATTTGCACCCAAACCAATTCCACATCATGACCTATTGAATTTATGTTACTTATTCACCGCCACACTGAGACATAGCTTTCTTAAAAATGTGATCATACTTCCTTTCCCTTTGTGCCAATTTTTCCCAAACAGATAAAGAGCACAATGTTATAATTTTTTAACCATTATTTTTTATCCTGGAGCTAGATTTTATTCCACTCGTCCCAATATATTTTCTACACCTGCCTGACGCACTTTGATTGTATTTCACCTCTTCACTACCCTGTACTCTCTGCTGTATTGTTTCCTTTTTATTGGGTGTGAAGGAACCTGATAAAGTGTATAAAATTGTGAGTGCACAGTTAGGATAGATAAGCAGGCAGCTTTTTTCATTCATAGAGGGGTCAGTAACCAGGAATTGAAGGCCAGAGATAGAGAGTAAAGAGAGAGTTAAGGAGACTTGAGGAGATTTTTTTTCACACCTAGGATGGTTGATTTAGCAATGCTAATAACATTTCAGCAGTATTTAGATATTCATTTGCACTTCTATTTGCCTTTTCCATAGCCTGCACCTCTGCTGTCTCATTTCTTTTTATTTTTTAACCCTTCCCTCCAATTGAATCCCATCTCGCATCCTCACCCCTGTCCCAATAATTAATTTAAAATCCTCTATAATTTGGTAAAAAGGCAAATGGACCAACAGTTGCAAACTGGGAGAAGTATAGTCAGATCTGTGTTCACTGTCACAGACGTGATAACTCAAATGGCCTCTTTCTATGCTGTAAAAGTCTAAGAGTCCATGAATCTACAATGAAAAGTTGACGGAATGAATTGTCACACCAGGAATAGTTAATCATCAGTGGTTTACTGACAGTAATTAATACTCATCATATTGATAAAAGGGCTTTGAGGCTGAAATAGACAGGATGTAACTTTCTGTGCTGAGCTTAGTTTGTATTGATTATAAAAATGCAGTGACTTCACATCTTTCAGTCAATCTCAAAGGTCAGCCAACAGCAGGGTTTGTTTTACATCCGGTAACAATTTTTGCCTGTGTTCTGTATTTGTGGTATTATTTGTAAGAAATAACAGCAAATGCCTGTAGTCTCATCATTGTTACTTCTCATTCACTTGTGCCCCAGCATCTCTCTGAAACCTGGTTGTGTGTGCAGTATTCCATATCTCCCCGAACTCTCTGGAAATTTACATAAATTTTTGTGGGCTCTGACCCACAAGGAGCTCTGATGGGAATGATTTGGCAGCTTCAGGAAAGCGTTTTCATCTTGCCTTCATTTGTTACAAAGCAAACAATTTCTCCCTGATGAAGAAACCATGGTGAAGGAAAAGGCACTTTGTGCTAAACAGCAACTGGTTGAGGAATTAAATGCCAGGCAACAGACATATCATCGAGGAGGAGGCAATTGTATGATAAACAAAATGGATTTGAAAGGTAATATTAGAAAGTACTTACTGTAACCCCGCACCAAGACTGACAGGAGGACTGCAGAGAGACAAACATAGAGAGACCTCATTGTCAATACTTCACCATTTCACCCTTCTCAATCGCTGACTCTTGTCCTTTTACAGAAAATTACGGAAGTTAGTTGACTTCCTGTGCACTGCTTAAGAAATGTCAGTCTATCTTACAAGATATAAAGAACGAAAGGAAAGTCTGTGTATTTCCAATTGCAGCTGAGAGAATGGCAAATCTATTTTAAAACTGAGGCACCAATCTCAGCAACTGTTGAGAAAAGGAGATGTTGCATTAACTTCTAATACATATACTAATGTAGGAGAAGAGATGGCCTTGTGGTATTATCACTGAGCTGTTAATCCAGAGACCAAGATAATGTTTGGGGGACCCAGGTTTGAATCCAGCTACAGCAGATGGTGGAATTTGAATGAAATAAAATATCTGGAATTAAGAATCTAATGATGACCATGAATCTATTGTTGATTGTCAGGAAAAACCCATCTGGTTCAATAATGTCCTTTTGGGAGGGAAACTGCCATCCTTACCTGGTCTGGCCGACATGTGACTCCAGACCCACAGCAATGTGGTTGACTCTGAACTGCCCTCTGGGCAATTAGGGATGGGCAATAAACGCTGCGAAGCCAGCTATGCCCTCATCCTATTAATGAATTTTTAAAAAATTCCTCAATATCCTCAACATCAAATACTCTGAGAACTGGACGCGGTTACAGACAGACTAAAGTTCCCTCTTCACTGTCCTCAGCAGGACAGGGACAATGTGGTGTTAGGTACAGGGTAAAGTTTCTTCTACTCTTTTAAACTGAAATAAACCTGTAGTAGAGCACCCACTCCCAAGGATAGTACTGCATGAAGTAAGGTACAGAGTAAGGTGCCCCCTGCACATTTACAACTGAAAGGGAACAGAAAATAAAGACCCTGACAACTGTCCCATCAAACATTCCAAGATAGGTACAGCACAGTGTCAGATACAGAGTAGGGTGCTCCCTACACGTTTATAATCGAAAGGGAATGGAAAATAAAGATCCCTGAAACACATCCCCATCAAAAACTCCCAGGACAAAAACAGTGCTGGACCAGATAAAAAGTTAATTTCTTCTCTCTGGCAGACCAGATCCCTCTGTATTGTTGAAGGGAGAGTGAGTTGAGACACAGATGGAGACCGCTGTTCTGGACATTCTGAACACATGTCGTGGGGATAAGGGGTGACCCAGGGTCACAGATCTCTGGCGAGTTAACCACTATGCAAATTCCGTTTGTGTTGGCATTGTGGTCTCTCTCACATACACACACACACACACACATATACAGTTCTTTTTAGTTCCTTTAAATCCAACCACAGGACTTAACAGTGCAACAAATTCTGCAGTGGCTGCTGAAACCAGTGTGTGGTTTACATGTTATTTCTGCACTTCTCACAATTTCGTTTGAGAGCCCCAATGCTTTGAGCTGTAACTTGTGTTTATTTCACTAGGTCTGATCTGCACCAAGTATTTTGGAGTATTTTTACCTGCCTCTCTCTCATTCCAGGAAGAAAACAGCCTGCAATTGGGCAGAAAGAGTCAAGAGGGCAGGTGCGTTGTTGATCATTCAGCACCTACGTCCTTATGTGGAGAGCATCCTGACTCTAACTGGCCCGAACAGGGCCAGGGTATATTGGAGGTTGTTCTCGGCTGACAGTACCAGGAGTTCCTGAGAAAGGCTGTCTCCATAAGTCAACTGATGATGACAGACAACTATAACAGTTTCCTGTGTCTGTGCTAAATGCTAAATCATAGAATCCCTACAGTGTGGAAACAGGCCATTTGGCGCAACAAGCCCACACTGACCCTCTGAAGAGCATCCCGCCCAGACCTATCCCCCTACTCTAACCATGGAACCCTGCATTTCCCATGGCTAATGCACCTAACCTACACACCCCTGAACTATGGGAAATTTAGCATTGCCAATCCACCTAACTTACACCTCTTTAGACTGTGGGAAGAAACCGGAATACCCGGCAGAAATCAGCACAGATACAGACAGAACGTGCAAACTCCACAAAGACAGTTGCCTGAGGTTGGAATCAAACCCGGGTCCCTGGTGCTGTGAGGCAGCAGTGTTAACCACTGGCTCACCATGCTGCCCATGTGTCAGGTGAGCCCTACAGAGGCTAGAGAATACTATCTCTGCCCACAATGATATTTTCAATTTAATTTTAAATTTGCTTTGAATTTTGTGTTTTGGAACAATCACTAGCGTTTCATTTGATCCTTTAATTTTTATTGGTTGTTTCAGAACAATAACAAAAAGAATTTCAGTGTTAAATTGTTGCCCTCAGACTCTTGGGCATTCTGGAGTGCCTTAACTCCACCCACAACAACATTTTTAATTCTAAAGTCACACTGAAACTTTTGATTTTGTTACAGCTCCTTTAAGGGCCTGTTAACTTTAAGTTTGGTCTCATGAGTTAAACTTATATTGGTTATTTCCTAAACAAAGACCATCAACAGACATTGCAATGGCCACAGGTATACGTTCAGCCTGCTTTGAACACTCGGTAGCGCAAGAGCTGCAGTGCATCATTCAGAGGGATGACATTTTAATTACAATAGTGCACTTCCTTTGGAGATATGAGTTTTATTTTTACAATGCCTCTATGAGCTGGTGCTGAAGTATATTTGATTTCATGGGTTGTCAAAAAGAAAGAGTACGAAGAGTAATTTGCTGCAAGTGTTAACAGTTTATGCTGTCATTGGGAAAATGCTAGAATCCATTATTGAGGTGGTGGCATCAGGATTTAGATCATCAATGCAATCAGGCAGAGTCAACATGGTTTTGTGAAAGGGAAATAGTGTTTGATTAATTTATCAAAGTTCTTTGACAAACTGACAATCAACATGGAGAAAGGGGTCCTGATAATGTTCTGAGGAAGGGTCACTGGACCCCAAACATTAACTTTGATTTCTCTCCATAGATACTGCCAGACTTGCTGAGATTTTCCAGCAATTTCTGTTTTTGGTGGAGAAAGGGGTCGCTGTGGTACACCAGGATTTTGAAAAAGGTGTTTGATAAATCTTTATAATGCATTGATGGCATGTGGGATGTTGCTGGTTGGGCCAGCATTTATTTTCAGCATGTTCATGAATGTCCTTCAAAGAAAGGAATCTGCTGTCCTTACCAGGTCTGGCCTGCGTCTGGTTTTGGTTCTACATACTATGGTAAATTTTTGAGCTGAATCTTACATTGTTTTGCCTGACAGGCACAGCTGGCACAGCACAGCATGGCTTGGCATAGCACAACACAGCCTGGTAAGGTAACACAAGGGAAAGAATGGAGACTGTGAGGATGCAGGTTGGTGCTAACTGAGCAAGTGGTCAGAAAACGAGCGAGCGGCCCTGAGGTGCAAAAACAAACCCAAAGAACTGCAGATACTAGAAATCAGAAACAGAAGCAGAAACTGCTGGAAAACCTCAAAGGTGTGGCAGCGTCTGTGGAGAGAAAGCAGAGTTAATGTTTCAGGGCCAGTGACCCTACTTCAGAACTCAGACACACAGATGCTGACAGAAAGGAACTAAATTTAAAGGTCAGTCTGGGAGAATGAATAGCTGCTAATGGAGACAGTTAGTGGCTGATAATGGGTTAATTGTGGTAGCAGTCCATGTGATGACAAGGGCCTGGTATGTGGGCCCTGAGAGGCAGACTGGTCCAATCCGAGAGCTGGGTGCCTGTCCATCTGCACAAAGTGTCCCTGCAGCAACCTTTCAATGTTACTTGTCCCCAGTACAGGTCTGTGCTTCCAAAGTGACCTGGCAATATATCAGAGAGTGGCCATGAAGGTCACGAGGGATTGGAAAATGTCAGGATGCCAATGTCTGTGGACGATAGGTGTGTGCGGATGATGCCTGTGGACCGTGTCCTGAGACGCTGTTTGGTGCTGAGCAACATGGAGGCTCCTCACAGGCAGCAGTGAGCTGAAGTCTCCAGGTACCTGCTCTGACCTCCATGTCGAGAATTTGTGATGTCTAACTTGCTTGGCACCTTTTTGAAAGTCATGAAGCTGAATGTTAATCAGCAGGTTCAGGCTTTTAAAAAGCTATAATGCCCCTGTAATTTACACTTTCCTGACAATGGGTCAGACCCAAACAAATCAGTGGCCATGATTGAAAATTCTCCCTGATGTCCTGGTCAATCCCTGAACCAATGTCAGTGACTCTAATATGCGGATTTTAGCACAATGCTGTTTGTTGGGAAATGAAAAGAGGGAGACTGAAAGGAATAAATGTATTTTCAAAATTAAATGTGAAGTTTACAAATTGCCTGGAACAATTCACAATCGGAAAAATAAGACTCAGCGATTATAACTGTTCCCTTTCTGTGTCGTGATAAACATCATTTGAACGATATAAGTGCACATTTTTCCATCTCTTAATGTTAACTGAGCGATCTAGAAAGCCATTGTTAAAAATGTCCTTGACAAGGCCAGATGTCCACCACCATCTTCCAAGGGATGAGCAGCGAAAGCTGTCCCATCCCAAATAAAAGCCATCGACAGAGGTACAGAAAATAAATATAAATTATATTGACACACGACACATGTATTCAATATCATATTACATATAGATGGATATTGTTATGCCTCACTGAGGTAGCATGTTGGACATCAAGCCTCACTATTCCTGGAGTCATCATAAAAGTTAAAGTTTTTTGGAAGTTCACAAAATTCCCCAGTTTACCTGAGTTTTAGACTAGGTTGACAGAATGCACAGACCAGCTTTCTGTACTTCACAAGGATGATTATTTACCACAAGGAAAGAGACTCTCATTCCAGAGAAATAATGACCAATGATTGATGTATAACACTACTTGTTAAAACTCTAAGATCCTCATAAACTGCCTATTAAATGTACATGTACACACACACACACAGACAGGAAATAAACATTGGTTTTTGGGTGGAGGGAAAGCAGTTTCAGTTGTCCCTGTTCACAGGATCTGCTGAGATGATTGTTGTGCTGAACAGAAAGCTGCTTCTCCAGATGCTGTCACTGGTTTATATGAGATACAGGGTGGCTTTCAAAAGTCTAACATAATAATTAAAGGTCAGAGCTTACTGCAACTGCTAAAGGGAAAAAAATAAGTTGGTTTTCCTCAGATTTAAAGTAGCTTTTATTGCAAGGAGCAGAACTGATGATGAATAGTTACTCAGCTGGTAGATATCTGATCACACCTCCCGGTCTTGTTCACATCCACAAGCTGTTCAGTTACCTGGGAACCAATCACGTAGTTGTTGGCAGCAAAAAGGTCTTTGTCATTGATTACTGGTCATTAGTCCACAGACCAGTCAGATACTTATTGCCGGCAGAATCTCCATTTGTACATGCTGTTGTGTCCAGCTCACCTGCACCACCTTCTGCTACTGTTTGGTGTGGCAGCTGTGTAAGCAGGACTTACAATGAGGGTCAAGGTACTTGTTTTCAAAAACATGCATTAATCCTTCAACAATCCTTGGCTTTCAAACAATTCTGATCCATTTCAGTCCATAATTAAAAATACAGAAAGATAAAAATGCACAAATTTTATAAAACATAAAAAAAAACTTCTGAAGAACAATTGTGTCATGTTTAAAAGCTGGTGAATCACATGGTACTCCTTGAATTTGATCTGGGAAACAGTGCAGCCTTGGTTACACAGGTTCAGTACTTAATGTGAATACTCACTTCTAATGTTCACAACAGCTGCACAGCATACATCT
>NC_063334.1:123678241-123753241 GCF_021869965.1 Rhincodon typus
GTAGAAGGAGACAGAAATCAGTGCTGATTATTGTTATAATTTCAGTTTGAGGGTAATGAGAGGAAAGGGGCACATTTACCCCAACATCAGTCCCTTCAGTGTTAGGGTAATTACAGGAAAAGAAAATATTTACTCAAACAGGTGTCCGTTTTTCTCTTATTCTCTTTATGACCTTTATAAACACATTGGAAGAGAGAAGCTTTTGACTAACGGTCAAGTATCATCCAATGGGATAATGGAGAATCTGTTTACTTTCTGATTGGAACAGAAAAGCAACACCCCAATGGAGATGGACAGGACAACCGGCCAATGAGAGCAGCATTGTAGTGATGGAATGGGGCTTGAAGGTCATGTGATCAAACTTCCATGATCCAGCCACCTGGAATTGGGGACCGCATTAACAAGGAAATGGGTCATCCCAGCCCGAACTGGCACTGTCCCGCATGTGGGAGAATGGGCTTCAGGGCAAGGGGAAGGGGAGAGGATTAGGATTTTGACAGGAAAAAGCTGACTCACTCTCTTCTGAATCAGCAACTGAGAGAGTCCTGCCACCTTGAACTGCAATAGAATAGCCTGTTAGTGAGGAGAATATATTTTAAATGTTTAGAAACATCACTATGTGGAAAAACATTTGTAGCCGGTTACATTTTCTGTTGCTTCAAACACGATGCTGGCATAGGTACAGGAATCAGGCTGAGCTGTAATACAAACAGTATCCACTCTAAAACTCCTTTACTTTGTCAGCTTTTTTACTCAAGAAACAAACAACTTAGAGCAAAACATGATTTATTGTCACATGCACCGAAATACAGTGAAAAGCTCTGTTTATGAGTGGTACAGGCAGATCACAACAAGCAAAGGATACACAGTTCAAAAAGACTTAGAAGTATACAGGTTACATTACAAGTCATATTATTTGAGGCTACAGTCTATTCAACAGTCTGATAAAGATTGGAAAGAAGCTGTTCCTTTACCTGCTTGTGCGTGTATTCGGGCATCTGTATAATCTGCCTGATGGAAAAGGTTGGGAGGTCATTACCAAGGTGTGATTTTGGCTGCCTTTCTATGGCAGCATGCTGTGTAACCTGAGTCCATGGATATCAGATTGACTTCCATGATGGTCAGTCCGGAGGGGCTAATGGTGTTGAAGGCGGAGTTGTAGTTAACAAGCAGGATTCTGAGATAGGTGTCTTTGTTATTCAGATGTTCCAGAGATGAGTGCAGGGCAAGGGATATGGCATTGTCTGTGGTCCTGTTATGTTGGTAGGCAAATTGTAGAGGATTGAGGCAGGTTGAGAGACTGGAGTTGATGTGGGCTGTGACCAGCCTCTCAAAGCACTTCATGATTATTCAAGTCAAAGCTATTGCGTGGTAGTCATTAAGGCACACTGCATGTGTTTTCTTGGCTACGGGGACGATAGTGGTTTTTTTGAAGCAGGTGGGGACTTTTGCTTGCAGGAGAGAGAGTTTGAAGATGTTGGTGAATGCCTCCACCACTTGGTCCACACGGGATCTGAATGCTCGGCCAGGGACACTGTCTGGGCCCATCGCTTTCCTTGGGTTGACTCCCAGGAAGACTGATCTGACTTCTGAGGCGGTGACAATTGGGAACAGGTATGCCCGGGGCTGTAGGGGCAGGCGTTGCCACGCCAGCAGTATTCTGCTCAGACTGAGCATAGAAAATATAATCCTGTATTTACATCACAGCTTTACCATTGGAAGAAAGCTGCATGAGAATCAGGCATCAAACTATTTTGGGGTTATTTGGGTAGGTGGTGCTCCAAAAGGCATGTCTTAAGGAGTGAATTAAAAGGGAGAAAGAGAGGTGGAGAGGTTTAGAGAAGGATTCTCAGAGTCTTGGCAATTGAAAGTTAGGCACCAGTGATGTTGCTGTTACAGTCTGGTTAAACTACCACCAGTCACTCTCTCCAGCCTTATGCCCTCTGGGACTATGGTGAGTTAATATTTAAAGTAAGGGATATGGAGGGGCCAGAACTGAAGGAAGGAAGCATTTTCAATGGATTGGAATTGTATGAGGATGCGACAGAGACAGACACAATGCTGCAGAGGAATTTGAACATGAAGAGGATAACCTTTAATTTTATGCCTTTTTCAACTTGTGAGCAGTATCGGGCACCACACTTTGGGAAGGATATTCTGAGCTGAGAAGAGTGTGGCACGGAATGATGATATCTGGTCTCACAGAGTTAAATTAGAAGGTGTTGGTACGAAGTTGTATAGAGTGTGTGGTTACTTTAAGAGATAAAATGCTTTTCGAAGCTTACAGATTTATGTGGAAAAAAAGTCTGTATATATCTGAAGATGTACAGCCAGTTCTAAAATGGAAGTATGTATCAATTGTCTGTGTGATTGGAAACTTTCGGTGTGTTTTGATGTTTTGGCAACGAGCTGGAATCAGCCAATTAATTTAAACTAAGCACTCAGTGGTTGAAAACCGATTCAATTTAAATCTAACGGTTTTGACAACCTTGGACCAATGCTATTTCAAGAAAATTGATATGTCATCCAAGGTATGTAAGGAGAGGGTTTTTGAAAATCAGTGTGAAAGCGAACTGCCGTCTGAGAAATAAGCACTAGGCTGTCACAAGAAATCACTAAGCTGTCAACAAAAGCCCCATCTATCCATAAAAGGTACCACCATAGCAGTTCATTGCTAAGAGTCTTCACAGAGAAAACATCCCTGACAGCAGACTCAGTGGAAGAAAGGTGTTTTTGACTTGAGAACAGCAGAAAAAAGGCGTTTATGACTGGAGAGACAGTGAAGAAAGCAGAGCATTCTGGAAGACACATTCTATGTGGACTTTGACAGACTAAGTTTTAATTTATTTTTCCTTATTACTTGTGTTATATAAGTGGGACTTGTGTTTATTGGAATAGCACACCAGTAGAATTTTGTTCAGTTAGGGAATAGTCAGGAGTTGGAGGGAATTGCTCGGTTTGTTAGTAGTTCTGATAATTTGTTCACTGTTAGGGTTAAATAAATGAATTATTGCTTGTTACTTATAAAGTGAGTATCAGGGATTTTCTTTCATTTAACCTCCCCTTCTCCATAACAGTGTGGTATCACAAATTAGGTTTGTATCCCTTTGCACCGAGCAGTTTGAGGATGATTTGATTAAAGTTCTGAAGACAAGAAGACTATCAACAACTTTTCCACATTCGCCAAGTCGGAATGACTCAGGTGCCCTTTCAACATGACATGGGGATTCCTGATTCCATGATTCCCAACCTTATTGCAGGATTTCCAATTTTCTCCAAGGCCCATGGTTTAGGTCACAAACCGTGCACCCGGCACCCTTGAGCCAGTTCACTCTATTACAGAGGTAAATGCATCCTGCTCCTCCACAATGTTCATCCAATTTGTTCAGGATTTTAAAGAGTTATAGATCACAGCATCTCACAGACATTATGTACCATAGTCTACATGAGAAAACTTATTGAGAGCTAAATTCAAAGTGTGCCTCCTGCTAAGGCATGCCTTTTATGCCAACCCATTCAGAACCCTCTTACCACCCTCACTTCCATGCCCATTATCAGGTATTTCAAGACAGTAATAGTTTCCTGGAAACAGTTTCTAATCAATCTGTTCGGAGATATTATTACATGCTTCTGGAGCAGGTGTGAATTGAGGCCAGAGCTCCTGGCTCAGAGTCATAGAAATCTTGAGCACAGACATCAAGTCTGCATCGGTTAAAAACAACCATCTAATAATTCTAATTCCATTATTCAGCACTTACTCCATGGCCTTCTTAAATGCTATGAGGATTTCTGCCTGTGCAACCCTTACAATCAGTGAGTTCCAGATTCCCACCACCCTCAGAGTGAAAAGGTTTCATTCATATCTCCTCTAAACCTCTAAAATTCACCAAAGATACTGAGACATCACCATCCATACCCATGAAAATCTTCAGCTAAAAGTTCAATGCCAGCAGATTAATGGGAACATCACCACCTGTGAGTTTTCCTCCAAGGCACTCACAATCCTGACTTGGAAATATGTTGTCACTCCTTGACTGTTGATGGGTCAAAATCCTGGAATTCTCTTCCTAAAGACTTTGTGGGTCTACCTACAGCACATGGACCACAATGGTTCAAGAAGGCAGCTCATCACTATCTTCTCAAATGTTAAAAAGAAAAGGGCAATGATTGTTGGCCAGCCAGTGACACCCACGTCTCATGAATCAATTAAAAAAAATGCCCTGCCCGTTACCTTAAATCAATGCCCCATGGTCACAGATCACTCCAGAGGGGGAAAAGATTTTCATTTCTATCTGATCTATGCCCCTCATAATTTTATACATTGCAATCATGTCTCCCCTGAGGCTCCTCTGCATTAAGGAAAACAGTCTGTCTAATCTCTCTTTATAATTGAAGCTCTCCAGCCCAGGCAACATCCTGGTAAATCACCCCTGCACTCTCTCCAGATCCCTGCTGTAATGTGCATTCCTGAACTACGCACAAATCTCCAGCTATGGCCTAACTAATTTTTCATGCAGTTCCAGCATAACCTACCTGCTCCTACTTAAATTCTAAGCTTCAACTAATAAAGTAAAGTATCCCATATGGCTTTTTAAACACATTATCCACCTATCCTGATACATTAAGTTGTACATGCATACCAAGGTCCCTTTAATCCTTGGGTGTTTCCCAGGGTTTTACTGTTCATCATGGACTCTCTCCCCTTATTTATCCAGCCCAAGTGCATCACCTCACACTTTTCCAGATTGAATTCCATTTGCCACCGGTAGGTCAGTCTCACCAGCCCATATATATCCTCTTGTAGTCTAAGGCTATCCTCCTCACTGTTTACCACCTCAACTATTTGTTTATCAACTGGGAACATACTGATCAAACCTCCTTTATTCCACTTTAAATAATTTATATAAACCATAAATAGCTAGGGACCCAACACTGACCCCTCTGGGATCCCAGTGGACACAAACTTATAGTCAGAAAAATGCCCCTCGACCATCACCATCTGCTTCCTGACAGACAGCCAACTGTGGATTCAATTTGCCAAATTTCCTTGGATCCCATGAGATTTCACCTTTGCTGTCAATCTCACATGTAACACCTGATCAAAAGCCTTGCTGAAGTCTAAATAGACCATTGGGCCCCTCAAGCCTGCTCCACCATTCAATAAGATCATGGCTGAAATTTTCATTGACTCAGCTCCACTTAACTGTTCCCCATAACCCTTAATTCCTTTACTGTTCAAAAATCTGTCTATCCTTGCCTTAAAAGGACGACATCAAATCCATTGTCCTCATCTATGCACCTGGTCACCTCTTCAAAAAAAAGACATAACCTCTCCCTTAACAAAATCATGTTCTTAATTGATCCCTGCCTCTCCAAATGCAGATTTACTCTGTCCCTCAGAAATGCTTCCTATAGTTTCCACACTACTGAGTTTAGACTGACCAGCCTGAAGATTCCTGGTTTTTCCTTTGCTCCCTTCTTTGAGCAATGGTACCACACTGGCTGTCCTCCCATCCTCCAGCACCTCTCCTGTAGCCAGAGATGAATTTGAAATTATTGCCAGTGCCCCTGATATTTCCTCCCTTGCCTCACTCAACGACCTGAGGTACATTTCATCCTGCCCTGGAGATTTATCTACTTTTAAGCTGGAGATGCCACTCAGCAGCTCCTCTCTGTCTATGCTAATTTCTTTAATTATATCACAGGCCATCTCTCCGATTTCTACACCCAAATCATCTCTCTCCCTAGTGAACATCAAAGTAAGTATTCATTTAGAACACTACCTGCATCCTTTGGCTCCAAGCACAAATTATGACCGTGGTCCTCATTGTCTTTTTATCCTTTATGTACCTTTAAAATAACTTTGCACTTTTCTTTATGTTACCTGTTGGTTCACATTCATGTCACCTTTTAGCTCTCCTAATCTCACTTTTAATTCCCGTGTTCACATTTTATAATCTTGCAGAAACTGCCACTGTTTTGACCTGTCAGTATCTGTCATCAGCCTCCCTTTTTCTCATCAGTTCAATGCTGTGTATTCCTCAGTATTCAAGGATCACTGGATTTATTGGTCCCACCCTTTAGCACTCAACTCTCCTTATTTCCTTCTTGAATGCATCCCAATGCATACCTGGTCTTAAATGAACAAAAGAACAAAAGAGAAGTACAGCACAGGAACAGGCCCTTTGGCCCTCCAAGCCTGTGCCGATCATCATGCCCGAACTAATCTAAAAAACAAAGCTTCTGCCCTTATTCGGTCTGTATCCCTCTATTGCCTCCCTATTCATATAACCATCCAGGTTCCTCTTAAATGTCACCAATGTGCCCGCTTCTAACTTCTCTTCTGACAGTGCATTCCAGGCTCCGATCACTCTCTGTGTGAAAAACGTCCCTTGCACATCTCCCTTAAACTTTCCTCCCTCACATTGAACCTGTGCCACCTTGTAATTGAAACTTTGACCCTTCGACAAAGCCTCTGACTATCCACCCTATCTATGCCTCTCATAATTTCATAGATGTCGATCAGGTCTCTCCTCAATTGCCGTCTCTCCGCTGAAAACAATCACAGTCTTTTTAACCTTTCCTCAAAGCCAATGCCCTCGAGACCAGTCAACATCCTGGTAAACCTTCTCTGTACTCTTTCCAAAGCTTCCACGTCCTTCTGGTAGTGTGGCAACCAAAAGTGCAGACAATACTCCAAATGTGGCCAAACAAGGGTTTTATATAGCTGCAACATGGCTTGCCAACTCTTGCACTCCATACTCCGGCCAATGAAGGCAAGCATGCCAAATGCCCTCTTATTCATCTTGACAACGTGTGTTGCCACTTTTAGGGAACTGTGGACCTGCACACTCAGATTCTGCCCACCTAAATTTGATCGTCCAAAATGCATCACCTCTCGTTTTTTTTGGATTAACCTCCATCCGCCACTTCTGTGCCCAAGTCAGGGGAGGCACTGGCCTAGTGGTATTATCGCTGTGCTGTTAATCCAGAGACCCAGATAATGTTCTGGGCACCCAGATTCAAATCCCACCATGGCAGATGGTGGAATTTAAATTCAATAAAAAATATCTGGAATTAAGAATCTAATGATGACAGTGAATTTATTGTCAATTGTCAGGAAAAACCCATCTAGTTGATTAATGCCCTTTAGGGAAGGAAACTGCCACCCTTACCTTGTCTGGCCTACATGTGACTCCAGACCCACAGCCATGTGGTTAACTCTGAACTGTCCTTTGGGCAATTTGGGATGGACAATAAATGCTGCCTAGCCAGTGATGCCCTCATCCCATTAATGAACAACAAAAAGCTTCCAGCCTATCTATCTACTATCCTGTTGTATCCTTTTACAATTGTTGTCACTATTAGCAACTCCACCAATCTTCCTGTCATCTGGCATCTTTCTAATCAGATCACCCACATTTTCCTGCAGATGATCTATATATACTACAAACAGCAGTGGACCTAAGACTGATCCCTGAGGAACACCACTAGTTACCAGCCTCCATTCTGAAAAACACCCTTTCACCGCTACCCTCTGTCTTCTATGCCTACATGTGAGTCCAGTGCCACAAAAGGACACTGGTTTAAGGAACTAAGTGTTAAAGAACGAGAGGGGTTGTTGTGGAGCAGGTTTATACAGGGCTGCAAGGTGCCACGTGCTCAAAGAGGAAGTCATTGTCATTGATAAATGATGGAAAGCAGCAGCCAGTCTTAAAGATAGTACTGCAGTAAGTCTGCATTCAGAAACATTGTACAGAATAATCTTAATTTTATTTAGTAAACGGAGAGAACACAAAATTATGTTTTAATATGAAGAAACAGAAGTTTGCTTCCCCTCACTCCTGGAGGTGAGGAAGGAAATTATTGGGACCTCACGCGGAATTTTTGTATCCTCTTTAGTCACAGGAAAGCTCCCAGAGCACTGGAGAGGAGCCAAAATTGTCCCTTTCTTTAAGAGCAACAGGGGTAATCAGGGAAATTACAGGCTGGTGAGCTTTATATCAGTTGGAGGGAAATTATTGGAGAAGATTCTCAGGGATGGGATTTACTCATATTTGGCAAGAAAATGGACTTGTGAATGATAGGCAGCATGGCTTTGTGCAGGGGAGATTGTATCTCGCAAACTTGATTCAGTTTTTTGAGGAAGTTGGATGATTGATGAGGGCTGGGTGGTGGATGTGGTCAACATGGACTTTCGTAAGGCCTTTGACAAGGTGCCTCATGGCAGGCTGATGCAAAGTTGAAGTCCCATGGGTCCACAGAGAGCTGGTAAGATGGATGCAGAATTGGCTTAGTCATAGACGACAGAGAGTAGTTGTGGAAAGGTGTTTTTCTGACTGGAGATCTGTGACCAGTGGTGTTCTTCAGGGATGAGTGCTAGGACCCCTGCTGTTCATAACATATGTAAATATTTTGGACAATCATGTAGATGGTCTAATTAATAAGTTTGCAGATGACACAGAGATTTGAGGAGGTGTGGATACTGAGGAAGATTGCTAGAGCACACAGCAGGATATGGATAGGCTGGAGACTTGGGCACAGAAATGGCAGGTGAAATTTAATCTGGACAAATGCGAGGTGATGCATTTTGGAAGGTCTAATGCAAGAGGTAAGTCGAGAGTAAATTGCAGATACCTAAGAAGCATTAAAATACAGAGATCTGAAAGTGCAACACCAGTGGATAAAGTGGTCAAGAAGGCGGGTGGCTTTCTTGCCTTTGGGACACAGAGTTTCAAAATTGGCAAGTCAGGCAATGCTGTGTGATAGCTTCACATTATCTATAATATACCAGCAGTGAATGTGTCCACTGGTGTAGGGGTTAAATACTGCCCAGATAGAAATCTCTTCAACCTCAGTCTCAACTGTGCTGAAAATAACATGACCACAACAAACAGACATGAGATAAAGTATGCACTGAGAACTTCACTGTTCATTTTGCATTCTGCATCAGACTAGCAAACCATCCTTGATCTGTTCAATGCTGCAAACAAGAGACTTGGCCAATGCTTGAGAGTTGCCAAAACAAAACTCGAATCACCTGTCAGCGAAATATTCTGCCTCCCGTAAATGTTAAACTCTGGAATACAATTAGCACTCCCAATATCATGCGAGGCACCTCCCTCAAAAGGGTGCTCAAGGCTGAGATCGCTGGCTCTGCCCATCACTGCAAGTCTGAGTCTAGCCCATAGGCGACCATAAAGGCACTCTGTTTCTCAAAGTCCACTGGGGAAGAGCGATCCAACACTGGGTCAGCAGAGACAGCTCAACCTTCTAGAAACTGTTGTAGTGATTGTTTGACAACAAACACTTTCCACTAGGCAGCAAATTTTTTTTCAATCACCAGTTCATGTCAATGTTGGTGGACCCACAATGCCATTGGGGATGGAATTACAGGATTGTGACCAAGTGACAGTGAAGGAACAAGGATATATTTCTGAGTCAGGATGGTGAATGGAATGGAGGGGAATTTGCAGGTGATTGTGATCCCATGTATCTGTAGCAGTGAACAGGAATGAAGTTGACTGCATTGTCACGGCTAGGACACTGAACAACACTTGGACAGTGGACCTGTTTCTCTAAAAAGACAACCTTCGGAAGCTTCTCCCTCTTTATTTTTGAAACATTTCATTGCTTGTGTGTGTTTGAGACTTCTTCAACTCAAAAGCCAATACATAGCAGCTTGTGAACCTTTGGACATCTCGCAGGATGTTTTATAATGTTTCAATTCACAATCACCTCATTAAGTACAAATGATTCTGAGGCTCAGAACACACCAATAACATGTTCCAGTCTCTGACAGGTGCAGATCACAGTTAACTCTCTTGTATCGCAGATGTCTCTTGTGGAATGCCACTGCAACGTGGCAGCAAAATAGGTAATGTCTGCTTCCTGCTTTGGTCGTATCATACATGATAGGAGGAGGCCACTCAGCCCACTGTGCCTATGTTACCCTTTGAAAAAGCAATTGAAATTAGTTTCACTCCCTGTGTTCTTTTCCAAGTGTGTGCATTGACTCTGTCATGTGACCCCTGGTTCTTTTGTCAATCACCTTTATCTGTGTCCATTTACTCACTGACTGTCCTGCCACTGGAAACAATTTTTCATGACTTACTTAAGAAAGACTCTTCTTCAACTGGCACAGCTCAGTCAAATCTCACCTGAATCTTCCCTGCTTAAAAGCCACACCAGTTCCGCCAAAGAACTGAAGTCTCTCTTCTCTGGAACCATTTGATTAATCTGCTTTGCACAAAAACATGTTCCCTAAATTATAATGGACAAAATTGGTCATGATTCTCCAGATGGGCTTGAACTGATGCTTCAGAAATGTTCATCTTTGCTTTTCTAATCCATGTCCTAATCAATAAAAACAAGCATTCCTTTTGCCTTTTTTAATCCATTTCAACTAAATTTCCAAGCTTCAAACACTTGTAATATGCAGTTTGATGATCGTTCTGCTTCTGCAACCATTGCAAAATTGTACCACTTATTGGGCGTCAATACTTCCGATCATGATGAGACACTTTACTCTTCCTGTGTTAACTTTTGTTTGTTTGGCCATTTCACCAGCCTATTTGCTCCATAGGCTGTGTGCACTTTCCTCACTCTTCACTATATTTTTGAACTTTTTGTCATCTGAAAATATTGAAGTTTGTCCTGAATCCCCGACTGCAGATCATTCACATATATCAGTAATGGAATTATATCAACAGCATTGCACACTTCCTTCCAGTCTGAAATACAAGCGCGCACCATGGATTGTTGCTTTCTGGCCCAAAGCCAATTTCAAAACCAGACAGCCACTAACTTTGAATCTCATCAGGTTTAATTTGAAGAAGATACATACATCTTACTTAGCAGCAGGAGCAAGTAACACGCCCATCACGTTTTGTCGGGCAACCACCGAGAAACCAATATTCATTTCAAGCCCACCGACTCCCACAGCTACCTAGAATACTCCTCCTCCCACCCACCTTCCTGCAAAAATGCTATCCCCTATTCCCAATTCCTTTGCCTCTGCCGCATCTGCTCCCAGGATGAGGCATTCCACTCCCGTACATCTCAGTTGTCCTCGTTTTTCAAGGACCGTAACTTCCCCTCCTCGGTGGTCGAGAACGCCCTCAACCGTGTCTCCCACATCTCCCGCACCTCATCCCTCACACCCCGTCCACGCAATAAGAACCAAAAAAGAATCCCCCTCGTCCTCACGTACCACCCCACCAACCTCCGGATCCAACGCATCATCCTCCAACACTTCCGCCATCTGCAATCCGACCCCACCACCAAAGACATTTTTCCCTCCCCACCCTTATCTGCCTTCCGGAGGGACCACTCCCTCCGTGACTCCCTTGTCTGCTCCACACTCCCCTCCAGCTCCACCACACCCGGCAGTTTTCCCTGCAACTGCAGGAAGTGCTACACCTGTCCCCATACCTCCTCCCTCACCCTCATCCCAGGCCCCAAGAAGACTTTCCACATCAAGCAGATGTTCACCTGCACATCTGCCAATGTGGTATACTGCATCCGCTGTACCCGGTGTGGCTTCCTCTACATCGGGGAAACCAAGCGGAGACTCGGGGACCGCTTTGCAGAACACCTACGCTCTGTTCGCAATAAACAACTGCACCTCCCAGTCGCGAACCATTTCAACTCCTCCTCCCATTCCTCAGACGACATGTCCATCCTGGGCCTCCTGCAGTGCCACAACGATGCCACCCGAAGGTTGCAGGAACAGCAACTCATATTCCGCTTGGGAACCCTGCAGCCCAATGGTATCAATGTGAATTTCACAAGTTTCAAAATCTCCCCTCCCCCTACCGCATCCCAAAACCAGTCCAGCTCGTCCCTGCCTCCCTAACCTGTTCTTCCTCCCACCTATCCCCTCCTCCCACCTCTAGCCGCACCTCCATCTCCTACCGACCAACCTCATCCCGCCCCCTTGACCTGTCTGTCCTCCCTGGACTGACCTATCCCCTTCCTAACTCTCTACCTACACTCACCTTTACTGGCTCCGTCCCCGCCTCTTCGACCTGTTTGTTTCCTCTCCACCTATCCTCTCCTCTATCCATCTTCTATCCACCTCCCACTCTCTCCCTATTTATTTCAGAACCCCCTTCCCCTCCCCCTTTTCTGATGAAGGGTCTAGGCCCGAAACGTCAGCCTCTCTGCTCCTATGATGCTGCTTGGACTGCTCTGTTCATCCAGCCCTGCACCTTGTTGTCTCGGATTCTCCAGCATCTGCAGTTCCTACTATCTCTGATTCAAGCGTTTCATCCTTTGTGTTTTGTACAACCCAGGATCACAGGTCTCTCCGTGATGTACTACACCCCTCAGACAGCTGATCTCGCCATATCCTGAGATCTACACTCAGTGCCATGTGCCGTCAAATGCACATCTGTGTCATCTCTCTCCATCAGCACTGCCTCATGCTGATTCAGTGCTGTCCTAACCTAACCCCAGTTCCACTTCATTCTCCATCTCATTCAACATTCTAACAGGGAATATTTTCTCTTGCTTTCAAGCATTAACAAACACAAGCTGCAACAACTCAGAAGTACACATACCTCTCTAGAACCTTCCTCCCCTCCCCATCCCACTTATCTCCAACCATTCTTCTAACTCCACTTCTTGCCAGGCACTTACTATCTCTTCTGACTTCCATTCTCTGACACTAAACGTTCTGTACTCAGCAAAAGTCTGCACCTTCACGTCAATGAATTTCAGAGTATAGACGTTGAGAAGTCTTATTGAGGTTGTGCAGGACATTGGTGAGGCATCCTCTGGAGTTTTGTGTCCAGTTCCGGTCACCCAGTTATAGGAAGGATATTATCAAGCTGGAGAGTGTTCAGATGAGATTTACCAGGATGTTACCCAGTGTGGAAATTTTGAGTTACAACGAAAGGCTGGATAGCTGGGACTTTCACTGGAGTTAGGAGGTTGAGAGACTACCTGACAGAAGTTTATAAAATGATGAGAGGTGTAGATAGAGTTAACGGTAGATGTCTTTTCCATAGGATTTCAAGACAAGGGGGCACATTTTTAAGGTGAGAGGAGAGAGATTTAAGACTGACATAAGAGGCAAGTTTTTTTTATACAGATGGTGGTTTGCTTGTGGAATGAACTTCCTGAGGAAGTGTTGGATATGGGGACAATTACAATGTTTAAAAGAAATTTGGATAAGGACATGAATAGGAATTTTTTGCAGGGATATGGGCCAGGATCAGGCAGGTGGGACTAGTTTAGTTTGCAATTATGTTCGGCATTATCTGGTTGGACCACAGGATCTATTTTCATGCTGTATGACTCTATGACTGTATAAGAGTCCTCTCCCCATCTCATAGACATTTTCACCCCACTCCAAAACTCTCCCTCCACCTGGGTCCCTCCCACTGGCCTTTTATCTGCACTCTACCATTTCATCAAGAACTACTGACATGACTTTGGTTGCTTTATTTTCTCTGTACCTCCTCCATCTTCAATTCAACAGTCTCTCCATCTGAACTGACTACTCAGGCTTCTGTGTCCAAAACAGTCACGAATCTCATCTTATCTGGGATTTCCCCATCCTGCCCATAGCCTCCAAGTCCACATTCCTCAATCCTGTACAGCCCACTTCGACCATTGTCCCAAAATCTACAAACAGGACTGCCCGAGCAGACCCATTCTTCCTTGCTACTTTCTGCCAAATGGAGCTTATCTCTTCTGACCCTGAAGTGATTTTTCTCTCCCCTTGTCCATCCCTATCCAACTAAATTCGTGATCCTTTTGGCACTTTACACCAGTTTAAGAATTACCAATTAGCGGGCTCTAGCCACTTCCTCTTCACCGGTGTGGTGGACCCAGTTATGCCTGTGTCTTTGTGGGGTACATGGAACATTCCTCGTTCCAGTCTCCCTCAGGTCCCTCCCGGCATATATTTCTCTGGTGCATCAAAGACATTTTCAGTGCTGTTTCCCTCTCTCACCCATAATTGGAAAAATTATCAATTTCAATTCCAACTTCCATCTTGTTCTCACTTTCACTTGGTCCATCTGTGAGTCCTTCCTTCCCTGTCTGATTCCATTTTTGGAGATAGGCCAGTCTATTCATCATTTCCCAGAGTTACCTTGAGTATACATCCTCACACATTGCTTCCTGTAAAAGCTCCATTCCATTCTGCCAGTTTCTCTGTCTCCATTGCATCTGTTCTGATGATGCCACCTTCTCTGCAGGGGGCCTCAAATGTCCACCATTTTCAAAAAACAAGGATTGTCCACCATTGTGGTTGACAGGACCCTCAGCTGTGTCTGACCAATCTTCCACACTTCTGCCCTCATATCTTCTCTTCCCTCCAACAACAGGAACAGAGTCCCCCTTGTCCTCACCTGCCATCCCAACAGTGTCCATACCCAAAGGAACATTAGCCACCATTTCTGCCATCTCCAGCAGGATGCCACTACCAGATACACATTCCCCTCCACTCCCCTCCAGGGAACATTCCCTCCAGGACACCATGGTCTATTTCTCCTCCACGCCCAGCACTGCTCACACTCCCATGGCACCTTCCCATGCAATTATGGAAGATGCAACTCTTGCCTGTTCACCACACCCCCTCCTCACTATCTAAGGCCCCAGACATACCCTTCCAGGTGAAACAGCTATTTACTTGCACTTTGCTCAATCTGGTCTGTTGTACTCATGACTCACAATGTGATTTCCTCTAGACTGTGGAAACAAAACGCAGACTGGGTCATAACTTTGCAGAACATGTACATTCTGTCCACAAAAAATGTCCCTGAGCATCCTGTTGCCTGCCACTTTAATACACCACCGTGCCTCTGGCCAATGTCTCTGTCTCAGGCTTGCTGCAGCACTCCAGTGGGGCTCAGCACAAGCTGCAGGAGCAGCGTCTCATTTTCCACTCGGGGTCCCTGAAGTCTTCAGGCCTCAATATTGAGTTTTGAACAATTTTAGAGCTTGACCACGTCATTCCATGTCCTTTATCCATCCCCACACACCAGGCCCTGTCATGAAATGGGCTGTTTTCAGTAAAGCCAAACCATTTTCATCGACTTATTGTCCCCATTGTCAGCCTTTCTTTCTCCCTGGCATACTATCGTCCATCTGTTTGACCATCTAACTTTCATTTTCTCTCTCTTTCTGGGCTCCATCTCTGCCTGTCCACTCATGCCTTTCCCCATCCCCTACCCCTGTCTTCAACGTATATTCCACTTTTACCCAGCTGCAAACATTTCTTAAAATCTGTTACTGGATTTGAAACATCAACTCTGTTTTGTCTCCACAGATGCTGCCAGACATACTGAGTTTCTCCAGCAATTTCAAGTGATTTTTGTTGAAAGGTTTCCAGAATAAGAGGAGGCTGTTCAGCCCATTCTGTATGTGTTGGTTTATAAAGAGCTCTCCAGATTAACCCACCTTCCAGCTCTTGATCATTTCCCTGGAGGTTCATGTTTTTCATGTGCTTATCAAAGTGGGTTTTAAATGTGATGAGGGTTTCTGCCTCTGGCACTCTTTCAGGCAGCGAGGTCCACAAACCCAGAAACAACTATGAGGAAGATTTACCCCTCAACTCCGTTTCAATCCTTCCACTAATTACTGCAAGCTCTTGCTGCCTGGTTATTGAGCTCTCTGTACATAACGTAGAACAGTACGTTGCAGGAACAGGCCCTTCGATCCACTATGTCTGTGCTGAAAATGATGCCATTTAAACAAATCCCCTCTGCCTGCACGTGGTCCATACCTCTGATCCTGCCATTTGTGTATATTTCTAAATGACTTTTAAATGTTGCAGATGTATCTGCTTCAATCATTTTCCCTGGCAGTGCATTCCAGACTCCTACCACCCTCTGTAAAAAAAATTTTCTCACAAATCTCCCTTAAAATTTTCCCGTCACGTTTAACCTATGTTCCCGAGTATTTGACATTTCCACTCTGTGAAAGAGAGTCCGGCTATCCACCAAATCCATGCCTCTGAATTTTATTGACGTCAATCAGGTTTCACCTCAGCCTCCAATGCTCTCGCAAAAACAATCCAAGTTTGTCCAACCTTTCCCAATAGCTAATGCACTCCAATCCACGTTATATCCTGGTAAATCTCTTCTGCACCCTTGTTTTGTGCACAAGTTACCCTTAAATCCCTTCGTGTTGCAGCTTTCTGCAGTTCTTCTCTCCAGTCGAGTTGAGTTTCTGTAGCATTGTCTGCTTGTTTCTCAATCATGTCCCCTACATACAAGTCTAAATCATTCATTAAACCTGAACCGTGAGCGAACTGGCACTGAGCAATATGTGACCTCATGAGGAATAGCATCCCAGTCACAAAACCACCTTCTAACCATAACCTTCAGCTTCCTGCCACTGAGCCAGTTTTGGATCAAATCTGCCACAATCCCCTGCATCACATCATCTTTTGATTTTGTAACCAGTCTGCCACATGGAACCTTGCCAAAAATCTTGCTCGCATCGGTTTTGATGGAAAATCAACCATCCTTCATTAATCCTTAAAAAATTCAATTAAGTTCATCAGACACAACCATCCTTTAACACATCCGTGCAGAGGGAATGGTAATGGCTGGGATTCACGTTCTGAAGCAGCTCCTCAGGGGAGAATTCATGATCACTTCAAACTGAACTGGGAGTTCTGATTGGGGAGAGACGTGAAGTGAGTCATGGCCAAATATTACCTTATTATAATAAGGCCACCATCACGGAGACAAGGTTTCAATTCCAGATTTGTTAATTAAATGCAAATTCCGCAAGTTCCTGTGGTGAGAAGTGAACCTTTCTCCTTAGAGCATGAACCTGACCCTCAGGGTCCCCTCAACAGCCCAGCTATTGGGAGTCATTAGGGATGCGAGATGCATAAGTGGACTCATTTTCTTGACCCTTGCAGAAGCAGCACACAGACTGGCTGTGAACAGCTCAAGACAGCAAGGACCAGGCCTAGCTAATCATTCAGCCAAACGATTCAGAAAATCAGAGATGGTTATTGCCCGAGAATCCAATCAGAGTCGGTGACTAAGGACAGGATTTTCACCCCCATTGCTCAGATAATAATTAAATAGCATGATCAGCTCCCTTAATGGAAACCCACTGTTTTTCACTCAGTTACATTGAATGGTATGAAAGCTAAAAAAGTTCATCCATTATGGGGCTCAATCTGTGCTATCAGTGTTAACGGTTAGGGGTTAGGCTTAGCTTTTGACTGATGCAGACTCAATGGGCCGAAAGGCCTTATTCTGTGCTGTAGAACTATATAACTCAAAGTGAAAGTCTGCCCCTGAATATCTATCCAGGATTCTCACTGTGTTGATGCTTCACACTCTCTCTGTTACAGTGTGCGAAATGGACATTGATCAGTCAGTTAGAGCACAGACAGTACCTGGAGCAGTTGGCTGCTGGGACTGATCAGTCCCGGGAATGCTGGATGAACCTGGATCATTCCTGAAAAACACACAAGGAACATAAATATTCTGTGGGAAACTAATTGCATTTGTCCAGGGCACTGTCAGGAGCATTCTGTTTATAGATCAATCTCCTGCTCTGGTTATAGACAGAACAGATCCCTAAGGGTGATATACACAGTTAATCCTTTGAGCCTTATTAGAAATCACAGATGTTCAGATTTAGACACAATCAGAAATGTCACCCTTGAATTAGTTGTCACCAGAAACAGTCTTGCATTGGCATCAGACTGTGGCTAGAACCCATGGAACTCAAGGTGAAGTTGGCAACTGTAACATAGGGAGGGCTGCAGAAATTTTTCAGAATCGTTCCAGGCAGTACTGGCTCAGCTTTGAGCAACTAGTTACAGGGCAGGTAGGGAGAGTATTGGAGATGAGAGGCACATTCCTGCAGGTATTCTCATCTGCTGTAACTTTGGAGGTGGTTACAGGGCTTGGAAAGTGGAGAATGATCAGGAAATCACATCCCCACCCAGTGAAAATTCAGCTGCTTGCAGAGCAATTGAGAAAATAGTAGGATTCACGAAAACTTCCATTTTATACTCTGCACTTTTGCAAGTCAAATCAGTGTTGGACTCAGTCTTCTTTACTGAAAACAGCAAGAACAATGTTGGTCAATAATATCTCAATGTTGCTGCAGTGAAACTTGTAGCAGGGTTATAGAGCATGAGGTTAAATGTACAAACTGAACATTCTTTGATGGAGCAATCCAGTGCATCCTTCTCCCCTGTCCTACCAATAACCGTGTAACTTGCTCCTTTCCAAATTCTCACCCGCTTGTCTTCTGACAGACCTCCCTATTGGATCTGTTTCTACTTCCCCTCTCAGGCAGTGCATTGCAGATCAGAACACATGAAGGACACAGCTGCTTCATTCTGTGATGCGGAGTATAGGTTAGATTAATATTCGAAATCATTCTACAGAGTAGTTCTAGGATCTGTTGCTGATTCAACTGGTCTTATGCGGGGAAACTGCAAGGTCAGCATTTAACTCCAGCTCCCCACGGATTGAGGAAGAGAAAAATTGGCAACAATGCCCCCTCCTCTTGATCCCCGCACCGTAGATGTTCTCATGAAGGAAACAAAAA
Organism: Rhincodon typus; assembly: GCF_021869965.1. Lineage (NCBI taxonomy): Eukaryota > Metazoa > Chordata > Chondrichthyes > Orectolobiformes > Rhincodontidae > Rhincodon > Rhincodon typus. The sequence goes on from NC_063334.1 coordinate 123,696,788, forward strand.
CGGAAATTGCTGGAGAATCTCAGAAAGTCTGGCAGCATCTGTGGACAGAAAGCAGAGTTAAAGTTTTGAATCCAGTGACCATTCTACAGAACAGACAGTAGTGAGGAAAAGGTGGTATATGTGTTATTGACAGGGGATGGGGGAATGGGGTTGGGGGAATTGAGTAAAAGTATAGATGGAGACAAAGAAGAAATCAGAAGTTGAAAAAGATAGGCATACAAAGGGATGGACAATGGTACTCTGGGGAGAAATTCAATCTGATAACGGGGACCATAACTCGGTGAAAGCAGCCCATGTCATGATGGAGCCTGGGTGTGGTGTCAGGGGAAAGGACGTGAAAGGAGGTGTTCAGGCTCTAAAATTACTGAACTCCATGTTGAGACCTGAAGGCTGCACGGCCCCCAAGCAGAAAATAAGATGTTGTTCTTCGAGCTTGCACTAAACCTTGCTGGAGAACCACTGCAAGTTTGAGACAGGAATGAAAGGGAGATTTTTGCTGATGCTATTTCTGATGTATCAGTCAATATCAGATGATCCATGTGGTTTCATTTCTTGCCTTTGACTTTGTTGCAGCTTCCATACAACTGCGTTGTTTACTTGGCTAAGACAGAATGCAACTAATATTCCACCACCTTGCTGTTGGTCTGGTGCCACGTGTAGGTGGGGCTAGGGGCAGAAATCATGAACGTGGTGCTATTCCTAGCCTTGATACAGACCAACCCCATGGATCCACATCTGCTGCCCCGACCTGACACAGTGAACCCTGTTATCAATCACTGATGTACCACCCAACCCTGTCCTATGCCCGACATGCAGGCCAGGCCAAGTAAAGATGGTAGATTCCATTCCCTAAAGCACATGAACTGAAACAGATGGGATTTCCAACTCTCAACAATGGTCACAAGTGGCCACTAGGTTAGCTTTTCGTACAACTTCCAGATGTTTAAAAATTACGTTCAAATTTCACCTTCTACTGTGGTGGAATTTGAACCCTTGACACTAGAGCCGGGTGCCTGGATTGTCGCCCAGTGACAGTAGCACTGTACCACCACCTCACTTTATAACCCACATGTGAATGCAGGGCACTGATGGAACTATTCCTGATGAAGGTGTGAACGCTTCCATTGTAACCAAGAGGGACACATTAGACTGTTGCACCTTGCTCTCCAGGAGATGATTTCAATGTTAGTATTAGTTTGGGTCGTTTGGAGATTGAACTGAATGTTCTGAGTGTGTCAGTGTCTTTTAACATTGATAGTGGAATGCATCTAAAAGGAACAGCATACCAAATAACACCAAATATTTAAAAAGTCAAATTTCAAACACAAAAGTAAAACACTGCAGATGCTGTAAATTTGAAATAAAAATCAAAATGCTGCAAATGTTCAGCAGGCCAGACAACACCTGTGGAGAGAAACACTGTTATTGTTTTAGTTCAATGACCTTTCGTCATAAAATTAAATCATAAAAGTTCACAGGATCAGTTACACTCTCACTTTACACCCTCCACAGACTTAAGACATTTTAGTATTCATTCATTCAGGATGAGGGTGTGGCTGGCTTGGCCAGCATTTATTACCCATTCCCAATAGTTAAGAATCAAGCACATTGCTGTGGGTCTGGACTCACATCTAGGCCAGAGCGGTTTAGGAATACAATTTATTTCCCTGAAAACACATCAATGAACCAGAAGGAGCTTTACAACAATCAACAGTGAGTCACATCGTCATTTTTAGACTCGTATTTTGAGAATTTAATTTATTTCAAATTCCACCATCTGCCATGGTGAGATTCGAACCCTGGTTCCCAGAATGTTACCTGGATCTCTGGATTAACAGTCTAGCAATAATACCACGAGCCGTTGCCTCCCATGTAGAATGATTTCTTACCATATACCTGCAGCCGTGTCTCTTTCTGTACCAGATACTGCAAAGCGGGTTCTGACATGTATTTCACCAGACACAGGTAATGATGATTGTCCCTCACATTTAGCTGGTTTATCTTTGTCGAGACATTTCCTTCCTTTGGCTTCTCAATGAGCTCATACCAATTTCCACCAGGTACAGTTGACCAATTTCGCTGTGATTGGTTGGAGTCTCTTGTCTTGATGATACAGGGTAAAGTAACTGAATCTCCCTCTATACCACTCACCACTGAGATATTTCCCTGAGCAGCTGAGGAAGGGACAAACATCAGAATGATTGAGTTCCGTGTGCAGACGTTCTCAATTCAATTTGTTAAATTTCTTTCAACTTCACAATAAAATCAGCAATTAAACACCCCACACATGTTTACCACAGGTCTGGACAAGCCTGTTGTAGTCCAGCAACACAATATCAGAATGGTGCATTGCCTCCCAGGTACTATGGTAAAGAATGTCTGGTAGAAGGTGCAGAATGCTCTAAAAGGAGGGAGAGACCATCCGGAGGTTGCTGTACACATTGGATCCAATGATATAGGAAGAGAAAAGGGTGAGGTTCTGAGAAGACAATACAGGTAGTAAGGCAGGAGGTTAAAAAGTAGGTCCTTGAGTGGAGTAATATCTGGATTACACCCAGTGCCACGTGCTGGTCATAATAGGAATAGAAAGATAGAGCAGATGAATAATTGCCTCGGAGCTGGTGCGTAGGAAAAGGATACAAATTTTTGGATCATTGGAATCTATTCTGGGGTAGAAGTAACCTATATAAAAAGGATCTGTTGAGGCTGGATTGGGAGGGGACTAATGTACTGGAAGGGAGATTTGCTGGAACCACAAGGAAGGAGGTGGGTTTTGGGGGTTGCAGGGTGATGGTGAGAAAACGGATCAGTCTGAGTCTGATGCAGTCGGGTAAAGCAGCAACTCAAAACATCAACATAGGCGGCACAAAGCAGGGAGTGAGGTAGAACTGATAAATTAAAATGCATTTGTTTCAATGCAAGAGGACTGGCAAGCAAGACAGATGAACTCAGGGCATGGGATATCATAGCTACTACAGAGGCTTGGTTCAGGGTTGGACAGGACTGACAGTTTAATGTTCCAGTGTACAGATGTGATAGGAAGGATAGAAAGGGGGTGGGGGGGGGCAAGAGAGGAGGGTATGTGGAACTTTTGATTCGAATAACATTACACTGTACTGAGGCAGGATATTCCAAGTTGTGCGTCCAGTGAAGTTAATTGGGTGGAATTGAGAAATTAAAAGGGATGATCCCTTCATTGAGATTGAGACCCCTCGTAGTCAGCAGGAAATTGAGAAGCCAATAAAAATAATAGGTTGGTAATGTAAGGGGATTTTAACTTTTCAACATAAACTGGGACTTTCATTATGTTTAGGGATCGGATGGAGAGGAATTTGTGAAGTGTGTACAAGAAAATGTTCTTATTCAGTGTGTGAATGTACCTAGCAGAGAAGAAGCAAAACCTGACCTTCTCTGGGGAAATAAGGCAGGGCAAGTGAACGAAATGTCAGTGTGGGAGCACTTTGGGGCAAGTGATCATAATTCTATTTGTTTTAATATAGTTATAGAAAAGGATAGATCTGATCTAAAAGTTAAATACCTAAATTCGAGAAAAGTCAATTTTGACGGTATTAGACAAAAACTTACAACAGTCAATTGGGGGCAGATATTTGCAGATAAAGGGATGGCTGGAAAGTTGGAAGCCTTCAAGAAGATATAGCGAGAGTCCAGAGACAGTATGTTCCTGTCAGGGTGAAGGGCAAGGCTGGTAGGTGTAGAGATGCTGGGTGACTAGAGAAATTGAGGTCATGATCAAGAAAAAGAAGGAAGCCTATGTCAGGTATAGATAGTAGCGATTGAGTGAATCCCCAGAGGAGTGTAAGGGCGGTAGGAGTATACTTAAGAGGGAACTCAGGAGGGCAAAAGGAGGCCACAACATACCTTTGGCAAATAGGGTTAAGGATAAAACAAAGGGTTCCTAGAAACACATTAGGGACAAAAGATTAACTGGGGAGAGAATAAAGCCACTTAAAAGATTAGCAAGGCCACCTATGTGTGGAAGTGCAGGAAATGGGTGAGATATTAAATAAGCATTTTTCATCAGTGTTTACTATAGAGAAGGATATGGAAGCTCAAGAACTTGGGGAAATTAATAGCGATATCTTGAAATGTATCCATATGCCAGAGAAGGAGACGCTGGGAGTCATAAAAAGCATAAAGGTGGATAAATTCCCAAGACCAGATCAGGTATATCCTAGAACTTCGTGGGAAGCTAGGGAAGTGATTGGTGGGCCCCTTGCTGAGATATATTTGTACCATAGCCATGGGTGAGGTACCAGAAGATTGGAGTTTGGCTAACGTGTAGCATTATTTAAGAAAGAAGGGAAGGAAAAGGCAGGGAACTAATGACGGGTGAGCCGGTGGCAGGCAAGTTGTTGGAGGGGATTTTGCAGGACAGGATTTACATGTATTTGGAAAGGCAAGGGCTGATTAGGGATAGACAACATGGCTTTGTGTGTGGGAAGTCGTGTCTCACTAACTACATTGAATTGTTTGAACAAGTGACGAAAAGATTTGATGAAGGCAAAGTGGTAGGTGTTGTTTACATGGACTTGAATAAGGTGTTTACCAAGGTTCCTCATGGTAGACTGGTTAATAAAGATGAGATCACATGGAATACAGTGAGAGCTATCCATCTGGATACATGACTGCCTTGAAGGTAGGAGACAGAGGGTGGTGGTGGAGGGTTATTTTTTGTACTGAAAGACTGTGACCAGCGGTCTGCTACAAGGTTTGGTGTGGGGTCCACTGCTGTTTTGTTGTTTATATAAATGATTTGGATTTGAATATAACAGGTATGGTTTGTCAGTTTGCAGATAACACCAAAACTGGTTGTGCAGTGGACAGCAAAGAAGACTACCTCAGAGTACAATGGGATCTTGATCAAATGGGCCAATGGACCAAGAAGTGGCAAATGGAGTTTAATCTAGATAAATGTGAGATGCTGCATTTTGATAGGGCAAATCAGGGCAGGGCTTCTACACTTAATGATAAGACCAGGTGAGTGTTGGTGAACTAAGAGATCTTGGAGTACAGGTTCATACTTCTTTGAAAGTGGAATCAGAGGTAGACAGGGTAGTGAGGAAGGCACTTGGTACGCTTGCCTTTATTGGTCAGTACATTGAGTATAGGGGTTGGGAGGTCATGCTGTGGCTATACAGGACACTGGTTAGGCCACTTTTGGAATACTGCGTTCACTTCTGGTCTCCCTGCTGTAGGAAAGATGTTGCTAAATTTGAAAGGGTTCAGAAAAGATTTACAAGGATGTTACCAGGGTTGGAGGGTTTGAGAATAGAGAGAGACTGAAAAGGCTGGGGCTACTTTCCCTAGAGCATCAGGGGCTGAGGTGTAACCTTTTAGAACGATGAATAGTCAAGATCTTTCCCCCAGGGAAGGGGAGTCCAAACTAAAGGGTATAGTTTTAAGGTGAGAGGGGAAAGACTTAAAAGGGAGCAACGGGCCAACTTTTTCACACAGAGGATGGTGCATGAATGGAATGAACTGCCAGGGGATGTGGTGGAGGCTGGTACAACTACAACAATTGAAAGGCACCTGGATGGTATATGAAGAGGAGAGTTTAGAGCGATATGGGACAAATGCTGGCAAATGGAACTAGGTTAATTTTGGAATTCTGTTTGGCACGGATGAGTTGGACCAGAGTGTCTGTTTTCATGTCGTATGTCTCTATGACTCTGTAACATTCCTTTTATACTTTGTACAGGTTTTGTGCAACTGTGTGTCTTCCTTGGTCATTTCTGACGGTGTCTTAGAGTCAAATCTGTTGCTGTGGGACTGGAATCACATGCAGACCAGACCAGGTAAGAATGGCAATTCCCTTTCTTAAAGAACGTCAGTGAACCACATGGATTTTTTCCAACAATTGATGGTGGTTTCATGGTTTCCACTGGGTTAGTGTTTAATTCCAGATGAAATAACTGAATTAAAATTCAAGCAGCTGCCATTGTGGGAAGTGAAACTCTGTCCCCAGTGTATTGGATTGCTCATGAATTAGCTTTACCATTAGTTCACTGCCTCTCATTATAACCGCTTCCCCGATCTCACTAAATAACAGACTCAGAATAGAGTCTCCAAGTTTCAGTTCCTAACACTGACATTTATTCCCACGTTGTGTTCATATTCCCTCTCTCTCTCTCTCGCCTTCCCTTCACAGAGTTCTCTGACAATTGTTGGTCAATGACAGTCTAAGCTGGTGTGTGGGCTGAGGAAAGAGTTGCCGCTTGTCTTACCTTGCAGCTTCACCCACTCAGACACTGACTTCACACTTACCTGCTCTGTGGTATGGATTAAACCTGATATGGGTATTATCTTTAACTGTACATATACTGGTCCAGACCATTCCCAGGGTAAGCTGTATGAGAATGTGATACAACAGGATGGTGGAAATTGATTCAGATTCTTAGGGAACTTCAGGAACAATGATATCTCAATAATGATGGAGGGACTGAACCAAGAAGATGCTGGTCTTTATGAGTGTCATGTGAAGTTCAATATTGGCAGTTTTCAACCACAGTCTCCAACAATGCCGGAAGTGGAAGGTAAGGAACAATATCCAGATGGTGTCACTGCCCTGATAGCTCAATGGGGACGGGTTCCACCTGGTCCAGGAGCACTCGCATTGGCTCCTTCTCCTGGGCTCTTTCACTTGGTTTAAGGCAGGATGCAGTGACAAGGAGAGTGAGAGAGATGACGCGAGGATTTCTTGACCATTCCATCACCGTCTCTCAGAGACTTCATGCAGTCTCTCACAGACTGATTCATTTGCCATGTTCAAACTATCTTCAGCGTTCTGGGACAGTGAACAGAGAAAACATCACCAAGGATCCAAGCTCCAAGATCCTCACTGGTTCCATGAAGATGGTCCTGAGATTCAGACTTATTTTTCGATTTAGTTCTAGATTTCTTACAGTCATTGCATTTCAGTCAAATAAGGTTTTTATTTTGATTCATTTTTAATTCATTTATAGTAAAAAATGCAAAAGAAAGAAAAATTTGCATACATTTGTTTATTGTCAAAAATGCAAAAAGAAACAAAAACTTGCACAATTTTTTATCAAATGGAGTTCTGTTAACAGCCCTTTTGAATTGGCGTATATGTGGACGGTTCAACTTTTTATCTCTATGAAATTATATGTGTAGAAGAGACTAAAAACCAAAAGAATTGCGGATGCTGTAAATCAGGAACAAAAACAGAAGTTTCTGGAAAAGCTCAGCAGGTCTTGTAGCATCTGTGAAGGAAAAAACAGAGTAAACATTTCGGGACCGGTGATCCTTCCTCAGAACCAGTTGCCTCAGAACCTGCTGAGCTTTTCCAGCAACTGTGTTTTTGTTTCTGTGTAGAAGAGACCTTTTTTTAACATTGCTCAAGCGATTATTTTTTATGTCACAGGCATGAGGTTTCTTTTAAACAGAGTTGTGTTTCCAGAGCTTTTGGAGAGATCGACACGTGAACAGCTCTGGACTGGTTTTTTTTTAATCAGAAGATTAAAATCTATCTGCTAGACCACTTGAGTTGAGCAGGAATCATTTTTGCTTTTTTTAATTCGATTGTTCAGCTAAGTGGCTGATTTTATTGTTGATTTATATGCTTGACTTTATTTTAATCCTTTTTGCGTGCTTAATATTAATTCTTCGGCGAAAGAAAGGTAGTTTATTTTCTAGAAAAGGTACTAATGTAAGCTGCTTATTTTTATGCTTATTGACATTGAGGGCATACAAGACATATAGAGCTAGATGGCTCGTAGATTTAGAGAAGTGATTACACAGCGGGATCAGTCAGATCGATGGATGACTGCCAGGAAAGGTAAGAAGGTACTTCAAGTGATAGTTCCAGTGGCTATTCCTCTCTCAAACAGATACTCAGTTTTGGGTACCGTTGAATGGTTAGTCTCTCAGAGGAAAGTAGAAGAGACAGTCAGATCGTGGGCACGAAGAATGAATCTTAAGCTAGTCAGGCTTTCACTAAACGTAGAAGAATAATTGTTATAGGAAACTCTCCTGTCAAGGGCACAGACAGGAGATTCTGTGGCAGTAAGCAGGATCATTGGCAGCAGCATGGCAGCGAGAGTAGACCATTCATAGAATGGAGACTGCCCCCTTGCAGTCAGATGCAGCGGCAGCAGTAACGGCAGCACTTTTGCGCCTCCTCCTGGTGATTGGGTGTGGCAGTGACAGTGGCTGCCTATCTCCACCCTGCGACTGGCATGGCCAAGGCAGCAAAAGGCTCCCCACCGTGGCTAGGCCCAGGAGCCTGAATCGAAGGCTGAATGTTCCATACACATTTAATGAAATGAAATTCGAAAATCTGGGCATTTTTCTTTCTTTAGATCTGGACATGTTTCTATCCTTTTGGCTTTGTTTGTTTTACATCTGCTGTTGAATTTTTAATTCTGGATTTTGTAAAGAAAATGGCTTTGCTACATGGTGACTTTGTACACTTTTCACTGTGCTCCTTTGTGCCTATCCTTCAGTGCATGTGACACTAAAACGTAATTCTTATTCTAAGCAAATCTCAGGGAACTGTAAAACTAATAGGGTAATAACAGTGGGGGATTTCAACTTCCCCAGTATTTAGTGGGACGGATAAAGCTTAGAGGTGCCAGAATTCTCAAAATATGTCCAGGATGGATTTTGCTAACATACAGAGAATCCTACTAGAGACGGGGTGATGCTGGATTGAATTGTAGGAAACCACATGTGAGAGATTGATGTGTCAATGCGGAGCATTTTGGTGACAGGGACTATAAATCAGTAAGATTTCAGGTCATTAGGGATGCAAACAAAGTTCTGAATGGGGAGAAGGCTGGTTTTAATATGACAGAGTGAGACAGACAAAATGGCAATCTGTGTGTGGAGACAAAGTCGTAGGTGCAGGTTAAAATGAGTATTTCACATCTGTATTCATGAGAGAGAGAAGTACAGGTCTAGATATCAGGGATGGTGACTGTAATAAATGTGGACAAGGTCGCAGATAGAAGATGGAAGAAATAGTGGTTTTATCAGGCTAAATCCCAAGACCCAGATGAGATGCATCCCAGGATGTGTGGGCCAAGGGAAAGAATGCGAGGGCTCAGATATTAATTTTCAAATCCTTGCTGGCCAAAGGAGGGGTGTCAGAGGACTGAAGGACTGCTAAAATGGTATCATTATTTAAGAAAGGTGTTAGAGATAAACCAGGAAATTACAGGCCAATGGGATGGGGAAATTATTGGAAATAATTCTGAGGGACAGATGGGATCTTTACTTGGAGAGACTATGGTTATTCAAGGATAATCAGCATGGCTTTGTAAAGGAATTCAATTGAATTGAACTGGATTTATTTTTTTGATGAGTTGACTGAGTATGCAGATGAAGGTAATGTAGTTGATGTTGACTACATGGACTTCAGTAAGCTTCACTTAAGAATGTCTTACGCAAGTGGCTTTTTGTACATTTATTAGATAGGATTATTTCTGTCCCTCCAGAAAAGATATTAACATAAACTAACTCAGTGACGCTTTATAGCCCTCCTCCTTGGAGTTCTAAAATAGCTCCAGACTTATTTTCAGATCTGATGGTCAGGAGGTTTCCTTCCAACTAAAAATCTAGAAAAAAGGTATGACTTCCATCCTTCTGAACTCAACCTACTAGTGGTAATTAACTATCTGTTTCTACAGACCATATAACTCAACTGTATAAATATTCAGCAATTAAGTCCCCAGGTCACATAGCTTAAGGGATGCATTTTCTCAGAAAGATTGTTTACAGTTCACTGTTCCAAATCAGGTTCTGACCCTCATTTAAAAAAAAATGATTTACTGAACTGAAAACTAAAATCTATTTCTGTTCATGAGTGGATACAGTCTCTCTCTCATGACGCAATCCTGACTGCATCATGATTTCGACCATCTCAGTCAAATCTCCTGTCAGCCTTCCCTTTGGCTCAGATTCATTCTTAACCCAGTGATATAATGACCTCTCGTTATTTTGTTGGCTCCAATTGTGCAGTTCATAACAAGAAGAAGCATTCTAACTGTATCCAGTCTGTTAAAAGATTGCACAATTTGGAATATGTCTGTTAGATTATCACTGTGTTATGTTCTTCTCTTGGATGCAAAAAGAACAGACACAGACAGGATTGGTGGAACAATAATGTGAGTTTTGATTTGAAGGGAGTATTTTGATATTCTGGGAGGTTATGTTTATGGTAAATCTGACTTGTATTCCTGTTGCTTCAGACTGTCTAACAAGCTATGGGACTGGCCCATTGTATCCAGATGAATTATGTCGTTATTGACAGCAGTTTAAAGTTCATCCACTTAAAGGTATATGTTGTCACACCATCTCCTTTGTGATGAAGTGGCATAATTGATTCCCCAATTTCCCTTAAATGTTCATCTGGTGAATTAGGGTCCATTCGTGATAACAGCATCTGGCAATGACCTGCATAGACTGAAGGCTAAAACTGAAGTGACTTGTACCCAGAGATTTTTGAAGCACGGACATTGATTCCCCACTGGACAACAACAACGTCATACACATTGAACAGGACAGAATGAAATGATGCTCAATGTCAAAAACAAAAATAGGAATTGCTGGAAAAGCTCAGCAGTGGAGAGGAATCAGAGTCAACAGTTTAGGTTGAATGACCCTTCCTCAATATAGCCCAATGAGTTACAGTGCTGAAGCAAGAGTAAGTTGAACTAAAAGACACTGGAGAAGCTGCAAAAGAAAAATTGCCACGGATGACAGCAGGTCTGAGCATTCACGAGAAGATATCAACATGGAAGATTGTTGCTACATAGCCACCTCCTGAAGCAGTGAAGAAAGACAGGAACAGGTTATTGGTCAGCAGTTGTACTGAAAAGTGAAGGTTCTGTGTGACTCAATCAAATCCAAGTGACTGCTAGCAGATGGGAAACAATGGCATAGTAGTATTATCAGCAAAATGTTGATCTAGTGATCGAGAGAATGTTCTGTTGGTTGATATTCAAATCTCATCATGGCACGGTTTCATTTTTGTTTTCAAAAAATTTGCATTAAGAGTTTCATGATGACTGTAACTTCTCGGGAAGGAAATCTGCCATCCTCTTCTGTTCTGATCCACATGTGTCTCCAAACCCACAGCAATGTGGGCGATTCTGAACTGCCCTCTGAACAATTAGGGATGCACAATGAATGCTGACCCAGCCAGTGACATCTGCAACCAATGAATGAATGATAAAAACAAGGAGTCCATGGAAGGTAACAAAACCAAACCCATGTTGTCCTCAGGGTTCAGGGAATTTTTGATGACAAGCAATAAGATTGACTGCTCTGAGAGTCAAAATGTTCAGGAGGATTGTGGAGAGGATAGTCCAGCTTACAATCATGAGTCCCAAAGCCAGGTAATGCAACAGATTCAAGGAATAAAATGTCTTGGCAAAACTATAACAATGCAAAAGGAAACTCTTATAAAAAATAGAGCATTCGTGAAGAGGATTTAAGGAGAGGAAATCCTGAACAGACTCCAGCTCGTTGCTCCAGAATCGGGAAAGCTGACTGATGGAGAAGTTGAAAGTTATGAGAAGTCGTATAGGATAGACAAATAGCAATGTGGAGAGACCTGAAACTAGGAACTGCAAATATAACAGTCACCATCAAATCACCAAGGGATTCAGGGGAAGCTTCTGTCTGTAGGGAGTGTTTAGAATGTTGTACCTGCTTGTTCACCCAGTGTTTGACACAGTGACTATTGTTGTATTTAAGGGGAAGCTTGATTAAATCTTGAGGGAGGAAGCAACAGAGAGAAAAGCTGACAAAGTGAGAAAATGAAGAGTGGGGAGGTACTTGTGCAGAACACGATCATTGCCAAAGACCAATAGAGAGGATGGGCTGATTCTGCAAGTCCCAAGTGCATGGGCCTTCATTTGCTTTTAAGAATACTTAATAAGCACTGCAGGAATTTTTTATTCATTCATGGGGTTTGGATGTTGCGAGTCAGGCCAGCACTTCTTGCCCATCCCAAATCGCCCTTGAGAAGGCAGGGGTGATGAGCTGTCTCCTTGATGTTATAACCCTCACTGATGCATATCATAGAATCCCTACAGTATGGAAACAGGCCCTTTGGCCTAACAAGTCCACACCGACCCTCATACCATCCCAGCCAAACCCATTCTCCCTATAACCCACCTAATCTACACATCCCTGAACACTACAGGCAATTTAGCATGGCCATAGCACATCTTTGGACTGTGGGAGGAAACCGGAGCACCTGGAGACGCGGGGAGAATGTGCAAACTCCACTAGGACAGTACGCGAGGGTGGAATCGAACCCGGGTCCCTGGCGCTGTGAGGCAGTAGTGTTAACCACTTATGTTAAGTCAAACTGATTTCAAATGTGACAATGTTGTGATTGCTTTCCCTTCGAGAATCCTCAATTACAGCATCCCTTCATAATCTTCTATCATTACGCATTGCCAGATCTAAAATAATAGGATCCCAGGCTGATTCTGCAATGTGTTTCTCTAAGAAACAATCTCTTCTGCATTTTACACATTCATTTCCCTTGTTACCTTTGCCTGTCTAATTTGATGAGTCAATAAGCAGATTAAAATCACCATGACAATTATACTACTGATCTTGGACACCTCCACCATTTCTTGATTTCTATAATTTATCCTGCAGTGAAACAACATTTCTGCGGCCTACAAACAGCTCCCCGCAGTGACTTCTTTCCTTGAGATTCCTTATTTCCAGCCAAACCAATTCCACATCATGATCTCAGAGATAGTAGGAACTGCCGACTCTGGAGTCTGAGATAACAAGGCGTAGAGCTGGATGAACACAGCAGGCCAGGCAGCATCAGTGGAGCAGGAAAGCTGACGTTTCAGGTCTGGACCCTTCTTCAGAAAATGATCCTACCTCCTTTCACTATTTGAAATATTTTTCCAGACAGATAAAGAGTCCAAAGTTTTAATTTTTGAAGTCATTTCTTATCCTGGTGCTAATTTTTATGACACACTTATGTATATATTTTCTCCCCCTTTCTGTCAACTTTGATTGTCATTCAGCTCTCCACCACCCTGCATTCCCTGCTGTGTTGTTTTTTGTTTGATTTTTTTGAGAGGGAAGCTCATACAGTATGTAAAGATTATGAGTGCACAAATAGGGCAAATAAGAAGACACCTTTTTTTAATCAGTGGAGGCATCTGTAACTATTGAATATGGATTTAAAGTAAGAGATAGAGGGTAAGAGGAGAGTTGAGGAGTTAGTTTTTCACACAGAGGTTGATAAGAGTCTGGCACTCACTGCCTGAAAGGGTGCTTGAGTTAAAAATGCATGTAACATTTAAACACTATTTAGCTATTCAGTAGAGTTTCCAGTTGCCTCTTCAGTAGCCTGCATCACTGCTGTCTCATTTCTTTTTGATATTTTAAGCATCCCTGCAATTGAATCCCACCTCCCACCCCCACTCCTACTGCAGTAATTGTTTAAAGCAAAAAGTTGTTGGTAAAAAGGCATATGGACCAAGTGCCACAAAATGGGAGAAGTATAGTCAGAAGTAACGCAGTGTGGAACTGGAGGAGCACAGTGGGCCAGGCAGCATCAGAGGAGCAGGAAAGTTGATGTTTTGGGTCAGGACCCTCCTTCAGAAATGGGGGAGGGGGAAGGGAGCTCTGAAATAAATAGAGAGAGGAGGTGTGTGACTGAGGAAGGTAAGGGGGATGGTGATAGGTGAGTGCAGGTAGGCAGTGGTGGGGATTAGTCAAGTGAGGTGGGAGGAGTGGATAGGTGGGAGAGAAGACGTACAGGTTGTGTGAGGTCAAGGAGATGGGGATAAGAGGGAGGGTTGGTCATGGGATGAGGCCAGGGGTGGGGAGATTTCAAAACTTGTAAAGTCCACATTGATTCCATTGGGTGGTAGGCTCCCAAGGCTGAATATGAGATGCTGCTCCTCCAGTTTCCAGGTGGCGTCATTGTGACTCTGAAGGAGGCCCAGGATGGACATGTCGCCCAGGGAGTGGGAGGGGGAGTTGAAGTGGTTTGCGACTGGAAGGTGTTGTCATTTGTCGTGAACAGAGCGCAGATGCTCTACAAAGACTCCGAGCCTCTGCTTGGTCTCACCAACGTAGAGGAGGCCACATTGGGAGGCAAATGCCTTTAGTCTCATTATTGTTACTTCTCAGTCAGGTATGCTCCAAGATCTCTCTGAAACCCGGTTGCATCTGCAGTATTCAGTATCTCCCCTCACTCTCTGGAAAGTCACATGAGTTTCTGTGGGCTCTGTCCCACTTGGAGCTCTGATGGGAATCTTTGGGCAACTTCATTTTTTTGTAAAGCAAATGATTGCTCCCTGATGAAGAAACCACGGTTAAGGAAAAGGCCAGGCAGCAGACAGGATTTGAAAGGTCAGTCTTAGAAAGTGCTTCTTGTAACCCTACACTGAGACTGACAGGAGGACTGCAGAAAGACAAACAAGTAGAGACCTCATAATCAAAACTTCAGCTTTTCACCCTTCTCACTCGCTTACTCTTGTTCTTTTACAGAAAAATGCAGAAGTTACTGCTCTTCCTGGGCGCTACCGAAGAACTGTTGATCAACTTAAGTGGTATGAACAAGAAATGGGAAGTCTGTGTGCGGTCAATAGCAACTGAGAGAATGTCAAAACTGTTGTAAAACTAAAGCACCAACTCCTGCAACAGTTGAGAAAATGAGAGCTTGCATCAGCTTCCAACACATTCCTCAAAATCCTCAGTGTTGACATCAGACACTCTGAGAGCTGGGGCAGCATGGTTTTAGAGAGAGAATAAATCTCCCTCTACACTGTCCCCATTCCTCAGCAAACACTCCCAGGTCAGGGAAAGCGTGAGATTAGAGGCAGAGTAAAATTTCCTCGACTTTTTTAAAATGAAATTAAAGCTCTGTCAACACTGTGTCCATCAACCACTCCCAGGGCAGGATCAACACAGGATAAGACACAGATTTAAGCCCCCACTTCACTGTACCCATCAAATAGTCCCAAGGCAGGGAAAGCACGGGTTTGAATACAGAGTTAAGCTCTCTCTACATTGTCCTCATCAATCACTGTCAGGGCAGGAACAGCTCCTTCTCTCTGGTAGCTTAGACCTCCATATGTTTGTTTTTTATTTATTTGTGGAATGAGAGCTTTGCTGGCTAGGTCAGCATTTATTGTCTAACCCAAATTGCCCAGAGGGCAGTTTATTGTCAACCACATTGCTGTGGGTCTGAAATCACATGTAGGCCAGACTAGATTAGGATGGCACTTTTCTTCCCAAAAGGACACCCGTGAACCAGATGGGATTTTCCTACAGTCAACACTGGATTCATGGCCATCATCACACTCTTAATTCCAGACACTTATTGAATTCAAATTCCAACATCACCTTGGCAGGAGTCAAACCTGAGTCCTCAAAACATTACTTGGGTCTCTGGATTAACAGTCCAGCGATAAGACCACGAGGCCATTGCCTCCCGTCTGTATTGCTGAAGGGAGAGTGACTGGAGACACAGATGGAAGCTGCTGTCCTGGACCTTCTGTCCTGAGCGTACAACGTGGGGATTAGGGCTGATCTAGTATTACAGATCTCTGGAAAGTTAATTACAAATCTATGTGTAGACAGATGCAAATTCAGTGAGTCTGGTTTGTGTTGACATTATACACACACAGAGACACACACACACACACACACGTACACACAAACACGCACATACACACATATATACATACGCACATGTGCACGCACACACACAGCCACACACACTCATTTATTTTTTGTTCTTTTAAAAGCAACCAAAGGATTTAACAGTGCAACAAGTTCTGTTCTGACTGCTAAAGCCACTGTGTGGTCTGCATGTAATTTCTGCAGTTCCACAGTTTCCTTCTCAGAGCCCCGATCCCCGATGCTTTGGGCAATATCTTGTGTCTTTTTAGCTAAGTCCAAGTTTTTTGTAGCATTTTTACCTGTCTCTCTCTCTCTCATTCCAAGGGGAAATCAGCCTGCAATAGGGAAGAAAGTCAAGACTCAAGGTGTGCTGCTGATCATTCGCCTCCTCAGTCCTTATGTGGACAGCATCCTGACTCTGACTGCCCTGAGCAGTGCCTGTACATATCAGTAGTTGCACTTGGCTCAGTGTGCGAGGAGACCCCCCAGAAAGGCCGTCACCCTGACCCAACTGCTGATGACTGACAACAATTACAAGCTTCTTATGTCTGTTCTAACTCCATAACAAGACAGCAGTAATATGAGCGCGGTATCTCTGGCTGAAGGAGCAAAGTGCTAAAAGGCAAATCAGGGATATTGTGAGCATTCAGGGGTATTGTTAAGGAGGGAATTCCAGAATATTGACCCAGCAACACTGAAGGAATGACAATATGTTTCAAGGCCAGAATGGTGAGTATCTTGGAGAGGGACTTGCAGGTAGTGCTATTCCCAAGTATCTGCTGACCTTGTGCTTCTAGATGGAAGTGCCCAAGGGTTTTGAAGGTGCTGTCTCACGATCTTTGGTGAATTTCTACAGTGCATCTTGCAGATAGTACTCACTGCTGCTTTTGAGTGTTGGTTGTGGAGGGAGTGGATGTGGATGTGGTGCCCATCAAGTGAGCTGCTTTGTCCTGGATACAAAACTGACTTCATCATGGAAGACAGAATGTAGCGTGGGAAAGGTGTTTTTCAGAATGGAGACCAGTAATTAGTAGCATTCCACAGGGATCAGTCTTAGGTCCTCTGTTGTTTATAGTATATATAAATGATATGGAGGAAAATGTGGGTGGTCTGATTAGTAAGTTTGCAGATGACAGAAAGATTCGTGGAGTTACTGATAGTGCCAACGATTGTGAAAGGATACAGCAGGATATCGATAGATTGGCGACTTGGACACAGAAATGGCAGATTGAGTTTAATGCAGACAAAAGAGAGGTGATGCATTTTGGTGGATCAAATTTAGGTGTGAATTATATTGGTAATGGCAGAACCCTTAGGAACATTAATATACAGACAGATCTAGGTGTGCACGTCCATGGTTCCCTAAAAGTGGCAACGCAGGTGGCCAGGATGATTAAGAAGGCATATGGCATGCTTGCCTTCATCGGCCAGGGCTTAGAGTACAAGAGTTGACAAACCATGTTGCAGCTATATAAAAACCTTGTTAGGCTGCATTTGAAGTATTGCGTGCAATTTTGGTCGCCACATTACCAGAAGGTAATGGAAGCTTTGGAGAAAGTGCAGAGAAGGTTCACCAGGATGTTGCCTGGTCTCGAGGGCATTGGCTATGAGGAAAGGTCGAAGAATCTTGGATTGTTTTCAATAGAAAGATTGGAGCTGAGAGGAGACCTGATAGAGGTTTACAAAATTATGAGAGGCATAGAGAGGGTGGATAGTGAGAGGCTTTATCCCAGGTTGAAGTTTCAACTACAAGGGGCCATAGGTTCAAGGTGAGAGGGAAAGTTTAAGGGAGATAGGCGAGGGATTTTTTTTGTGTAGAGAGTGGTAGGAGCCTGGAACACTCTGCAAGAGGAGGTGGTGGAAGCAGGCACACTGGCAACATTTAAGAAGCATCTGGATCGTAATATGAATAGGGAGGGAATAGAGGGATATGGACTGAACAAGGGCAGAAGGTTTGTTTTTTAGTTTTAGTTAGGGAATGATGATTGGCACAGGTTTGAAGACCGAAGGGCTTATTCCTGTGCTGTACTTCTCTTTTGTTCCTTTTGTTCTCTTTTGTTCTCATTCTATACATGCACCACCCTATGTGTGAAAAAGTTGCCTTTCAGTTCCCTTTCAAATATTTCCCCCCGACATTAACTTATTCCCTCTAGTTTTGGAATCCCCTACCCTGGGGAAAAGATCTCCGCTATTCACCCCATCCATGCCCATCATGATTTTATAAACTCTATAAAGTCAACCTTCAACCTCCTACACTCCAGGGAGAGATGTCCCATGCTACCCAGCCTCTCCTCAATAACATCCTTGCTATAGTAGTGTGATCAGAATTGTACGCAGTACTCCAAATGTGGCCTTACCACTGTCTTGTACAGTCATAACATGATGTCCCAACTCCTGAACTCAATGCTGTGACCAATGAAGGTAAGTGTGCCAAATGCCTTATTTACCACCGTGTCTACTTATGATGCCACTTTCAAGAAACTATGTATCTGTGACCCTGCATCTCCTTGTTCGACAACACTCCCCAGGGCCCTACCATTAACTGAGAAAGTCCTCCCCTGGTTGGTCCTGCCAAAATGCAACACCTCACATTTATATATATTAAACCCCTGTTGCCATTCCTTGGTCCACTGGCCCAGTTGATCAAGATCCCATTGCACTCTTGGATAAGCTTCTTCACTTTGCACTGTACCATCAATTTTGGTGTCATCCGCAAACTTATCAACCATGCATCCTATATTCTCATCCAAATCTTTGCGATAAATGATGAACAACAATGCACCCAGCTCCTATCCTTGCAATGCATCTCTTATCTTAGCCCTCCCATGTGAACATTAACCTTCTACCACCACCCTCTGTATCCTACCTCAAAGCTAATCTTGCATCCAATTGGCTAGGTATCCCTGGATCCTATGTGATCTAACCTTATGACCAATCTGCCATGTGGAGCTTTGTTGAAGGCCTTGCTAAAGTCCAGGTGGACTATGTCTCCAGCTCTGCCTTCATCTGGTCATCTTTTCAAAAAACTCAATTAAATTTGTGAGAAGCGATTTTCCACACAAAAATCCATGCTGACTAGCCCAAGCATGTCTTTACCTTTCCAAATGCTTGAGGATCATGTGTCTCATAAACTCTCCAACTACTTACTAACCACTGACGTTAGGCTCGCTGGTCTGTTGTTCCCTGGCTTTTCCTTGCAGCCTTTTTTAAATAATGGCACAACATTAGCCAACCTCCAGTCTTTGACACCTCACCCAAAGACTGTTAATAATACAAATATCTTTGCTAGAGGCCCCACAATTTCTTCCTTAGCTTCCACAATGTCCTGGGACACGTTAGATCAGGTCGTGGGTATTTATCTCCCTTTATGCATTTTAAAACTTCCAGCACCTACTCTTCTGTCATATGACTCTTTTCAAGTCATCACTAATTATCTTCCTGAGTTATCTAACTGCCATGTCTTTCTCCACGATAAATACTGACGTGAAATATTCATTTAGGATTATACGCATCTCCTGTGATTCCACACACAGATGGCCTCGTTGATCATTAAAGAGCCGTAGTCTCGCCCTAGTTAGTCTTTTCCCTTAATTTACTTACAGAATTTCTTTGGATTCTCCTCTACCCTTTCAGCCAAAGCTATCTCATATCCCCTTTTAGCCCTCCTGATTTCCCTCTTTACTGTACTCCTACACACTCCTCAAGAAATTAACTTGTTCCCAGCTGACTAGACATGGCACATGCCTCTTTCATTTTCTTGACCACAGCCTGAATATCTCTAGTTATCCAATATTCCCTGCTCCTGCCAGCCTTGCCCTTCACACTAATAGGAACATGCTAGCTCTGAACTCTTGTCATCTCGCTTTTGAAAGCCTCCCACTTGCCTGCCATCCCTTTACCTGCAAACAGCATGCCCCAATCAACTTTTGAAATTTCCTTTCTAATAACATCAAAATTGGCCTTACCCCAATTTACAGCTTTAATTGTGAACAAGGCATATCCTTTTCCACAACTATATTATTATTTATCCAAAAGTACTCCCCCAGTAATACCTCAGTTACTTACCCTGCCTTATTTCTCAAGAGGAGTTTAAGTTTTGTGTGTTCTCTTGCAGGCCCATCAACATATTGATTGAGAAAGATTTCCTGAACACACGTGACAAATTCCTCTCCATTCAGGCCCTTAAAACTATGGCAATCCCAGTCTATGATCGGAAAGTTAAAATTCCCTAATTTCACAACCTGTGATAGAGACCAACTTGAGAAAGTTTGGGTTGATAAATAAAAGTGCAAACAAACCAGTTCACAGAATCCCTACAGTGTAGAAACAGGCCCTTCGGCCCAACAAGTCCACACTAACACTCAGAGCATCCCACTCAGACCCATACCCCTATGAACCACCTAATCTACACATCCCTGAACACTACAGGCAATTTAGCACTGCCAATCCACCTAACCTGCACATCTTTGGACTGTGGGAGGAATCCAGAGCACCTGGAAGAAACCCACACAGACACGGGGACAATGTCCAAATTCCACACAGACAGTTGCCTGAGGCTGGAATTGAACCGGGGTCCCTGGTGCTGTGAGACAGCAGTGAGCCACCATGCCACCTGCTATGGAGAAATGTTTTTTGAGCAAGTCAATTGAGTTTTTTAATGTGAGATAGCATTGATGAGGGTCATGTGTTTGGTGTCATGCACGTGGAGCTAGATACTCAAAGGACAAATAGCTGAGTCATGGAAACATAGGATCATAGGATTTTACCGCACTGAAGGAGGCCATTCAATACATGATGTTTGTACTGCCTCCTGAAATCCCTACCCAGCCAGTCCCATTCTGCAGCCCTATCTCTGCAGCCCTCTATATTCATCACTTTCAACTAAATATCCAGTTCTCTTTGAAGCCTCCTATGTCATCTGCCTCCACCTCTCTCCCAGGCAGCACTTTACAAATCCTACGAATTGAAGAAATGAGGTTGCTCAGTGCAAAGGTGGTACAGTACCCGGGACTTTATCCCAGTTGTTTTTTTTAAGCATTTTGCACCTCTATATGTCATTCTACACACAGCCCACACACATCCCATGCACATGATAGAATCAGAATTAGAATTAGAATTAGATTTTATTTTCACATATCCTCAGGTGCAGGGATATGGGAGTACAGTGAAAAGTGTACGAAATCACCAAACCCGACGCCATCTTTGGTACAAAGGTGCCTCGGTGCAAAATCTTAGGTACAAGTTGGAAAGATAGAAAAATGAAGTTAAAAGTTCAACATTACAGTCCTTTCTTAGTAAAAGGTAGAAAAATAAGAAATAAAGTTAAAAGTTCTACATTAGTCTTTTTCTTAGTACTTGGTAAAAAATAAAGCAATAAATTTAAAAGCTCAACATTACAGTCCTTCGTATATGCTTAGCAATCTCTTACCAACCCAGGAAATCTTTCAACCCCCTGTTGCTCATCCTAAACTCTCTGCCAACCCTCATATCCTCCCACCATTTCCATGGACCCTTAGATCGTCTGTAACAACTTGCTGCCAACTCATGTTCCTACTCAACCCCATTGCTTCTTAAAACTGTGTGAACTAATGACCCCATCCCCTCCCACCCACCTCTATCATCCCCTAGAGCCTCCATACCAACTTATGGTTTCCAACTACCACCCTTTGCCCTTTGCAAGGGATTTCAGAAAAAGCAGGAAAGTGGAGTTGAGGATTATCAGATCAGCCATGATCTTTTTGAATAGCAAGCAGATTTAATAGACTCTTCGTGTCATACAGTATGAAACAGACCCTTTGGTCCCACACGTGCATGCCATCCAAGTTCCCCAAACCAAACTTGTTCCACTTGCCTATGTTTGGCACATATTCGTCTGAACCTTTCTTATTCATCTACATGCCCAAATCTTTTAAATGTTCTAACTCCCTCTGGCAGTTCATTCCATATGTGAACCAACCCCTGTGTGGAAAAGTTGCCCCTCAGTTCCATCTTAGATCTTTTTCCTCTCACCTTAAAAAATATGCTCCCTAGTTTGGTGTCCCCCACACTAAGGAAAAGACGTTTGGTCTTCACCTTATCTATTCCTTCATGGTTTCAAGGGAATGGATTACAAAATTATGGAAGACTTACTGCAACTGTACAAGATGCTGATGAGAACACATCTGGAGTACTGTGACCAGTTTTCATTCCCTTATAGATGGAAAGATACAATTTCATTTGAGGAAGTTCAGAGAAGGTTCATGTGGATGATCCCCGGAAGGAGAGATTGTCTTATGTGTAAAGGTAAAAACATTGGGACTCTACTCATTGGAATTCAGAAGTTTATATGTATTTGGAAAGGCAAGTATTGATTAGGGATAGTCAACATGGCTTTGTGCATGGCAAATCATGCCTCGCTAACTTGATTGAGTGTCTTGAAGAAGTGACGATGAGCATTGATGAATGCTTAGTAGTGGAGATTATCCACATGGACTTCAGCAAGGCGTTTGACTTTGTTCCACATAGAATACTGGTTAGCAAGGTTAGATCAGATAGCATCCAGGCAGCGCTACTCATTTGGAAACAAAGTTGAATTTAAGGCAGGAGGCAGAAGATGATGATGGCAGGTTATTTTTTGACTGTAGGCCTGTAGCCAGCAGTGTGCCGCCAGGATCAGTCCTGGGTCCACTGCTTTTTGTCATTTATATAAATGATTTGGACGTGAATAAAGGAGGAAAGGTTAATAAATTTGCAGATGACACCAAAATTGGTGGTGTTGTGGACATTGAAGAAGTTTATCTCAGAGTACAACTGGATCTTGACCAGATGGGCTGATGAGCCAAAGAGTGGCAGGTGGAGTTTAATTTTGTTAAATGTGAGGTGTTATATTTTGGTGAGGCAAACCAGGACAGGCCTTATACACTTAATGATGGGGTCCAGGAGAGTGTTACTGAACAGGTTCATAGTTCCTTGAAGTTGGAGTCGCAGGTTGACAGGTTATTGATCAGTTGTCATCTCAAAGGGCCAGACATCTACTATTCCTATTTTCTATGTTTATTGCTGATGTTCTGTAGACTGTGGAAGGAAATCAGAGCAGCTGGTGGAAACCAACGCAAACACAGGGAGAAAATGCAAACTCCAGACAGACTGTCACCTAAAGGTGAACTCGAATCCAGGTCCCTGGAGCTGTGATGCAGCAGTCTGATCGCTGAGCCACCAGGCTGCCCGAATATGCCACTTTTCCTGGCACTAACTTGAAATCTTCACTAAACATCAATGGAAGGTGCTTGGAGAGTGGAAGAAACATGGAGAATAGACATCATGAAGTCACTTTCTCAAGTTATAGAATTCCATGTAGAGGACTTGAGGCTGTGAAGTGCTTATGTGGCAAAACCACACACACACACACACCACACAGATGGCACATCCTGGGAACAGATGCAGCAGAGGCGGAGGAATTGTGAGTATGGGTTGGCATGATTACACAAGGGTGGGTGGGAGGAGGTGCAGTTGAGGTAGTTGTGGGGATCATTGGGTTTGAAATAGATATCAGTGGTGAGTTGGTTACTGGAGATGGAGACGGAGAGGTCCAGGAAGGGAAGGGAGGTGTCAGAAATGGTCCAGGTGAATTTGAGGGTGTGTTGGAAGGTGTTAGTGAAGTGGATGAACTGTTTGAGCTCCTCGAGGGAGAACAAGGCAACACTGATGCAGTCATCAACATATCGGAGAAAGAGGTGAATGTTGGTACTTGTGTAGTTGTTGAAGAGGGATTGTTCCATGAATCCTGCAAAGAGGAAGGCATAGCTCAGGCCCATGCGAGTGCCCATAGCCAACCCCTTGGCTTGTAGGAAGTGGGGAGAATTAAAGTAAATATTGTTGTGAGTGAGGACAAGCGAATCAGAGTGTCGGCGGAGGGGAATAGGGTGGGCCTATGGGAGATGATGAAGTGGGAGACTTTTAGGCCGTCTCCATGGGAGATTCTCTCTCCTGATGCTGTGTTTCTCCAGCACACTGTCTTTGTCTCCATCCGCTCTCAATTCAGATGTTGACACCTGAGATGTCCTCTCAGCAACATTGGAGTACAATGTTGCTAAATGTGAAGTCATCCTGTTTGCCTAGGATAACATTAAAAAGGATCATGTTTGAATGGTAAAACATTTGTAGGATGCTAGTGTGCAGAGGGACATGGGTGTCCTTGTGCATGAATCGCAGAAGGTTGGTTTGCAGGTAGAACAGGTAATTAAGAAGTCAAATGAAATTTTGTCCTTCATTGCTAGAGAGATTGAATTTAAAAGCAGGGAAGTTAGGTTGCAGCAATACAGGGTGTTGGTGAGGTAACCCGTGGGGTACTGCATTCACTTTTGGTCTCCTTACTTGAGAAAGGATGTATTGGAACTGGAGGGGGTGCAGAAGAGATTCACTAGGTTGATTCTGGAATAGAAATGGTTGGCTTATGAGGAGAGACAGAGTAAACTGGAGTTATATTCATTGGAATTTAGAAGAATGAGGGGAGGATCTTGTAGAAACATATAAAATTATGAAGGGAATAGATAAGATAGAAGCGGGGATGTTGTTTTGACTTGCGGGTGAAACTAGAACAAGAGGGCACAGCCTCAAAATTAGAGGGAGCAGATTTATGATTGAGTTGAGGAGGAATCTTTTCACCCAAAGGTTTGTGAATCTATGGAATTTCCTGCCCAGTGCAGTAGGTGAGACTTCTTCATTGAATGTTTTAAAGTGAAGTTAGATAATTTTTTGAACAGTAAAGGAATTAAGGGTTATGATGAGAGACAGTGTAAATGGAACTGAGGACACAAAAAGATCAGTGATGATCTTACTGAATGGCAGAGTGGATTTGAAGGGCCAGATGGCCTACTCTTTCTCCTGGCTCTCACATTTGGATGTCCTCTCCAATGGATGCCGGAATACCCATCCTTCTATGAAATTCGGAACCGCTCTAACTGTAGTCGTGGGTTTTCTGGGTGATCAGTGCATGCTCGAACCCTGCTGGGACCAATGCTGTTGCTGCAGCATTGAAGGCCATCAATGAATCAGACTAACCAATGGAAGTGAGACAAAAAAATACTGCAGATGGTGGAATCCAAGGTAGACAAACAGGAGGCTGGAAGAACACAGCAGGCCAGGCAGCATCTAGAGGAACGGAGGAGTCAATGTTTCGATCGTTACCCTTCCTTGGGACTGGATATGGGGGTAGGGAAAACTGGCGACCCTTTCTTTATCTGCAGCTCCCCCTACCCCCACATTGAGCCCTGAAGAAGGGTAATGCCCGAAATGTTGACTTCTCCTTTCTTCCAGATGCTGCCTGGCTTAGTGTGTTCTTCCAGCCTCCTGTTTGACAACCAATGGGAGTCAATGGGTGCCTGGAGCTTTCTCATTGGCTGAGAATCCACCTCATTGGGAAGCCAGTGTGTTACAGCAACGAAAACAGAAATTGCTGGGAAAACTCAGCAGGTCTGGCAGCATCTGTGAAGAAAAATCAGAGTTAACATTTCGGGTCTGGTGACATTACCTAAAACTGATGGTAGATCGGAAAATGCTGGTTTATATGCAGTGTTAGGGATGGGGGAAGGGGTAAGGAGTAAGCGATAGGTGAGGATAGAGCCCGAAGAGAGAGAAGAACAGTTAGACAGACAAATGAGTGGATAACGATCTGGCTAGGAGGGTGAATAGCTGTAAATTGGGACTGTTTGTGGCTAGCAACAGGTAGCTTGCAATGGCAGTCTATGTGATAACAAAGCCTGGTGTGTGGGGCAGGGGGCTAGGACATGGGAGAGTTCACACCCTAAAATGATTGAACTCGATATTGAGTAGAGATGGCTGCAGGGTCCTCAAGTGAAAAATGAGGTGTTGTTCTTCCAGTTTGTACTGAGCTTCGCTAGAGCACGACAGCAAGCCTGAGACTGAGATGTTGGCGAGGGAACAGGTGTTTTAAAGTGGCAGGCAACTGGAAGCTCAAGGTCTTATTTGTGAGCAGGTCATAGATATTCTGTGAAGTGATCACCCATTCTACACTTTGTTTCCCCAATGTGGAGGAGAATATGTGTCCCTCCTGTCCTTTGTCTGCCGTCCGCAGGGAGCGATCCCACCAGGACACCCTGGTCCACTCGTCCTTCATTCCCAACACCAACCCACAGCGCTACGGCACCTTCCCCTGTAACTGCTGAAGGTGTAACACCTGCCATTTACCTCCTCCATCCCCAGTATCCAAGGGCCCAAACATACCTTCCAGGAGAAACAGGACTTTACCTGCCCCTCACACAATCTAGTCTCCTGTATTCGCTGCTCACAATTTGGTCTCCTCTACATTGGGGAAATGAAGCGTAGACTGGATGACCGCTTCACACAGCATCTACATTCTGCTCAAGCTTCTAGTTGCCTGTCACTTTAACACACTACCCTGTTCCCTGACAAACATTTCTGTCTCAGGCTTACTGCAGTGTTCCAGCGAAGCTCAGTGCAAGCTGGAAGAACAGCACCTAATTTTGCACTTGGGGACCCTGCAGCCCTCGAGACTCGCTATTGAGTTCAGTAATTTCAGTGCCTAAACTCTCCAATGTCCTAATCCCCTACCCCAAACACCAGGCCTTGTTATCACATATTCTGCCATTACACATTAACTATTGTTTGTCAATAACAGTCCCCATTTACAGTAATTCATCCTCCTTGCCAGATCGCTATCAAACCCGTTGTCTATCCAACTGTTCTTCTCTCTCTTTGAGCTCTATCCCCACTTATTGATTACTCCTTTTCCCCTCCCCCTCCCTATTTTCTGCACATAAACCGACATTTCCGAGCTGCCATCAGTTCTGAGGAAGGGTCACCAGACCCGAAACGTTACCTCTGATTTTTCTTCACAAATGCTGCCAGACCTGATGAACTTTTCTGGAAACTTCTGTTTTTGTTCCTGATTTACAGCATCTTCAGTTCTTTCAGATTTTACACATTGTGTTAGATCCTGCGAACTAGCAGAGTCCAATCATCACCCCATGTTCACCCGGGAATTTCTCCCCATTATTTGAATGCTGACTTCCCTGGGAATAACTATTCTGATCATCCAAATCATTTCTTCTTGGATGGAGATAAACTCCTCCAAACAATTCAACCCCTTTGTTCAATCACTCTCTCACCTTCTCTGCTCTGAGGAGAACAATCCCAGCTCCTCCAGTCTCTCTACTGAACTGAAAACCTTCTCCCCGATACTCCACCCTCAGCCCAGAACAGCACAACAACTCCATACATTCCCCACAGGAAGTTCTCTTGGTGTAGAGTATTCATTCCAAAACTAAAACTGCCAAAAGAACTGGATTTACTGTTTGTGGAATCATGCTGTGCATTAACCCATGTCATGACACTGATAGCTTGGAGTTACATAACATGCTTAATGCAAGACAATGTCACCAGTTAATTCGGAGCAGTTCCTGAAGAAATATTAAAAATCAAGGGAGGGTGACATGAGAAGGGATATTTAATCAGTGAGGCCATTTTAAAGTGCAGCTTGAAACAAGAGAGCAAGGTAGAGAGGTTGATGAAGGGAATCTGAGAGCTTCGCACCCAGTCATGGATACCACTGGTGCAATAGTTAAATTCTGGGAGTCTAAAAATGCTGGAATGAGGAGCTCAGGTCATTTGGAAGGTGGTGAGATTTTAGTTGATAGAGATAGAGATTTACAAGGCCACCAAGGGAGTTAATAACAAGGATGTTAGTTTTAAATCTGAGACATTACTTGCCCAGAAGCCAAAGTCTATCAGTGAAGACCACGGTGATGGATGAAGGGGACTTGGTGTGACACACAAACAGCAGAGTTGTGGATGATCACGGTTCCAGGTGTAAGCAGGACCAGAAATGTATTGGATCAAGGTCAAAGACAACATGGACATGGATGATGGTTTCAGCTGCAGATGAGCTGAGGTAGGGAAGGGACATAGAACTTTGTGGAGTTTGAACTTTCTGATATTAGTGATTGCAAGGATAGGTGGCCGGAAGGTCACCTTGTGTCAGAAATGAAAGGAAGGTTGTGAAGAGTTTACCTTCACTTGACGAAGGAGCAGTGCTCTGAAAGTTTGTGATTTCAAATAAACCTGTTGGAGAATAACCTGGTGTCGTGTGACTTCTGACCTTGAAGAGTTCAGTTCAGCCTCAAACAGTTCCTAGGGAGAGGGATGGAGTTGGTATTTGGGGAACAGCATTTGTAAGAGTGACTGAATGAAATGGTCTTCTGGAAATGAGATAAGTGGTAGGACAATTTATTGACTGTGGAGGAATGCAGAGGGATGGTGATCAGGTAGAACTGGGCGTTATCAGTGAACGTGTGAAGACCAACATGATTTATTTGGATGGTGTCACTTAGTGGCAGCATGTAGAAGAGAAGTTGAAAGGGCCAGGGATAGAACACTGAGACAACAAGGTGTCGAGCTAGATGAACACAGCAGGCCAAGCAGCATCAGAGGAGCAGGAAAGCTGATGTTTCGGGTCTAGACCCTTCTTCAGAAATGGGATTCTGAAATAAATAGGGAGAAAGGGGGAGGCGGATAGAAGATGGATAAGGGAGAAGATAGTTGGAGGGGAGACAGACAGGTCAAGGAGGCGGGGTTGGAGCCAGTAAAGGTGAGTGTTGGTGGGAAGAACACTGATGGACACCAGGACTCTGAATAATGCTGGGGTCAAAGGTGGTTTTCTCTCAGAATGCGTAATGATTTTGGATGTAAAGAGAAAGGAGAATGAGGAGAGAGAGAGAAAACATCATTCACATTATTACTTAATACTGGCAAATTTGGGTGGTCCACAGGTAAGTGAGAATTGGTCAACATGATCTCTGATAGGACATGACGAAATATGGGAAAGAAACCTGAAATAGGATGTGAGTTCAAGATTAAGACAAGGAGCAACATGGGATGGGGGTATGGACCAGCAGACTAGTGGAAGTGAGCGATGTAGCAGAGGCACTGCATCAGAAACAAATTCTGTCGAAAAAGACTTACTCCCAAATCTGATTAACAGTCAAATCCAGTCCTTGTAGTGACTTGTGAACTCACTGGTGTCTCAGTGTCTCTCAGCAGAGTGAACCAGTTGGTGGGACATTAGTCTTTGGTAACTTTTAAAGTATTTCACACAGTCTGAACTTTTAAAAGGTCTCTAATCAGAGTGAACTCGCTGGTGTCTCAGCAGCTGGGATGATTGAGTGTTTTCCTTGCCACACTCAGTGTGGGTGAATGGCCTTTCCCCAGTGTGAACTCGCTGATGTACAGGCAGCTGGGAAGATTGCCTGAACTGAATTCCACAGTGAACGGTCTCTCATCAGTGAACACGTTAATGGCACATCAGTTCTGCAGAACCTTTACAGCATTGTCTACATTCTGTGCATTTAAAAGATCGCTCCCCCATGGGTGCTCTGGCGTCTCCAGAGACACATGTACAAAAACGTTTGTTTTAATAAAGTCTCAAGAACTTGAAGTTACTTAGATGTATTGAGTGGTTTCCATGAATGAATCTGTTTTTATTTGGTAAAGTCTGGAACAGATACTTTGAATTTTAATTTATTTCATCTCAGTATGGCTCCTGAAGTCAACTCATAATGAAGTTAAGTGAGTTGGTAAGGAAGAAGACCATAGTCATGGGAGATTAAGTGAGCCATTCATTCCATCAAGTCTCACAGATGGACTGCTGCTGTGGTTGCAGTACCAGGAGCATACAAAATGCTGATGATGTGCAGATGGGAAACTCCAAATAGACATATGAGGTCACTCCTTTTACCAGAAAATGAATATCATTGCTCTTCAATTGTGGGAGCAAAATGCTTTATTTTTTGGTCTGAGGGAAAAGGTATCAGGTATTGATATGGCTGTATGTATTCCAGGAGATTCACAATCCTGATTAGATCATCCTGGAGTATGTGTTCATTCTGCGTAACCCCACCTGTGGAAGGACAACCTGTACAGGGCTGAGTCGGAGTGAAGAGCAAGTTTACCGAAAGGATAGTTTGATTCTGTCAGTTAAATGATCAGAACAGGGTAAACAAGTGCAAAAGAGATACAGTGTGCACAGAAAATGGACATTCGGCCCATCAAGTCCAAGCTGACTATCTGCCACACAATCCCATGTGTCTCATTCATCACTGTATCCCCAAAGTTCTGCAAATTTATTTCCCTCAGTTCCTGATATCATTTTGTTGATCAGTTATAGATCATCTCCACTTGCACATCCTAACAGGCAGCACGTTCTGCATATTTCCAGTTAACAGAAACACTTGTCCATCGTCCATTTTCTCAAAATCCTAAATAGGATCTTAATTCTTGTACCATTGCCTATTGGGCCCGGTTCTTTTTTTTGTCTACCTTGTCCAAATATGTTTTAAACTTATAAACTCTTTCAAAAATACAGTCAAATTGTTTTCTTCAAGGAAAATGGCCATTTCTTGAAATCAATCCTTTGTCTACACTTTCTTTGTCTATAAACCATGCTGGTAAATCTGTGCTCCATTCTCTCAGGGACCATCACATCCTTCCTGACCAGAACTGTGGTGACCAGATTTGAACACAATGCTTGTCCACGACCTAACCAGAGCTTTATCACAGGTCAGCACCTTTTCTATGAGTTTGTTTTCATTAACTCTATTAATGAAGCTCAAGATCCTATATACTGTGCTAACTGCTCTTTGATTATGGTCTCACACCTTTAAAGATTTGTGTACATTGAACCCCTTCTGCCTCTGTCCTTGCATGCTCTACACATCTGTGTCATCAAATATATATTCCTTCTCCGCATTGCTTCTCCCAAAACTCACTGTGCGTCCTAAAGACATTTATTCAACTCAAAATGCTAATTCTCACTGCACAATTTCCTTTCCACTCTGGCTTCCTGAATTACTTACAGGGAAAAAAAAATCCACAGGCTAACCATTCTCTGGGTGAAGAAATCCCCGACAGCATCTGTGGAGTGAAATAACAAGGTGTAGAGCTGGATGAACACAGCAGGCCAAGCAGCATCAGAGGAGCAGGAAGGCTGACGTTTCGGGCCTAGACCCTTCTTCAGAAATGGGGGAGGGGAAGGGGGTTCTGAAATAAATAGGGAGAGAGGGGGAGGCGGATAGAAGATGGATAGAGGAGAAGATACGTGGAGAGGAGACAGACCGGTCAAAGAGGCGGGGATGGAGCCAGTAAAGGTGAGTGTAGGTGGGGAGTTAGAGAGGGGATAGGTCATTCCAGGGAGGACGGACAGGTCAAGGGGGCGGGATGAGGTTAGTAGGTAGGAGATGGGGGTGGGACTTGAGGTGGGAGGAGGGGATAGGTGGGAGGAAGGACAGGTTAGGGAGGCGGGGACGAGCTGGGCTGGTTTTGGGATGCGGTAGGGGGAGGGGAGATTTTGAAGCTTGTGCAGTCCACATTGATACCATTGGGCTGCAGGGTTCCCAAGCGGAATATGAGTTACTGTTCCTGCAACCTTCGGGTAGCATCGTTGTGGCACTGCAGGAGGCCCAGGATGGACATGTCATCTGCGGAATGGGAGGGGGAGTTGAAATGGTTCGCGACTGGGAGGTGCAGTTGTTCAGTGCGAAGCGAGCGTAGGTGTTCTGCAAAGCGGTCCCCAAGCCTCCACTTGGTTTCCCCGATGTAAAGGAGGCCACAACGGGAACAGCAGATGCAGTATACCACATGAGCAGATGTGCAGGTGAACATCTGCTTGATGTGGAAAGTCTTCTTGGGGCCTGGGATGGAGGTGAGGGGGGAGGTGTAGGGGCAGGTGCAACACTTCCTGCGGTTGCAGGGAAAAGTGCTGGGTGTGGTGGAGCTGGAGGGGAGTGTGGAGTGGACA
This sequence comes from Rhincodon typus, assembly GCF_021869965.1. NCBI lineage: Eukaryota > Metazoa > Chordata > Chondrichthyes > Orectolobiformes > Rhincodontidae > Rhincodon > Rhincodon typus. Next base: position 123,728,256 of record NC_063334.1, read on the forward strand.
ACGGAGTCATGGAGAGAGTGGTCCCTCCGGAAAGCAGATAAGGGTGGGGAGGGAAAAATGTCTTTGGTGGTGGGGTCGGATTGCAGATGGCGGAAGTGTCGGAGGATGATGCGTTGGATCCGGAGGTTGGTGGGGTGGTATGTGAGGACAAGGCGGATTCTGTTTTGGTTGTTATTGCGGGGAGGGGGTGTGAGGGATGATTTGTGGAAAATGCAGGAGACACGAAGGCGTTCTCGACCACTGAGGGGGGGAAGTTACGGTCCTTGAAAAACGAGGACATCTGAGATGTACGGGAGTGGAATGCCTCATCCTGGGAGCAGATGCGGCGGAGGCGATGGAATTGGGAATAGGAGATGGCATTTTTGCAGGAAGGTGGGTGGGAGGAGGTGTATTCTAGGTAGCTGTGGGAGTCGGTGGGCTTGAAATGGATATCGGTTTCTAGGTGGTTGCCGGAGATGGAGACAGAGAGGTCCAGGAAGGAGAGAGAGGTATTAGAGATGGTCCAGGTGAACTTAAGGTTGGGGTGGAAGGTGTTGGTGAAGTGGATGAACTGTTCGAGCTCCTTGTGGGAGCACGAGGCGGCGCCGATACAGTCATCAATGTAACGGAGGAAGAGGTGGGGTTTAGGGCCAGTGCCGGTACGGAAGAAGAATTGTTCCACATAACCTACGAAGAGGCAGGCGTAGCTTGGGCCCATGCGGGTACCCATGGCCACCCCCTTTTGTCTGGAGGAAGTGGGGGGAATTGAAAGAGAAGTTGTTGAGGGTGAGGACGAGTTCGGCTAAACGGATGAGGGTGTCAGTGGATGGGGACTGGTCGGACCTGCAGGACAGGAAGAAGCGGAGGGCCTTAAGGCCATCTGCATGGGGAATGCAGGTGTATAGGGACTGGACGTCCGTGGTAACAATGAGGTGTTGGGGACCGGGGAATTGGAAGTTCTGGAGAAGGTGGAGAGCATGGGTGGTGTCACAGATGTCGGTCGGGAGTTCCTGGACCAAGGGGGAGAAAATGGAGTCCAGATAGGTGGAGATAAGTTCGGTGGGGCAGGAGCAGGTGGAAACAGTGGGTCGACCAGGACAGTCAGGTTTGTGGATTTTGGGAAGGAGATAGAAGCGGGCAGTGCGGGGTTGGGGAACGATGAGGTTGGAGGCTGTAGGTGGGAGGTCACCTGAGGTGATGAGGTTGTGGATGGTTTGGGAGATGATGGTTTGGTGGTCGGGGGTGGGGTCATGATCAAGGGGGCGGTAGGAGGAGGAGTCGGAGAGTTGGCGTCCGGTCTTGGCGATGTAGAGATCAGTGCGCCATACTACAACTGCGCCTCCCTTGTCCGCGGGTTTTATGGTGAAGTTGGGATTGGAGCGGAGGGAGCGGAGGGCTGCACGTTCTGCAGGGGAGAGGTTGGAGTGGGTGAGAGGGGTGGAGAGGTTGAGGCGATTGATGTCTTGACGGCAGTTGGAGATGAAGAGGTCGAGGGAGGGTAGGAGGCCTTGGGGTGGTGTCCAGGAGGAGGGGGTGTGTTGGAAGTGGGAGAAGGGTCAGTGGAGGGAGGGTTAGGCTCACGGTTGAAGAAGTAAACGCGGAGGAGGAGGCGGCGGAAAAACTGCTCTATGCCCAAACGTGACCGGTATTCGTTGATGTGTGGGTGGAGGGGGACAAAGGTGAGCCCTTTACTGAGGACTGACCGTTTGTCCTCAGTGAGGGGGAGGTCTGGGGGAATGGTGAAGACTCGGCAGGGCTGGGTGTTGCTGTCTCCTCTGGTGCTGCTGGCTGTGGAGGCGTTGGGCGGAGCGAAGTCAGAGTCAGCTGTGGGCGGAGTTGCGTCGGCTGTGGGCGGAGTTGCGTCGGCATTGGCGGTGGGCAGAGCTGCATCGGCGTTGGCGGTTGGCGGTGGGCGGAGTTGCGTCGGCTGTGGGCGGAGTTGCATCGGCATTGGCGGTGGGCAGAGTTGCATCGGCATTGGTGGTGAAAGCTGATTTAAAATTTTGTGTCCAATCCTGTTGTCTTCTGAAGAAGTGTCACTGGACCCAAAACGTTAACTCTGCTTTCTTTTCATTGATGCTGCCAGACGTACTGAGTTTCTCCAGCAATTTCTGTTTAGTTTCTCATTTCCAGAATATACAGTTCTTTGTCTTTTTTTTGTATAGCTGTGGTAAGTGGTTGCATTTCAGACTGGAGGGAAATATGCTGTCCTTTTGAAACAATTCTCTTTTTGAACTATATGTATGATGTGGACTCAAGTGTGCAGGGCATAATTTCAATGCTTGCAGATTACATGAAAATCCAAAGTGTAGTGTTGACGACCAGACCAAATGACTATAAAACATATCAAGGAGATGGCTTAGACCCTAACTTTTATTTAAATGCAAGTTCAAAGTGTTGCATTCCAGATGTGATTCGATTAGTCAAACTACTAGGCTTGAAGCAAAACACACTTTATTCCTACAGCACAATTAAAAAACAAATTTAAAAAAAAGAATTGGCATGACTTTAACTTTATCAAAATATGTATCAAAATAATAAATTATTTTACAACTGCTTCTCAACACCTCCAATGTAGCAGCATCTTATAAACAGACACTTGGCAAAGGCAATGTCAGCAAAACAGATTTCCTGCACTTCCTCTCTCCTCCAGTCCAGACAAAAGGAATTGAGCAGCAGAGGGAGAACTCAAGCTTTTGCAGCAGCAACAGAGAGAGGACTGTACCTAGCAGCTTCAACTCCAAACCCCAACTTCAACAACTGAAAGCAAAACGAAAACCCTGGGTCTATTTGAGCCTGACTCCACCCACTCAAGCTTCTTTTGTCTCATTAAAAGAAAACCTAAAGCTACTTACTCTGCTTTTCATGGAGCAGACACCTCAATACCAGGTTTGCAACACCCCTCTTCAAGATGAACAGGACAAACGAAATGGCTCTTAAAGGTACATATGGTCTCCGTAGTGAAGAGTGAGGAAGTACCAACAGGCGCTAAAGCATATAGGCTGGTGAAATGGCCAGACAATGAAAATTAATACTGGGAAGAGTGAAGTGACACATAATGATAGGAAGAGCTGCATATCAGCTCATATCCCACTGAATGTTAGAACAGGCTCAAAGGGCTGAATGGCCTACTCCTGTTCCTATGTTCCTAAAAATGAACAGAGGTGATATAACTCAAATGATCCCCTTTTACAATGGTAACAGGAACTAAAAAACAGTGGGAATGCACATTGACCAGGCTTTGAAGCTTGGAGGGTTAGTTAAAATGGATTAAAAAAAGGCAAAAGGAATATTTGTTTTTATTGAAAAGGGCATGAAGCAGAAAAGCAAGGATGAAAATTTCGCAAATATCAGTTCGAGCCTTGATGGAGAAACATGACCAATCCTTGCGCTATACTTTTGGGATGATGTTTCTGTGCAAAAAAAGATTAACTTGAACAAAAGTGGATTTAGTTCTTTGGAGCAACTGATGTTGTTTTTCTGAGGGTGGAGCAAATTCTGATGAGATTTTATTGAAATGGCAGGACAGTCAGTGAGTAAATAGACTGACATAAAGGTGATTGACAAAAGAACCAGAGGTCATATGATAGAATTGTCGCACAAGACTCTGGGGAAAGAACATGGGGAGTGTGACCAATTTAGATCACATTTTCAAAGGGCCAGCACAAGGACAGTGGGCTGAATAGCCTCCTCCTATCATGTATGATGTTACCAAACAGGAAGCAGATATTGCCTATTTTGCTGCCACACTGGAGGGACACTCCACAAGAGACATGTGTGCTATAAGAGAGTTAACTGTGATCACAGACTGGGATTCTTTTCTCAGAACGTTCAACACATCAATGATTGGAGAATAATGAGAGAGAGAATAAAAACAAAAAAAGCCCCAGTGGGAAGCTTTCAAAACAAATTACATCCCCTCCCCCAAACCTGTTGCCCTGTCCAAAGCCCATCAGAGCCAATTTACTCTGTTTTTAACTTTTACTTTCAATATTCTCTGTGTCTGGCTGTACAGCCATGGTCCTCCAATGACTAACCAATTCACCAAACAACTGGCTGCCAGTTCCTAACAGAGCAACATGTCAGTTGATCCACAGTGTCTTTAGAGCAGTAATTAATGTGCTATTAACTGCTTCAAGGATGCTGACGCCTGTCCTCCCAGCAAATACGAAAAGTCTGCCTCAGTATTGAAGGTACTTATTAAGGATCACAGGAAAAAGGAAGCATTTCAAAGACTTTCAAAAGAGTTCCCTCAATAATACAACCTTGATGTAAATGCATGGGAGATCCTCATTCAAACGAAACTGATTTAGAGGAAATTACTGTATGAAGAGGCACAATTCTTTGTGAATAGCCATCAGCAGAGGAAGTATGGAAAAGGAACCAGAGAAAGGAATGTCAATGATCTCAATGCCAAGGACAATTTGAATGTTTCCCTTTCGTTCGCTCATCTTTTGTAAAACAAGCTGTTTGTTCAAAGTTCAATTCTCAACTTTAAATCAAAGTTCCAAACCAAAAGTGAGTAAAACAAAAGAAAAGTAGCGATTGTCTCAGTGGGAAACATACTACTATTTACTCAGTTGCATTGAATGGGAATGTTACAGTGTCTGAAATGGACATTAATCAGTCAGTTAGAGTACAGCCAGTATCTGGAGCATACGGCTGCTGGGCCTGATCAGCCTTGGGAATGCTGGACGAACCTGGACCCTTCCTGAAAAATACACAAGGAACATAAATATTCAGATGAAGCTAATGCCATAATCCCAGGTCACAATAAAATGAATCTTATCTTTTTGCTTATTCCCTCACAGGTCATGGGTCTGGCTGGCCGATTCCAGTTACCCTTGAGAAGTTGGTGGTGAAGTGTCACTGGGTCAAAATCCTGGAATTCCCTCCCCACGGGCATTGTGGCTCAACCTACAGCACATGGATTGTAGCAAATCATGAAGGCAACTCATCATCACCTTCTCAAAGGCAACTAAGTATAGGTAATAAATCTGGCCCAACCGGAGATGTCCATGTCACACAAATGAATGAAAAGAAATGTCCAGGATTAGACACAAATCATCCATGTCAGCCTTGAATAACTTGTCACCAGAAACAGTCTTATCTTGGCACCAGAATGTGGCTGGCACCCATGGAACCCATGGCGTAGTTGGCAGCTGTAACACAGGGAGGGCTGCAGAAACTCTCAGGAATCACAGTGACTGATGATTCCAGAAAGCTCTGGCTCTGCTTTGAGCGACCAGTTAAAGGACAGGGAGGGAGGTGATTGGAGATGAGAGGAAAATTCCTGCAGGGGCTTCTCATCTGCTGTAAATTTGGAGGAGGTTACAGGGCTTGGAAAGTTAGGAAATTGGAGAATGATCAGGAAATCACACACCCACCCAATGGAAATTCAGCTGCTTGGAGAGCAAGGGAAAAAATAGCAGGAATCACAAAACTTGCCTGTTATACTGAACACTCAACAAGTGATAACATTTCAATCTTTCCATCCATAAAACATTCATTCAAACTCAAAGCGCGCACTTTGATAAAAGCACTTTAGTTTTACATGACGGTGAATTGCAGGTTAGTTTGGGGAAGGGAGATCACAGGTAAATATGTAACTGGAGATTTACAACCAGCTGTCATTTACCTCTCGGTCTACTGAGATCACTTTCCCACTCTGAGTGTTTGAGCAGCTTCTCGAAAGGACAAATCACATTCACAGCTCATCCACAGCGAGCTGCATTGTGTCTGTTAGCAAGAGGTGTTCAATTCAGTCCCAAATCAGATCATTTCTATAACCACACTGGTATCAATCACTAATTACCTTACCTTTTCAAAGGAGTAATGTGCTTGATTTGCTGTGAACACCCTAAAGAGACAAAAATAATTCGTAAATATTTTGTTAAATTATGAACAAATTTGTTGCATTATTCCCACAGTTGGAAATGCTTTCTCCCAAACTCCGTGTTTTGGCCTCAACTGCTTTCTGTGGCAGAGAATTCCACAGGATCACCACTCTCGGGGTGAAGGAATTACTCTTCATCTCAAGCCGAAATGGCCTATGCCAAATACTTAGACGGTGACCCTTGGTTCTTCACTCCCCAGTCATTAGAAGCATCTTTCCTGCATTTACCCTGTCGACTGTGTGGAAATTTCACACATTCTCCTCATTCTTCCAAACTCTGGTGAAAATCATCCTAACCAATCCAATCTCTCTTCATCTGTCAATCCTGCAATCCCAGGAATCAGTCTGATAAATATTCATTGCACTCTCTCCAATGCCAGAACATCCTTCCTCAGATGATGTCTTAAGATGCATAAAGGTGGATAAATCCCCCGGAGCTGATCAGGTATACCCTAGAACTCTGTGGGAAGCTAAGGAAGTGATTGCAGGGCCCCTTGCTGAGATACTTGTATCGTCAGCAGCCACGGGTGAGGTGCCAGAAGACTGGAAGTTGCCTAACGTGGTGCCACTATTTAAGAAAGGTGGTAAAGAAAAGCCAGGGAACTATGGGCCGGTGAGCCTGACATCGGTGGTGGGCAAGTTGTTGCTGGGAATCCTGAAGGACAGTATTCACATGTATTTGAAAAGGCAAGGACTGATTAGAGATAGTCAAAATTATGCATGGGGAATCGTGTCCCAAAAACTTCATTGAATTTTGCGATGAAGTAAAAAAGAAGATTGATGTGGGCAGAGCAGTGGATGTGATTTATATGGACTTCAGTAAGGCGTTTGACAAGGTTCCACATGTAGACTGGTTAGCAAGGTTAGATCACACAGAATAAAGGGAGAACTAGCTGTTTGGATACAGAACTGGCTCGAAGGTAGAAGATAGAGGGTGGTGATGGAGGGTTGCTTTTCAGACTGGAGGCCTGCGACCAGTGATGTGCCACAAGAAACGGTGCTGGATCCACTGCTTTTTGTCATTCATATAAATGGTTTGGATATGAACATAGGAGGTATGGTTAGTAAGTTTGCAGATGACAGCAAAATTGGAGGTGTAGTGGACAGTGAAGAACATTACCTCAGTGTACAACAGGATCTTGATCAGATTGGTCAATGGACTGAGGAGTGGCAGATCGAGTTTAAATCAAATAAATGTGAGGTGCTGTATTTTGGAAGGCAGATCAGGGCAGGACTTAGACAATGGTAATGCCCTGTGGATGTTGATGAACAGAGAGATCTTGCAGTGCAGGTTCATAGTTCCTTGAAAGTGGAGTCACAAGTAGAAAGAGAAGAACGCGTATGGTATACTTGCCTTTACTGGTCAGTGCATTGAGTATAGGTGTTGAGACGTCATGTTGTGATAGTGCAGGACATTGTTTAGACCACTATTGAAATACTGCATGCAATTCTGGTCTTCCTGCAATAGGAAAGATGTTGTGAGACTAGAAAGGGTTCAGAAGAAATTGACAAGGATTGTTGCCAGGTTTGGAAGATTTGGGCTACAGGGAGAGGCTGAATAGACTGGGGCTATTTTCCTTGGAATGTCGAAGGCTGACGGGTGACCTTGTAGAGGTTTATAAAATCATGAGGGGCATGGTAAGGGTAAATAGACAAGGTGTTTTCCCCGGGTGGAAGAGTGCAAAACGAGAGGTCATAGGTTTATGGTGAGAGGGAAAAGATTTAAAAGGGACCTAAGGGGCAACATTTTTCATGCAGAGGGTGATGTGTGTATGGAATGAGCAGCCAGAGGAAGTGGTGGAGGCTGGTACAGTTACAACATTTAAAAGTCATCTGGATGGGTATATGAATAGGAAGGGATGAGAGGGATATGGGGCAAATGTTAGCAAATGGGATGAGATTTATTTAGGATATCTGGTTGACATGGACAAGTTGGGTGAAAGGGCCTGTTTCTGTGTTCTATATCTCTGTGATGCTATAATGAGACCAAAACCTCACACACTACTCCAGGTGTGGTCTCACTCAGACCCTGTATAATTTCAGCACGATATTCCCACTCCTGTGTTCAAAACATCTCCCTATGGAGCCAAAATACATTGACAGCATTAGGGAGGGACAGGCCATGAAGACAAGGTTGAGAATTTGAACTTCTCAAGCTTATCAGCACGGACGTAATTGAGCTTAGGAGTGTGGGGCCTACAATATGCCTGAGACATCCTGCATGTTCAATTTGATCAGCCCGGACAAAGGTAGGTCATGAGGGGAGTCTGAAAACAGATAAATTTCTGAACATTGCACCCGTTGCACAGGCCTGAAGGGGAGTCCATGTTACCACTCCACCCCTAGATATAGGTCTGTTACTCAGACTTTCTGGGACACCATGTCCATGCCTTTATACGGCAAACGCCCGAAAGCCATTTTACCGATAAAAACATACAAAAGCATCATGGTGAATTGCAGCTTCCTTCCTGTCCTTTTCAGAGATTGTACCAATTGGGAATGAATGGAAACCATATGGTCTGTTGGGATTCTGTCAAGCAGGAGTGAATGAAAAGGCATTTTAGTAATTGAGATTTGACAGTGATTGAAATAGAATGGGCATTGATCCATCAGAGTTCAACAGAATGGGTATGAATGCATCTACTTGTCAAACAGCCTCAATGTTAAGTTACTCACAAGAAAGCTCCATCCCAGGCAACATCCTAGTGAATCTTCTCTGCATCTCCTCCCTCTTGTTATTTCAAACACAGAATCACAGTTTTATTAAACTTCATTCTCTCTCGAACTCACCTCCGTTGTTCCTGAAGTTGACAAAGATTATGAAGCAGATGGGTAGGATGATAAGCATTGGAATGACAGGCAGATATATAGTGGTGAACTCAGTCCTCTTCTCTGTAAAACAGCAAGAACAACATTGGTCAGGAATAACTCAATGTTGCTGCAGAGAGACTTGGAGCAGGGTTACAGAGCGTGAGATTAAATGTATGAACAGGATGTTCTGTAATGGAGAAATCCAGGTCATCCCTCTCACCTGCCGTTTCCCACAGGCCTATAACTTGTTCACTTCCAAGTACTTACCCAATCATCTCCTGAAAGTTCCTATTGAATCTGTTACTACTGCCTTCAGGCAGTGCATTACAGATCAGATCAACTCCTGAAGGAGGCAGCTGCTTAATTCTTTGACACAGAATATAAGGTTAAATGGATATTTTAAATAATTTCACCAAGGGTCCTGGATCCAGTGCTGACTTACCAACTCAATGAATCCCTTTATTGAATACTGATGTATCACCTACCCCTGTCTGGTGTCCTACACAGAGGCCAGGGAAAGAAAGGAGGGAAGATATCATTCCTCAAACAGCATGACTGAATTAGATGGGCTTTTCCAACATCAACAATTGCCACATGCAGCCATTAAGCTAGCTTTTCATTTAAATTCCAGATATTTAAAATTTCATTCAAATTTCACCTTCTGCTCTAATGGGATTTGAGCCCATGGTCCCAGACTTGGGTGCCTGGATTAATTGCCCAGTGGCAGTAGCAGTATAACACCACCTCTTGTTATAACCCAGGTGTGTATGCCGGGCTAGGATAGGTCCCAGACAACAAGGTGCAGGGCTGGATGAACACAGCAGGCCAAGCAGCATCATAGGAGCAGAGAGGCTGACGTTTTGGGCCTAGACCCTTCATCAGAAAAGTTTTCTGATGAAGGGTCTCGGCCCGAATCGTCAGCCTCTCTGCTCCTATGATGCTGCTTGGCCTGCTGTGTTCATCCAGCCCTGCACCTTGTTGTCTCGGATTCTCCAGCATCTGCAGTTCCTACTATCTAGGATAGGTCCCATATGTCTATGATGCCTCACACCATCAGACGGACACTGGGAGAACATACTTACACTGATGGAACTATTCCTGAGGAGGGTGTGAACACCTTCATTGTAACCAAGAGGGACTCATCAGACTTTTGCACCTTCTGCTTGAGGGGATGAACTCAAAGTCAATACAACTTTGGGTTGTTTGCAGATTGAACTGAATGTTCTAAGTGTGTCAGTGTCTTTCATTACTGACATTAGAATGCACCCAAAGGGAGCAGCAGATTAAATTGCACTAAATATTTTAAAAAATCAAATTTCAAACACAAAGGCAAAAATACCGCAGGGACTGGAAACGTGAAATAAAATCAAACTGGGGCAAACAACTTAGCAGGCCGGACAAGATCTGCGGAGAGCGACAGGGTTAATGTTTTAGTTCAATGACCTTTCACCAGAAAATCAAATAGAGAGTCATAATCATTAAAAGTTCACAGAATCTTTTACACCCTCACTGTATACTTTCTACAGGCTGAAGAATGTGTGAAAGGCTTCTTACCATGTACTTGCAGGCATATCTCTTTCTGGATTAGATGCTGAGAATTCTCAGATGGTGAGCATCTTGATCTGTATTCCGCCTGACACAGGTAAGTGTGATTGTCGCTTATTCTCAGCTGGTTTATCCTGGTTGTGGCATTTCCCTTCGCTGTGTTCCCAACGAGCTCGTACCGATTTTCACCGTTTACAATTGTCCAATTTCCCTGTGACTGGGCTGTAAATGTAACAATGTGTTGGTAGGGTTCCTTCCTCATCCAGGTAACAGTGGTCAGTTGGGAGGGCTTCCTGAACTTGACAATACAGGGTAAAGTAACTGAATCTCCCTCTGTCCCACTCACCACTGAGACATTTCCCTGAGCAGCTGAGGAAAAGACAAACATCAGAATGGATGAGGTCAGTGTGCAGACATTCTCATCATATTTCTTTCAATTTCATAACAAACTGGATCATTCAATACTCTACATATATCTCCAATGGTTCTGTCCCAGACATTCCCCGACAAGAGTCACCCTGATCAAGATCTCTCCCCGCCTCCCGATTTGAGAACCTTGATCATAAGATACTTACAGATCAGGAAATTCATTAAGCCCTCCCAAATTTATTCATGCACAACCCTCCATCCATTGCTCAAAGTTAATATTTTTTATGTAAGGTCAAGGATTTTACAGCCTTACCCCATCACTCTGTCCAACAATCATATTTTAATTATTGACCACACTCTGTATGAAAGAGAACACCTGACATCATTGCTAATGTGACCATTCACAAGTTCCAGCCTGTGAGTTTTGATATGAGGACAGGTTAATTTAAACTTATATTACTGATTAATTTTAATGTGAGAGATGAATAAGTTGATTGAGTTTTTTTTTGAAAAGATGTCAAGAAGATAGATGAAAACAGAATGATAGATGTTGTCTACATGGACTTTAGCAAGGCCTTTGACCAGGTACTGCATGGTAGACTGGTTACTAAGTTTAGATCACAAGGGATCCAGGGAGAGTTAGCCAATTGGATACAAAATTGAATTGACGGTCGGAGACAGAGGGTGGTGATAGAGTGTTGTTGTTCAGACTGGAGGCCTTTGAACAGCAATGTGCCACAAGGATCAGTGCTGGCTCTGCTGTTGTTTGTCATTTATATAAACGACTCTGATGTGAATATAGGAGGTGTGGTTAGTAAGTTTGCGGATAACACCAAAGTTGGTGATACCGTGGACAGTAAAGAAGGTTATCTAAGATTACAACGGGATCTTGATCAACTGGGCCAATGGGCCGAGGAATGGCAGATAGAGATTAATGCAAGTAAATGTGAGGCATTGCATTTTGGTAAGACAAACCAGGGCAGGACTTACACAGTTAATGGAAGGGCCCTCAGGAGTGCTGTTGAACAGAGAGACTGAGGGGTGCAGGTATATAGTTTAATGAAAGTCAGGGTGGCAGGGTGGTGAAGAAGGAATTTGAAATGCTTGTCTTCATCAGTCAGAGCACTGAGTACAGAAACTGGGACATCATGTTACTACTATACAAATTATTGATAATGCCACATTTATTGTGTTGCATAGAATTCTGGTCACCCTGCTATGGTAACAATGTTACTAAACTGGAAAGGATGCAAAAAAGATTTACAAGAATGTTATTGAGACTGGAAGGTTTGAGTTAAAAGGAGAGGCTGGACAGGCTGGGGCGTTTTTAACTTGGAGCAGAGAAGGCTGAAGGGTGACTTTATAGAGATGTATAAAATCATAAGGAGTATAGTTAAGGTGAATAGCCAAGGTCTTTTCCTAAGGATGGGTAACTCAAAACTAGAGACCATAGGTTTAATATGAGAGGGGAACAATTTAAAAGGGACAAGATGGACAAATTTTTCACACAGATGCTGGTGTGTTTATGGAACGAGCTGCTAGATGCTGTGATAGAGGTGGGTACAATTACAACATTTAAAAACTATCTGGACAGGAAAGGTTTAGAGGGATATGGGCCAAACACTGGAAAATGGGAAGAGTTCAGTTGAGGAAACCTGGTCAGCATGGACGAGTTGAGCTAAAGGGCCTGTTTCTGTGCTGTATACCTCTATGACTCTATACTAATTGTGATATTTGGGTGCAGGCAGAGAGTAAAAATCCGCCATGTGGTGCTTCACTCAGTGAACTTTAAAAATGAGCTGAGAGATGAAATATTTCCTCATTCCCACTTTAAATGGGAAAACCCTTATTTTAAAACTATTCTGCTGTTCGACTTCTGTTCAGAAAGGCAAATATCCTCTCAGAATCAGCATTGTCAAGCCCCCACTTTGTTTCATCAATTTCTCTTATTTTTATTTTTATTCAGTCATGGGTGTCTCTGGATTAGATTATTTACATTTATTGTCCATCCTGATTGCCCAGGAGAAGCTGCCTTCTTGAGCTGATACAGTCCTGAGGTGTCGGGATTACCCACAGTAATTTTAGGAATGGACTTCCAGAATTTCAAACCAGCAACACTTAAGGAATGGCAATATGGTAAGAACGGAACCAGACTACTCTGCATTGAATAAGGCACCAAAAATGTTGAGAGCAAACACAGCCAGTCAATCCTGCAAAGTCTTCCTGATTAACATCCGGGAGCTAGTGCAAAAAGTGGAAGAGCTGTTTCACAGACTGGTCAACTAACAGCCACACATGGTTAAACTCACGGAATCATAAGTTACAATGTCATAGGCACCACCATTACTATCCCTGGATATGTCCTGTCCCACTGGCAGAACAGACCCAACAGAGGTGGAGACACAGTGGTATACTTTCAGAAAGGACTTGTCCTCGGAGACCCAACATGAAGTCCCCAATTTAGAGATGACATTGTAAGCCCATTCAACCATCAGCTGTAACCTCAGATCTAGGTTAACCCCCACTCTACCATTGCCATCAGGCTGGGAGATCAATGAAGTGAACAGATTAGTATGCCATGAGCAACACAAGACAAACTGAAAAAATGTGATGCCAAAACACTGAAACTACAAACTCCAGGGCTATGTGCTTTTCTAACAGCAGAAACAGCACACAATAGAATCATCCCACAACTAATGGATTAGGTGGCTCTGCAGTCCTGATACAGCCAGTCCTGAATGATGGTGGACAATTAAACAACTCACTGGAGGTACACATATATCCACACCCTCAATGATGGGGGAGAACAACACATCAATGCAAAAGCTAAGGCTGAAGCATTCACAACAATCTTCAGCCAGAACTGCCAAGTGGAGAATACATCTCAGTCTCCTCCAGAGACTCCCAGCAGCACAGATGCCTGTCTTCAGCCAATTCCATTCACTGCACATCATCTCAAGAAACTGTTGGGGGCACTGGAGAATGTGAAGCCTGTGGGCCCTGACAACATTCTGGCTATCATACTGAAGGCTTGTGCTACTGAAATTGCTGCACCAAGCTCTTTCAGTACAGCTACAACATTGGCATCTTCACGACAATATGGAAAATTGCCCGGGTATGTCCTCTGTGTAAAAAGCAAGGTGAGTCTAAGATGGCCCATTACTGGCCCATCAGTCAACTCTCAATCATCAGTAAAATAATGGAAGATGCCACCAAGAGTACTATTAAGCAGCACCTGCTCAGCAATAACCTATTTTGGGTTCCAACAAAGTCACACAGCTCCTGACCTCATTACAGCCTCGGTTCAAACATGGACAAAGGAGCTGAATTCCAGAGATGAGAAAAGAATTACTACATATGATACCAAGGCTACCGTTATTTGAGTGTGGCATCAAGGGGCCCTCACACAACTAGAGCCAATGGGCATCAGGGCCCATCTCCAATGGTTTTCATCATCCCTGGCACATAGGAAGATGGTTGGAGCAAAGTACTGCAGATTCTGGAATCTGTACTGAAAACAAAAAATGCTGGAAATCACAACAGTTCAGGCAGCATCCTTGAGAAGAGAGCACGCTAACATTTTGGGTCGAGATGACTCTTCATCAGGGCTGACGTGAAGGGTGGAGGAGGAAGCATTTATGCAATTTTGTGGGGGTGGGGTGCTGGAGGAGAGACGCTGCTGATAATGCTGACTGTGTGATCGGAATGTGAGAATGGCAGAATAATGGTGTATCTAACAGCCAAACAGAACAGATGGTCACACTGCAGTTGGGGGTGTGGAGAGAGGGTATGGTAACAGAGAATGCAACGAGTAAAGCTAATAAAAAGGGAAGAAATGGGAGAGACTTTGTGACCTGAAGGTGTTGAATTCAATATTAAGTCCAGAAGGTTGTAAAGTGCACAGTCTTAATATTGTTCCTCCAGTTTGCGCTGTGAATCACTGGAGCATTGCAGCATGAGGACAGACAAATGGGCATGAAAGCAAGATGCTGAGTTAAAATGACTGGCTCCGGGAAGGTTAGGGTTATGCTTGCGCATGGGCCGGAGGAGCTCTGCAAAGCGGTCATCAAGTCTGTGTTTGGTTTCTCCAATGTAGATTGGGACACATTGTGTGCAACAAATGCTATCAACCAGATTGGAGGAGGTACAGATGAAATGCTGCTTCACCTGGAAACACTGTTTAGGTCCTTGGATGGTGAGCAGGGAGGAGGCGAACGGGCTGGTGTTGCACCTTCTGCAGTTACATGGGAAGGTCCCGTGAGAAGTGGGGATGGTGTTAATGGCAAACGAGGAATAGACTAAAGCGTTCTGGATGGAACAGTCCCTGTGAAATGCATACAGCGGGAATGAGGGGAAGATGTGTTTGGTGGTGGTGTTCTGCTGAAGTTGACTTAAATGGCAGAGGATGATCCTTTGAATGCAGAGGCTGGTTAGATGAAAAGTGAGGACAAGAGGGACCTGACCACACTACTGTGAGCGACGGGAAGGGGCAAGAGTGGAAGCACGGGTGATAGTTTGGATGTGGTTGATGGCCTTGTCAACTAAAATAGGTGGGGAACCACAGTTATGGAGGAAGGAAGACATGTTAGAAGCGGTGTTTTGGAAGTTGGCATCATCTGAACAGATACAGCATTGGTTTCGGAATTGGGAGAATGGGATGGAACCCTTGCAGGACGTGGGGTGTGAAGAACTGTACTGAAGATAGATATGGGAGTCAGTCACTTTGTAGTGAATGGTGGTGGACAGCTTATTCCCCGAAATGGAGACAGAGAGGTTAAGGAAAGGAAGGGAAATTTCAGAGATGGACCATGTGAAAGTTATAGAAGGGTTGAAATTGGAGGCAAAATTAACAAATTTTTGAAAGTCCAGGTGAAAGCATGAAGTGGCACCAAAACTGTCATTGAAGTACCAAGCAAGGAGTTGTGGGAGGGGCGAAGGGTAGGCCTGGAAGAAGGATTGTTCCACATACCCAATAAAAAGCCAGGCATAACTGAGTCCCATAGCCACTCCTTTGACCTGGCAGAAGTAAGATGAATTAAAGGAGAAATTGTTCAGTGAGAGAACAAGTTCAGCGAAGCAGAGGAGAGTAGTGGATCGGGATTGTTCAGGCCTGTGGTCGAGGAAGAAACCAAGAGCTCATAGACCATCCTGGCAGGGAATGGAGGTATAGAGGGATTGGATATCCATGGTGAAGAGGAGGCAGTTAGAGCTAGGCAAATGGAAATTGTCAATATGGCGGAGGGCATCAGAGTAATTGCAGATGAAGGTGGGCAGGGTCTGGACAGATGGAGAAAGGATGGAGTCAAGATAGGAGGAAATGAGCTCGGTGGGTCAGGAATAGGCTGATATGATGGGCCTTCTGGGACAGTCCAGTCTGTGGATTTTGTGAAGGAGGTAGAAGTGGGCTGTCTGGGTTTGGGACACTATAAGGTTAGATGCAGTGGGGGGAGAATGTCTGGTGGGAATGAGGTCAGTGACAGTCCTGCAACAATAGCTTGGTGTTGGGATGTGGGGTCATGGTCGGGCGAGGGAGGAAAAAGCATCCGAGAGTTGGCGTTGAACCTCTGCAAGGTAAAGACCAGTGTATCAAACAGCAATGGCATCACCCTTATTGGAGGTTCTAATGACAAAGTTGGGATTGGACCTGAGAGAGCAAAGTGCAGCAATTTCAAAAGGGAACAGCTTAGAGTGGGTGGGAGGAGCAGAGAAATTGAGATGGTTGATCTCACGCTGGCAATTTTGAATGAAATGTTTGTGGACAGGTAAGAGTCCAGAGGAAGGGGTATGAGTGGAGGGTGAATACTAGAGGTGGGTGAATGGATCAGTGGATGGGCGGGGTGGGGGTGATTCCTGCCTGAAGAAGTTGGCATGGAGACGGAGGTGGCGGAAAATCTGTTCAACATCATGGTGAGCCTGAAAGATGGGTGTGTAAGGTTATGAAGCTGGGTCCTTTGCTAAGGACAGTATATTCAGTCTCAAGATCATGAGCTATAGTGAAAACACAGCAGGGGTTGGGTGTGGGGGGAGCGACCACTGGGGGACTGAGAGGGATGGTATCCGAGGGCTAGGAAAGGGTGGGTGGTAGGGAAGGTAAAGGAATGACTATGAGTGACAGGAGGGGGTAGGGTCCCCAGAAAGTTGAGATGTTTATAGTTGCAGCAGGTCAGTCATCTCTGCTCCTGGACATTTCTGCGGGAGTTCCTCAGAGGAGTACCCTGGGCCCAACCATCTTGAGCTGCTTCATCAATGACATTCCCTCAAATATAAGGTCAGAAGTGCGGATGCATGTTTACTGATGAACGTAAGATGCAGGAGAATATCACCACCTACAGGCTCCCCTCCAAGACGCTCACCATCCTGATTTGGAAATATTTCACCATTCCTTCAATGTCACTGGTACAAAGTCCTGGAACTCCTTTGCCAACTGCATCATGAGTGTCCCTGCACCTGAGGGAATGCAGCAGTTCAAGAAAGCAGCTCACTATTCCCTTCTCAAGGGCTATTTGGAATGTCCAATAAAGTCTGACCAAGCGTGTGATGCCCATATCCCCTTGAACAATTAAAAGGTAAATACACTTCCAAGTCAGGGTGTTGTTTATCTGCTGCCATTTTTCACTGAGGTCATAGAGGTCACTACTTTGGAAGGTGCTGGTGGAAGAAGTGTTGGTGCATTACTGAAGAGTGTTTTGCAGTTATTTTTATTCCCACAAAAGTATTAGGAAGACACTGCCAGGATTATGACTGAGTAACACTGAAGGAACAATGATTTCCCAGTCAGGATGGTGAGTGTCTTGGAGGGGAACCTGTAGATGGTAATGTTCCCATTGGATCTGCTGCTCTTATCCTTCTCAATGGCAGTGATTGTGGATTTGGAAAGTGCTGTCTGAGAAGAATTGGTGAGTTGCTACAGTGCATTTTGCAGATGGTACAGACTGCTGCTGCTGAGTGTCGGTGAACAGAGTGAATGTGGATGTGGTGCCAACCAAGCAGCTGTTTTTTCCTGGATAGGATCAAGCTTCTTGAATGTTGTTGGAGCTGCACTCTTGCAGGCAAGTGGGGAGTGTTCCATCACATTGCTGACTGGTCACTAGGCTTTGGAGTCAGGAGGTGTGTTAATTTACAGGATTCCTAGCCTGTGACCTGCTCTTGTAGCCACAGTTTCATTTGTACTCCTGGATCAACTCCTTGTCCACAACTGAGTAAGCCATTTACGGAGAGTTAAGAGTGAATCACATGACTGTGGGTCAGGAGTCACATGTAAGTGAGGCCAGGTAAGGATGGCACATGTCCCTTCTAATAGACATGAGTGCCAGATGGTGTTTGTTTTTGTTACAGTGATGGTTCACAGTCATTACTAGTTTTCAGTTGCAGATATTTGTAAAATTTGAATTTGACAATCTGCCAGTCTAATAGAACAGTCTCTGGAGGAGGGCTGATTCCCCCATCTTCTCCTCAGCCAATAGAGAGGAAAAATGGCAACAGTGAGGTTCTCACCCAAGATCCTTAAGTGGGAGGATGAGCAACCAGCAGTCATGGTACACATCGGTACCAATGACACAGGTAGAAAAAGGACTGAGAATCTGAAAAACGAGTACAGGGAGTTAGGTTGGAAGCTGAAGTCCAGGACAAACAGGGTAGTTATCTCTGGATTGCTACCAGTGCCATGTGATAACGAGGTAAGAAATAGGGAGAGAGTGCAGCTAAACACATGGCTACAGGGCTGGTGTCGGAGGGAGGGCTTCCATTATGTGGATAATTGGAGCACATTTTGGGGAAGGTGGGACCTGTACAGTAAGGACGGGTTGTACCTGAACTAGAAGGGCACAAATATCCTGGGAGGGAGGTTTGCTATAGCTGTACGGGATGGTTTAAACTAGTTTGGCAGGGGGTGGGGAACCGGATTTATAATTCAGAGGATGAGGTATTCGGCCTTCCGACAGACACAACAGGGAGTGAAGTGGTTTATAAAGAAATGTGGTCAATGGAGCGTAATTGCGGACACTGAGATGGTTTGACATGTGTATACTTCAATGCTAGAAGTATCAGAAATAAAGCGGATGAACTTAGAGCATGGGTCAGTACTTGGAACTACGATGTTGTGGCCATTACAGAAACTTGGGCAACTCAGGGAGAGGAATGGTTGTTGGAAGTTCCAGGATTTAGATGCTTTAAAAGAAATAGGGAGGGTGGAAAAAGAGGTGAGGGAGTGGCATTGCTAGTTAGGGCGAGTATAGCAGCTACTGAAAGGCAGTTCAAGAATAATATGTCTACAGAGTCAGTTTGGATTGAGGTCAGGGACAAAAAAGGAGCAGTCACTTTGTTGGGGGTTTTTTACAGACCCCCTAATAGTTGCAGAGAAGTAGCGGAGCAGATTGGGAGGCAGATACTGGAAAGGTGCAGAAGTCACAGGGTTGTAGTCATGGGTGACTTCAACTTTTCAAATATTGATTGGAAACATTTTAGTTGTAATAGTTTAGATGGAGCAGATTTTGTCCAGTGCGTTCAGGAAGGATTCCTGATACAGTATGTAGATAGACCAACACGAGGAGAGGCCACTTTGGATTTGGTGCTTGGCAACGAACCGGGCCAAGTGTTAGACCTGTTGGTAGGAGAGCATTTTGGTGGTAGCGATCATAACTCTGTTTCTTTCACGATAGTCATGGATGAGGATAGGTACATACAGCAGGGTAAAGTTTACAATTGGGGGAAAGGGTAATTACAATTCAGTTAGGCAAGAACTGGGTAACATAAATTGGGAACAGATGCTGTCAGGGAAGAGCACCACAGAAATATGGAGATTGTTTATGGAATGCATACTGCATATGCTCGATATGTTTGTCCCTAGCAGGCAGAGAAGATGCGGTCAATTGAGGGAGCCATGGTTCTTGAGTGAGGTCGAACGTCTGGTTAAGAGGAAGAAGGAGGCTTATGTAAGGTTTAAGAAAAGAGGAATGGAAAAGGCTCTAGAGGGATACAAGTTAGCCAGGAAGGAGCTGAAGAAAGGGCTTAGGAGAGCTATAAGGGGGCATGAGAAAACCTTGGCAGATAGGATCAAGGAAAACTCCAAGGCTTTTTACACGTATGTGCAGAACAAGAGAATGACCAGAGAAAGGGCCGATCAAGGATTGTAAAGGGAATTTGTGCACAGAGCCTAAAGAGATAGGAGAGGTCCTTCATGAATACTTTTCCTCATTATTCACAACTGAGAGGGACCTAGTTGTAGAAGAGGGCGTTGTGAAACAGGCAGGTAGGCTAGAGGAGGTTGATATTAGTAAAGAAGATGTGCTAGGAATTCTGAGGAAGTTGAAGGTAGATAAGTCCCCCGGGCCTGATGGGGTTTATCCAAGGATTCTATGGGAAGCGAGAGATGAGATCGCAGGGCCTTTGGCAATGATCTTTTCGACCTCACTGTCCACAGGTATAGTGCTGGAAGATTGGAAAGAGGCAAACGTCATTCCCTTGTTCAAAAAAGGGAACAGGGATAACACTGGAAATTACAGGACAGTTAGTCTAACGTCAGTGTTGGGCAAATTATTGGAAAGGGCTCTGAGCGACGGGATTTATGATCACTTGGAAAGGCACAGTTTGATTCGTGATAGTCAGCATGGATTTGTGAGGAGTAGATCATGCCTCACAAACCTTATTGAATTCTTTGAAGAGGTGACCAAACACGTGGATGAAGGTGGAGCAGTGGATGTGGTATATATGGATTTAAGTAAGGAGTTTGATACAGTTCCCCATGGTAGGCTCATGCAGAAGGTAAGGAGGCATGGGATAGTAGGAAATGTGGCAGATTGGATTCAGAATTGGCTGACCCTTAGGAGACAAAGGGTGGTACTGGACGGAAAGTATTCAACATGGTGCTCAGTTACGAGTGGTGTACCAAAAGGATTTGTTCTGGGTCCTCTTCTATTTGTGATTTTTGTAAATGATTTGGATGAAGGAGTGAAAGGGTGGACAATGCAAAGGTGGGTCACGTTGTGGACAGTGTGGAGGGCTGTTCTAGGTTACAAAGGGACATTGAAAGAATGCAGAGCTGGGCTGAGAAGTGGCAAATGGAGTTTAACCCTCAAAAGTGAGGTGATTCATTTTGGAAGGACAAACTTGAAAGCAGAATACAGGGTTAACGGAAAGATTCTTGGCAGTGTGGAGGAGCAGAGGGATCTTGGGGTTCATGTCCACAGTTCTCTGAAAGCTGCCACCCAGGTGGATAGAGTTGTTAAGAAGGTGTATGGTGTGTTAGCTTTCATTAATAGAGGGATTGAGTTCAAGAGCCGTGAAGTTATGCTCCAGCTATACAAAAGCCTGGTTCGGCCACATCTGGAGTATTGTGTCCATTTCTGGTCACCTCATTACAGGAAAGATGTGGAAGCATTAGAAAAGGTGCAGAGGAGATTTACCAGGATGTTGCCTGGAATGGAGGGAAGGTCTTACGAGGAAAGGTTTAGGGAGTTACGGCTTTTCTCTTTTGAACGACGAAGGATGAGAGATGATTTGATAGAGGTGTATAAAATGATCAGAGGTATAGACAGAGTGGACAGCCAGAGACATTTTCCACAGGTGGAGGTAGCTTTTACGAGGGGACATAGTTTTAAAGTGAAAGCAGGTAGATATCGGGGAGACGTCAGAGGTAGTATCTTTACTCAGAGAGTGATAGGGGCGTGGAATGCATTGCCGGAGAGGGTAGTGGAGTTGGCCTCATTAGGGGCATTTAAGCGGCTATTAGATAGGCATATGGATGATAGTATAAGGTAGCGGTGGAGGTTAGATAGACCTTAGGTTTAGGGTAAAAGTTCGGCACAACATCGTGGGCCGAAGGGCCTGTACTATGATGTTCTATGTTCTATGTTCTAATGTGAACTGAAGACTCCTTCACCCTGAGACGTGCTCATCCAATGAGGGCTCAGAAGGTGTCATGTCTCTCTTGTCCTCACCCAATGTCGATAGAACAGGGATCTCATTGGAGCTTGGACCCTTGGTGATGTTGTCTCTGTTCCCAATCCCAGAACACTGAAGCTAGTTTGAACACAGCCAATGAGTGAGTGTGTGAGAGACCGTATGAGGCTTCAAAGACGGGAATGGAGTGGTTCATAAATCCCAGCCTTGCCTCTCTCTCTTTCTCTCTGCCTCCTGCCTCAGATCAACTGAAAGAGCCCAGGACAAGGATCTGAGCCGAGATCTCCCGGACCAGGTGGACCAGAGCTATCTGGACAGTGACACCATCCGGACATTGCTGCTTACCTTGCACTTCCAGTTTTGTTGGAGACGGTGTTTGGAAACTGCCGATATCGAGCTCTCCACGACACACATAGGAACCAACATCCTCCTGGCTCCGTCCCTCCATCATTACTGAGACATCTTTGTGCTGAGATTCCCCACGAATCTGAACCGGTTCCCACCATCCCGCTGTCTCATATTCGCGCAGAGCTCACACTGGGAATGGTCTGGACTAGGATATGTACAGTTAAAGATAACACCTGTGAAATATTTTTTCCATATCACGGAGCCGGTGAGTGTGAGATTAGTGTCTGGGTGGGTGAAGCTACATGGTAAGACAGCAGAGTCTCCTTCCTCAGCCGTCACATTATCCGCAACTGAAATTAGCAGTAAAGTCTGCACCAAACAGTGAGGTAAAACACTGAATCTCTTATATACCGTAACGCGATATAACAATCATGGTTTGTAAACCCAACAGGCACATAGCACCAGGTGAAAGTCGAACAGGTTCACTTGAAATCACAAGCTTTCAAAGTGCTGCCACTTCATCAGGTGGAGTCACTTGACAAAGGGGCAGCACTTTGTAAAAGCCTTCCTGCTCCTCTGATGCTGCTTGGCCTGCTGTGTTCATCCAGCTCTACACCTTGTTATCTCAGACTATAATCTGGTGTTGTGTGACTCTTGACCTTGACCATCCCAGTCTCACACCGGCACCTCCACATCAGGTTGAGAATCTGACCTGAGACAGTGTGGAATGAGCTACAGACTGGAGTATGATAGGGGGCTTCAGGTGGTTTGTAAACATCCTGAGGTTAAACTGTTGGTGTCTGTTGCTGTTGGTTGAAGAGAATGTTTGGTGCCTGAGAGTTTTCTCAACTCTCCATTGTCCCAGGAAACCCAGAGTTATCTGAAGAGCAGAATTCAGAATCTTTTCTATTTCCCATCACTTTCTACTCTATTCATGAGCCAGCCTTCAGCACATTGGCTCATTCATCAGTCGTAACAAAGGGATGGGATATGCAGTGAAGGTACGGGGTTGGTGGGGAGCAGGAATACAGAGAAATTAAGAACAAGGAACAACTACAGAAATTGCTGGAAACCTGGACCGAATCAAAAGAAGCTCACTGTCACTGTCACATAATTCACGAAAGACCGTAATACTGGTTCCCCATGACAACCCAGTAAACCTTCCTCCCCTACAGCCCAATAAGGAACAGTGCTGAAGCTGGAGGCAGCTGAGCCCAAAGGCACTGGTGAGGCTGCAAAACAAAAATTGACATAGATTATACCAGGTCTAAGCGTTTCACTAGGAGGTGCCCAGAGGGAAAATTTTTGCTTCAAAACCACCTATTGAAGCAGTGAAGAAAGACAGGAATAAGGTCGTTGGTCAGCAGTCATACTGAAAAGCGAGGATTCAGCAGGATTCACTCATAACAAGCGACTGTCAATAATAGGGAAACAATGGCATAGCGGTATTATTGGGAGGCTATAAATCTAGAGATCCAGATCACGCTCTGACAAATGGGGTTTAAGGACCACCATGGTCGAGTTTCACTTTTTAAAATATCTGAAATTAAGGTGACCATGACATTAGTGAATAGGATGTGTTTTTCTGACAATGGACAATGGATTCAGTCATCATTACATTCTTAATTCCAGATATTTATTGAATTCCAATTCCACCATCTGCCATGGCAGGATTCAAACCCAGGTCCCCAGAATATTGCATTGGTCTCTGGAATAGCAGTCCAGTGATAATACCCCTTCTTGGGTTCATGTCGCACTACAGGTGCCGTCACCACACTATATACTCTCTCTCTCACACACACATACACACACACACACACACACACACACGTAAATCTATGGGGTGAATTTGCATTTGCAGATTTGTTATTGCAGATACACTTTATTTTGTTGAAAAAACACAATTTGTGGACAGTCGATGTGGCATTTTGCAAATTGCTACTTTGGAAATAAAACCAGTCTAACTCCAAGTTAATAAACAGTCGGACTTTGAACAAGGCCTCACACCTAAAATGCTTTGTCTGATGTGAGATGTCACCTCAGGTATGCCTTTAGTTATCCTGTGGCAGTGACTTGAAAGAAATTTTGCAATTTGCATATTAATTCTTTCTAACTGATTAAAGATTTAACAGCTATATTAGGTTTGTTCAAAACATTTGTATCAGTTCTATGACCCTTTGATCTTTTGCTTATAAATTCTGTGTCTGATGCCATCTCTCTCACTGACACCTGAAAAAGAAGTGAGACTCCAAAAGCTTGTGTCTTCAAATAAACCTGTTGGACTATAACCTGTTGTCGTGAGATTTTTGATCTTGCCTAACCTTTGACTGTTACCTATTAAAATGAGAGAACGTAGAATGTAGAACATATAATCTGCAAGCATTGAGAATATGTCCTGCACACTTGAGTCCAGGTCATACATGTGGTTCAAAAAGAGAATTGTGGACAGCACACTTCCCTGCAGTCTGAAATACAACCACTTACCACAGCTGAATCACAAAAGATAAAAAATTATGGATTCTGGAAATCAGAAACAAAAACAGAAATTGCTGGACTGCAGGTCTGGCAGGATCAGTGCAGAGAAAGCAGGGTTAATGTTTTGGGTCCAGTCACCCTTCTTAAGACGTAACTGGATTGGACATGAAACATTAACACTGCTTTCAATTCACAGATGCAGTCGGAGATTTCTTCACCCAGAGAGTTGTTAGCCTGTGGAGTATTTTAGAACATTCAGCACAGTACAGGCCCTTCGACCCATGATGTTGTGCCGAACATTTACCCTAAGGTCTATCTAACCTCCACTCCTAACTTATATTATCATCCATATGCCTATCTAATAGCCGCTTAAATGCCCCTAATGAGGCCGACTTCACTACCCTCTCCGGCAATGCATTCCACGCCCCTACCACTCTCTGAGTAAAGAACCTACCTCTGATGTCTCCCTGATATCTACCTCCACTCACTTTAAAACTATGCCCCCTCGTAATACCTAACCTCCGCCCTAGGAAAAAGTCTCTGGCTGTCCACTATATCTATACCTCTGATCATTTTGTACACCTCTATCAAGTCATCTCTCATCCTTCGTCGTTCTAAAGAGAAAAGGCCTAGCTCTCTCAACCTTTCCTTGTAAGACCTTCCCTCC
>NC_063334.1:123753741-123775686 GCF_021869965.1 Rhincodon typus
ATTTGCTGTCAGATCTATGGGTTTATACCTTAGCTGACAGTCTCTTATGTCGAAATTTATTAAGTGCCTTCTGGAAATCTATATAAACAACATACATAGATAATCCTCTTTCCAGTACCTTAGTCACCTCTTTTAAAATTCAATAAAATTTGTCAGGCATGACCTACCTGTTATGAAACCTGATTAATCAAAAATTTTCAATGCCTCTGACGCTCTAGCGAAAACCATCCGCGTTTGAACAAAGAAGAACAAAGAACAAAGAAAATTACAGCACAGGAACAGGCCCTTTGGCCCTCCAAGCCTGCGCCAATCCAGATCCTCTAGCTAAACCTGTCGCCTATTTTCCAAGGATCTGTATCCCTCTGCTCCCTGCCCATTCATGTATCTGTCTAGATACATCTTAAATGACGCTATCGTGCCCGCCTCTACCACCTCCGCTGGCAATGCGTTCCAGGCACCAACCACCCTCTGTGTAAAGAACTTCCCATGCATATCTCCCTTAAACTTTTCCCCTCTTGCCTTGAAATCATGACCCCTAGTAATTGAGTCCCCCACTCTGGGAAAAAGCCTCTTGCTATCCATCCTGTCTATACCTCTCATGATTTTGTAGACCTCAATCAGGTCCCCCCTCAACCTCCGTCTTTCTAATGTAAATAATCCTGATCTACTCAACCTCTCTTCATAGCTAGCGCCACCCATACCAGGCAACATCCTGGTGAACCTCCTCTGCACCCTCTCCAAAGCATCCACATCCTTTTGGTAATGTGGCGACCAGAACTGTACACAGTATTCCAAATGTGATCGAACCAAACTCTCTTTATAGCTAATACACCCCAATCTAGGCAACATCCTGGTAAACCTCATTTGCAACCTCTCCAAAGCCTTCACAACCTTCTTATAGTGTGGCAACCAGAACCACAAACAATACTCCAAATGTGGCCGAACTATTGTCCTGTACAGCTGCAACTTGACTTGCCAACTTTTATATTCAATGCCCCAACCAATTAAGGTAAGCATGCTGTACGCATTCTTTACTATATTCACTTGTGTTGCCACTTTCAGGGAGCTGTGGACTTAGATCCCAAGATCCGTCTCAGTGTTTCTAAGGCTCCTGCCGTTAACTGTATCCTTTTGCATTTGACCTCCCAAAATGCATCACCTCACACTTGTCCACATTTAACTCCATATGCAATTTCTCTGTCCAACTTTCCAACTGATCTATATCCTGCTGCATCCTTTGATAACCTTCCTCACTAGCAACAACTCCACCAATTTTTGTGTCACCTACAAACTTACAATTTGGACCATCTACATTTTCATCATTTATATAGATGTATGTTACAAACAACAGAGGTCGCAGCACTGATCCTTGCGGAACACCAGTGGTCACAGACTTCCAGTCAAACAAAAACACCCCTCCACAATTACCCTCTGTTTCCTATGACCAAGAGATTTGCTGACTTACCATAGATTCGTGTGATTTAATCTTCTGGACCAGGCTACCATAAAGAACTCTGTCAAATGCTTTAGACAACATCCACTGTCTCATCAATCATCTTTGTAACTGTCAAAAGTCTCAATTAATTTTGTTAGACAAGTTATCCCCTGCATAAAGCCATGCTGACTATCCCTAATAAGTCCATTCTTTTCCAAATGCAAATATATCCTGTCCTAAGAACGTTCTCCAATAATCCCCTTTTGACCGATGTAAGGCTCACTAGCCTATAATTTCCAGGATTATCCCTCTAAAACAAAGAAGCAATGTTGGCTATTCTCCAATCTTATGGGACCTTGCCTATGGCTAAGTAGGATACAAAGACCTCTGTCAAGGCCCCAGCAATCTCCTCCCTTGCTTCTTTCAGTACTTCTGGATAGCTCCCATCAAACTTTGGGGACATATCTATTTTAATATTTTTCAAGACACCAAACACCTCTACGTCTTAATATCGACATGCCCTAAATATCAATATACCCCTTCCAAATCTTACATCATCCATGTCTTTCTTCTTTGTAAATACTGGATGTGAAGTACTCATGAAAGACCTTACCCAATTCCTCTGGCTCCAAACGTAAATTTCCTCCTTAGTCCTTGAGTGGGCCTACTCTTTTTCTAGTTACCCTTTTTCTCCTAAAATACGTATAAGATGCCTTAGAATCTTCTGGAGCCACAAAATGTCCTTGGCAAGAAGGATTAAGAAAAATCCTAAGGCATTTTATACATATTTTAGGAATCTTAGAATCTCCCTAAAAAATGTATAAAATGCCTTGGAATTTTTCTTAACCCTTCTTGCCAAGGGCATTTTGTGGCCCCTTCTAGCCCTCCTAATTCTTATTTATTGATAGCAAGAACTGCTGATGATGGAATCAGAGATAGCTCAGTATGGAGCTGGAAGTACACAGCAGGCCAGGCAGCATCAGAGGAGCAGAAAAGTTGATGTTTTGGGTCGGGACCCTTCTTCTGACCCGAAACGTCAACTTTCCTGCTCCTCCAATGCTGCCTGCCTTTCTGTGTTCTTCCAGCTTCAGACTGTGTTATATCTAATATTTGTTTATGTTCTTTTCTGCTTCTTTTATATTCATCAAGGGCGTTATCTGATTTTAATTCCCTGAATTTAACAAATACTTCCTTTTTCTTTTCAACTAAACTTTCAGTTTCCCTTGACGTCCAGGGTTTCTGAGTCTGCCCATCCTTACCTTTTATCCTCACAGGAACATGCTGGTCCTTAATTCTGATCAACTGGTCTTTAAAAGACTCCCACCATGTTAGGTATGCATTTACCCTCAAACAGCCACTGTCCAGTCTAATTTCTCCAGTTCCTTACTCCTTGCATTGTAATTAGCCTTCTCCTAATTTAGTACTTTCACCTGAGGACTAATCTTATTCTTATCCATAATTATCTTAAAATTTAACTGAATTATGATCACTGTTTCCAAAATGCACACCACTGAAATTTCAGTCACCTAGCCAAGCTCATACATAGAACATTACAGTGCAGTACAGGCCCTTCAGCCCTCGATGTTGCGCCGACCTGTGAAACCAATCTGAAGCCCATCTAACCTAAACTATTCCATTATCATCCATATGTTTATCCAATGACCATTTAAATGCCCTTAAAGTTGGCGAGTCTACTAGTTTTGCAGGCAGGGCATTCCACGCCCTTACGACTCTCTGAGTAAAGAACCTACCTCTGACATCTGTCCTATATCTATCACCCCTCAATTTAAAACTATGTCCCCTCGTGCTAGCCATCACCATCCGAGGAAAAAGGCTCCCACTGTCCACCCTATCTAATCCTCTGATCATCTTGTATGTCTCTATCAAGTCACCTCTTAACCTTCTTCTCTCTAACGAAAACAGCCTCAGGACCCTCAGCCTTTCCTCATAAGACCTTCCCTCCATACCAGGCAACATCCTGGTAAATCTCGTCTGCACCCTTTCCAATGCTTCCACATCCTTCCTATAATGCGGTGACCAGAACTTGTACCCCAATACAAGGTCGAGTACAGCCTCTTCCCTAGTTGGACAATCTATATATTGTTTCAAGAATCCCTCCTGGAGGCAGCTAACAAATTCTGCCCGATCTAAGCCCTGGGCACTAAGGGAGTCCCAGTCAAAGTTGGGGAAGTTCAAATCACCCACTACAACAACTCTGTTGTTTTTGCATCATTCCCTGATATGCTTATATATCTGTTCCTCCATCTCCTGCTGGCTATTGGGAGGCCTAAGGTATAATATTTTGTACATACACACACAAAGCAAGCTCTGGACAGAGGGGAAAATCTGGAAAGACAGTTCAGTAATCTTTTTCTGAAGAAGGGTCCCAACCCGAAACGTCAACTTTCCTGCACCTCTGTTGCTGCCTGGCCTGCTGTGTTCCTCCAGCTCCACACTGTGTTATCAGTAATCTTTGTTCCTTTGAACTGTTGTTGAGATGGTCTTTATGACTTTCTTGCTGGCCAGCACTTAGTCATATTTCTCCAGATGCTGGTAAGAGACACCAAATGGCCAGTTAAAAGTCACAGCATTCAACAACTGTTGCAGGAAAGATAAGCTATTTTTTGACTGAAGAGACAAGAGAGACCACTCCTGAGCTGGGGAAGAACTTACACTTCTCTCACTTTGTAATTTGATCCCAGCTCCAAGCTGTTCATTTACCTGACAATCAGTTGTACGGTTGTTGTCAGGCAAAAGGTCGCTGTCATTGATAACTAGTCACAAGTCCATGGACCAGTGCAATTTCCTGCTGCCACTGAAAGCCGCATCAGTACATCCCTCAGGTCCAAATCATCTGCAATTCAAACTTCAGTTATTGTTTGTTCAACCAATGGGTGTTAGCTTAATTGGTTTTCAAAACATACAACTACCCGAATGATATTTTTTTTCTAAACAGCTTTTACTCATTTCAGTCCATAGTTTTTAAATACATAAAATAAAAAGACACAGTTCTTACAATGGAGATTGGCCAGTCCATCTGCACCCACCCTGGTGGGTGATGGAAATATAGGGGGATTGTACATCCACATGGTGAGAGGGAGTCATTAAGGGGCCTTTATGGTCTTATAAATATATTCAAGTCTGGGATAGACAGATTTTTAAACAGCGAGGGAATTAAGGATTATGGGAATAGCAGGAAAGACAAGTTCAAGATTATCAGATCAGCCGTGATCTCATCGAATGGGAGAGTAGACTAAATGGACTGAACAGCCTACTTCGGCCCTTACGTCTTATGTGTAGGAAGCTGTTAAAATGTCAGAAATTGTCAGAAATGTCACAGTTATAAGTCCAAAGAAACTGGATAAGTGAAGGAAAAATAAGGGGAGGTAGGAGGAAGCACATTTCATTGGGCAAGGGAAGGTTGAAACAATGTGACTCTTAAGGCAGCTTTGTTAGTGGTCCTCGAGAAGGAGTTAAAAGTAGGGTATGCAGGGCTGTGGGATTATAAGTATGGTTCATAGAAAGCAACGTTGATTTGTTAAAGAGAAGTTCTTTTTGACAAATCTGTTTGATTCTTTTTTGATGATATATCTAGTGCTATGAGTACAGGGAACTGATAAGGGGAATCCAGTGCTTGAAATGTACTTGGGTTTTCATAAAACATTCGATAAGATCTATGAGAGATTGATAAAGTTAGGACTCATAGGATTGGGAATAATATGTAATAGATTGAGGATTTGTTAATCTACAGAAAACAGAGTAGAAATAAAGTAAACTGAATATTTTATGGTTGGTTGTATGAATCAATACTTGAGCCTCATTTATATATAGTCAATATTAAGACAACTGTTGGGGCAGAGTCCTTGTGTACATTTAAAAGCTGAGATAAAAGTTCATGATTCATGAGAAAGGGCAAGAAAGTGGACTAGAGGATTGTCGGATCTGCCATGATTCTGTTGAATGGTACAGCAGATTCGATGGGCCCAACAGCCGACACCTGTTCTCATTTGTTATAGCCTTATGATTTTACTGCCTTATAATCTTATTACTGACTCGGATAAGGCTCTCAAGTATAAATTAACCAAGAAACAACAAAAGAAATTGCTGGAAAAGCTCAGCAGGTCTGGCAGCATCTGTGAGGAGAAATCAGAATTAACATTTCAGGTCCAGTGAACCTTCCTCAGAACTGATGGTAGCTAGGAAGATATTGGATTTTATGTGGGGATAGGGTTGAGGGAGGGGCTAAGAAGTAAATGATAGATGGGGATAGAGCCCAAAGACAGGGAAGAACAGTTGGACAGATAAAGGAGTGGATAACGATCTGGTTAGGAAGCTGAATAGCTACTAATAGCTACCAATAGCTACTGATAACTACAATCCTGAAGAAGGGTAAGACCCGAAATGTTGACGTCTCCTTTCCTCCAAATGCTGCCTGGCTTGCTATGTTCTTCCAGCCTCCTGTCTGATTAACTACTAATGGGGATTGCCAGTGGCCAACAATGGGTTGTGTGTAATAGCACACTATGTGATAACAAGGCCTGCTGTGTGGGGGTAGGGGCTAGGAGATGGGAGAGTTCAAGCCCTAAAGTTATTGAACTCAATATTGTGTCCAGCGGGCTGCTAGGTCCCCAAGCAGAAATGAGGTGTTCTTCTTCCAGCTTATGCTGAGCTTTGCTGGAGTACTGCAGCGATCCTGAGATGGATATATTGGCCAGGGAACAGAGTGGTGTGTTGAAGTGGCAGACAACTGGAAGCTCAGGGCCATTTTTACAGGCAGATAGTAGGTGTTCTGCGAAGTGGTAACCCAGACTACATTTTGTTGCCTCAAGATAGAAGAGACCACATTATGAGCAGCGAATGCAGTAGGCTAGATTGTGTGAAGTGCTACTTCACCTGGAAGGTATATTTGGACACTTGGATATTGAGGAGGGAGGAGGTAAATGGACAGGTGTTACACCTTCTATGGTAATCGATTTCGTTTCCAACTTTCACCTGGTCCATCTCTGACTCCTTCCTTCCCTTCCTCGACATCTCTGTTTCCATTTCTGGGGATAGACTGGCTACCAATATCCATTATAAACCCACCAACTCGTACAGTTACCTGGACTATACATCCTCGCATGCTGCCTCCTGTAAAGACACTATTGTATTTTCCTAGTTCCTCCGTCTCCATTGCATATGTTCCAATGATGCTAATTTCAACCAACGTTGACAGGTGCCTCAGCCGGGTCCGACCCATATCCCGCACTTTGGCCCTTACCCACTCTCTTCCCTCTGGCAACAGCAATAGGGTTCCCCTTGACCTTACCTTCCATCAGACCAGCATTCACATCCAGAGGACCTCTAGCTGCCATTTCCATCACCTCCAACAAGATGCCACCACCAGACATGATTCCCCTCCCTTGTTCACCTTCTGCAGGGACTGTTCCTTCTGGGACACCCTGGTCCACTCTTCCTTCACTCCTAACAACCCTCCACAGCTCCACGACACCTCACCCTGCACTGCCAAAGGCGTAGCACATAGTCTGCTATTACACACAACCCATTGTAAGGCACTAACAATCCCCATTTTTAGCTATTCAGCCTATTAGTCGGATTGTTATCTGCTGTATCCCCACCTATCGTTTACTCCTTACCCTCTCCACCCACCCTATCTTCTGCATATAAACCAACATTTTCCTAGCTACCATCAGTTCTGAGGAAGGGTCACTGGACTAGGATGCTGAATCTTAATAAAGGAAACTATGAAGATATGAGGCGTGAGTTGGCCTTGATAGATTGAGGATGCATGGGGGATGTGCAACAACTGTTTATTCCTGTCTGGCACAAAAACATTCAGATTGGCCAAGAAAAATAATACATCTGACGATTGGGAACAGTTTAGAATTCAGCAAAGAAGGACCAAAGGATTGATTAAGACGAGGAAAATACAGTCCGAAAGTAGGCTTGCAGGGAACATAAAGACTGACAGTAAGAGTTTCTATAGGTACGTGAAGAGAAAGAGATTGGTGAAGACAAGTGCAGGTTCCATGCAGACAGAAATGGGGCAATGTATAATATGGGACAAAGAAATGGCTGAGCAACTGAATACACACTTTGGCTCTGTCTTCACAAAAGAGGTCACAAATCAGATACAGGAAATGTTAGAGAATGCAAGATTTAGTGAGAGGGAAGAATTGAGGGAGATCAATATTAGTAGAGAAATGGTGCTGGGAAAATTGATGGAAGTAAAGGCAGATAAATCCCCAGGGCCTAATAATCTACATCCCAGAGTACTTAAGGAAGTGGCTCTAGAAATAGTGGATGCATTGGTAGTCATCTTCCAGGATTCTCTCGACTCTGGGACAGTCCCTGCAGATTGGAGGGTAGCTAATGTCACACCAGTAATTCCAAAAGGGAGGTAGAGAGAAGACAGGGAATTATAGACCAGTGAGCCTACCATTGGTAGTCAGGAAAATTTTCAAATCCATAATCAAGGACTTTGCAGCGAGTATTTAGAAAGTGGTAGCAGGATCAGACAGAGTCAACATGGATTTAGAAGGGGAAATCATGCTTGAAAAATCTGTTGGAATTCTATGAAGATGTAACTAGTAGAGTTGATGAGGAGGATCCAGTCAATGTGGTATGTTTGGACTTTCAGAAAGCGTTTGACAAAGTCCTGCATAAGAGATTATTGTGCAAGATTAAAGTGCATGGGATTAGGTGAAGTGTATTGAGATGCACAGGGAACTGGTTGGCAGAGAGGAAACAAAGAGTAGGAATTAATGGGTCCTTTTCACATTGGCAGGAGTTAACTGGTGGTGTGCCACAGGGATCGGTGCTGAGACCCTAGCTGTTCACAATATAAACTAATGATTTGGATGAGGAAACAAAATGTAACATCTCGAAATGTGCAGTTGGATACCAAGTTGCGTGGGAGGGTGAAATGTGACGAAGATGTGGAAATCCTTCAGCAGTTGGGTGAGTGAGCAAATCAATGGCAGATGCAGTCCAGTTTGGATAAATATGAGGTTATTCACTTTGGAAGCCAAAACAAGAAGGCTGATTACTACCTGAATGGCTGTAAATTGGGAGAGGGGAGTGTGCAGCGAGACCCGGTGTCTTTGTGCACCAGTTGCTGAAAGTAAGCATGCATGTGCAACAGCAGCTAAAAAAGGCAAATGGTATGTTGGCCTTCATTGTGAGAGGTTTTGAGTACAGGAGCAGGGATGTGTTTTTGCAGTTATGAAGGGCCTTGGTGAGGCCATGCCTAGAATATTGTGTGCAGTTTTGGTCTCCTTTTCTGAGGAAGGATGCTCTTGCTCTCGAGGCAATGCAGTGAAGGTTTACCAGACTGATTCGGGGGATGGCATGACTGATGTATGAGGAGAGATTGACTAGGTTAGGATTGTTTTTGCTGGAGTTCAGACAAATGAAGGGGAATTGCATAGAGATTTATAAAATTCTAACAGGATTAGAGAAGGTAGATGCAGGGATGATGTTCCCAATGTTAGATGTGTCCAGAACCAGGGGTCACAGTCTGTGGATTCAGAGTAGACCATTTAGGACAGAGATGAGGAGACATTTCTTCATCCAAAGAGTGGTGAGCCTGTGGAATTCATTACCACAGGAAGTAGTTGATGCCAAGACATTGAATGTATTCAAGAGACGACTATGGGATCAACTGTTATGGGGAGAAAGCATGACTATTGAATGGCCTTCTCTGCTCCTGTTTGTTTCACACTAGTTCATTGCAAGCATGACCAATAGTTAGGGCCACAGCAGGAGTTATTGTCAGGTAATGGTGAGGCACAGAGAAATGGAAGGGGAACATTTGTACCCACGATCCCAGGATCAGCAGCAATCTCCAGCAGATGCAGAACAGCCTTCACCTGAGGATGCTGCAGCTGAAGGTCCTCTCAGCATGTGCCAGAGCCTATTGTCCTTGATGCCATTTCCTTGAGATGAGTGTGGTACAGTGTCACCGCAGACTGAAGATGACCTAGAACACTGTCACAGAACTGTGCAAACTGTTGGAGTAGGACATGAAGGAGTGTGTAACCAACTTATCCCAGTGGCCATCAAGGTAATGTGTATGTAACCGGCTGCTTCCAAAAAGCCACTGGGGACGTGTGTGAGATATCTCAATCCTTGAACCACAAATGTATCAAAGTTCTTACCAATGGAATTTCATGAGTGGAATTGATGCCAGTTCCAATAGATGTGAGCTGGGTGGAGTCATCGCTCTTGCTGTAAATTTCTTGCTGCTTGAAAAGCAAGCAGTCCGTGTCTGGTCTCAAAGGCAAGTGGAGCTTCTTTCTGTTTTTGTTTACTTTTGTTGTTGGTAATTAAGAGTGAATGTTTCGAACCTGAAAGACTTTCTTGTGTGGGAGTGTGAACTATCTGGAGGATGCAGAGATACTTCAGTGTGATTTGGACAGGTTAAGTGAGTGGGCAACTTGATGGCAGATGAAGTGCATTGTGGATAAATGTGAGGTTATCCATTTTCATAGCAAAAACGGAAAGGTTATAATCTGAATGGCAATAGATTAGGGAAGAGGGTCGTGCAATGAGACCTGGGTGCCCTTGTAAATATGCAGGTGCAGCAGACAGTGAAAGACAAATGTTATGTTGGTCTTCATAACAAGAAGATACAAGTGCAGGAATGGAATGTTTGATGGAATTTTACGGGTTCTTGGTGAGACCACACCCAGAGTATTGTGTGAAGTTTTGGTCTCCTTATCTGAGTAAGGATGTTCTGACTGTGGAGAGTTTGCAGTAAAGGTTTACCAGGCTGATTCATTGGATGGAAGAACTGACATATGAAAAGGGACTGGATTGGTCAGGACTGTGTTCACAGGAGTTTAGAAGCATGGCAGGGGAATCACCTGGGAACCTATAAAATACTAACAGGTCTGACAAGATAAATGCAAGAAGGATATTCCCGATGACCAGGAAATCTAGGACCATGGATCACAGTCTAAGGATATGATGTAGGTCATTCATGACTGAGATAAGGAGAGATTTCTTTATCCAGAGAGTAGTGACCCTGCAGAATTCTCTGCCACTGAAAGCGGTTGAGGCCAAAACATTGAATATTTGCTAGAAGTTAGATAAAGTTCTTAGGGCTAAAGGGATTAAAGGATATAGGTAAAACTGAGAACAAGATAACAAGTTGGCTGATCAGCCATGATCATATTGTATTATGGAGCAGGACTGAATGCTGAATGGCCTATTCCTGCACCTATTTTCTACGTATCTACATATGTATCTATATATCTGATGGTTCCACATTGATCAATGAGGCAACACTGCATTGGAGAAGGATTAGCACTGACTTAGACAGAGCTATAAGATGGTAAAAGGGTAAGTATGGGTACACTGTGCGGCTTGGTGCTTAAACAGCGATCGATGTAAAACTGTCTACTTGTATATGCAATGAAGTGTCAGCTGTGCCATCTCTGTGTCCTGAGATGTGTTGGTTTGTGGTTGCACACGGTGAAGGGCAACTGTAGACTGAAAGTGCTTGACTAGGCCAGGGATCCTGGGATTTTTCAGCAGTGTCAGGAATGTCTGCCTTGGATGAGCGGGACGCCACAGGTAATGAACAGTGTTCCCTCTCATTTTCTTGCCAACTATGCAGGCCTCCGAGGTTTGTGCTTGGTAGTGACTGGAATTGGAAGTCAGTTCTGCGACTGGTGTATTTACACTGATCACCGTGCATGGAATCTTGGAGCAGCCGCATGTCTGTGCAGCTGCCCAGTTTACAGGGAATGTTGATAATGAAGCCAGCTCAGGAACTTAGCATGAGAAAACCCGCAGGGCCTCACGGAGAGAAACCCTCCATGAAACTAACCAAAAATATAGCTGATACTTGGTAAATCTCAGTCCAAACTGCTTGCCTTCATTGGTCAGAGCATTGATTATAAGAGTTGAGAGTCATGTTGCGGCTGTACAAGACATTGGTGAGGCTACTTTTAAAATTCCGCATACAATTCTGGTTGCCCTTCTATAGGAAGGATGTTGTTAAACTAGAAAAGGGAAAATTTATGAGAATGTTGCTGGGATTGGAGGGTTTGAGTTATAAAGAGAAGCTAGATAGACTAGGGCTTTTCCCCTTGGATCGTTGGAGGCTGATGGGTGACATTGTAGAGGTTTATAAAGTCATGAGGGGCATAGATAAGGTGAATAGCTAAGAATAGGGAATTCCAGAACTACTGGGCGTAGCTTTAAGCTGAGAGGAGAAAAATTTAAAAGGCTCTGAAGTGGCAACTTTTTCACATAGAAGGTGGTGTGTATATTGAATGAGAGGAGGTGGTAAGGCAGTGCAGTTACAACATTTAGAAGACATTTGGACAGGTCCATAAATAGGAAAGGTTTAGAGGATATGGGCCAAATGCAGGCAAATGGAATTAGTTCAGTATGAGAAACCTGTTGGCATGGATGATTTGGACTGAAGGGTCTGTTTCTGTGTTGTATGACTCCATGACTCCAAATGGCTGAGCAGGCACAAAGCATCAAATGACTGACTCCAGCTCCGATTAAGTGAAGCAGTGGTGTAATGGTACTGTCACTGGACTGGTGCTCTGGGGACATGAATACCCCTATGGCACATGGTGATATATGAATTTATTAAATATCTGGAATATAAAGTTAGTCTAATTGCAACCATGTAATCACTATTGATTTTCATTAGCACAGAAACATAGAAAATAGGAGTAGGAGTAGGTCATTCGACCCTTTGAACCTGTTCTGCCATTCAATATGATTGTGGCTGATCATCCAACTCGCTACCCTGTTTCCCTCTCCTTTGATCCCTTTAGCCTAAAGGATTATATCCTTGAAAGCATTCAATGCTGTGGACTTAACCACTTTAAATGGCAGAGAATGTCATGGACTCATTACTCTCTGAGTGTAGAAATTTCCCTTTATCTCAGTCCTAAATTGCCTAGGCCATATCCTTAGATCCTGTGGTTCTGGACTTCCTGGTTATCAGGAGCATTCTTCTTTCACTTACCCTGTCGGTTGTGTTAAAATTTTATAGGTTTCTATGAGATCCCCCTCATTCTTCAAAACTCTAATGAGATAGTCCTAACCAATCCAATCTCTCTTTATATTTCAGTCCTGCCATCCGATCTTGTTAACTAATGTCTTTATCTGGTCTGGTCTATAGGTTACTCTTGCCCCATCGTGAAGTTGTTGACTCTTACCTGCTTCTGGGCAATTGGGCTGGGCAATAAATGCTTGCCTAGCCAGCCAAGACCTCATCCAATGAATGAATTAAAATAAAAATTCTTACGTTCTAATGAGGTTAGAGGCATGAGCTTAAGAAGATTAGAAGTGGTGAAGTCAGTGATAAATGTGCAGAAAAATGGCCTGATACTTCATGGTCCTGATAAAATCCCTACACAGTGGAAGCAGGCTATTTGGTCCAGTGAGTCCACACCAACTATCTGAAGAGCAGCCCACCCAGACCCAATCCCTTAACCTATCTCTGTAACCTTGCATTTCCCATGGCTAATTCACTTAACCTGCACATCCCTGGACTGTGGAAGGAAACTGGCACACCCGGAAGAGATCCATACAGACAGAGGGAGAATGTGCAAACTCCATACAGACAGTAGCCTGAGGTTGCGATCAAACCTGTGTCCCTGGCACTGTGGGGCAGTAGTGCTAACCACTGAGCCACCGTGCTGCGTCTAGATAGAAGATGTTGGTGAGTGAGTTGGAATTCAACCCCTACAAGATGGTGGTCTATTCACTGAACAATAACAGCGAAGCCAGGTTTCATGAAAGCCTTGGGTTGAACTTGAGAGAACAATGTGCTCTGAGTTTAGAATTAATGAGATGAGTAGAGAAATTTGGGATGGCTGAAAAGTTCAACAGAGGACGAGAAGCCTGTGGATATGATCTCGGTGAAACAAAAATTCTTAAGATTTTTTAGAAGTCTGCTGAATGGGGGACATTCCCCAGCCAAAGAATTGGGCAAGGGGGTGGAGAATTCAGCATCATGCAGAATTATACATTTATTGAAGTGGATTTGAAGGGAAGTGAACGTCAAGGGTTTCGAGTATACTTGAGTAATTAGGGATGGTCAATAAATGCTGACCTTGCCAGCAATGTCTATTTTTGATGAATAAGGACAAAATTGAGCAGCAAAGTATCTGAGAAGGCAAATGAACACAAAACAGATGAAATGGAAATGAGAGAAAGGATAAGGAAAAAATTATTCAAGGGGCAAGAGGATCAGGTGGGGATTTCGACCTCAGAGTTGGTGAAGCTGATTGTCCTGTAAAATTCAACGTCTTTTCTGTTTCTTTCCTGGCTGTTCAGTTTTTCTGGTCACATTATGAATGAGGAAGTACTGTTCTGAAACAGCAAGAGCAGAGAGAATTCAACATTTACTTCATAAGTAGAGTCAGTTTTCAGAATTCACAATAAGCTGCAAATGAGCTATATATGACTTTTCACCATTGTTGGGCTGTGAATTTTCTTTCTCCATTAGGGAACATTTATTGCCCATCCCTATTTGCCCTGGAGAAGGGAATGATGAACTGTCTTGAATCACTACATACTTGGAATATAGGTGCACCCACAATGTACTCAGGGAGTACACAAATTTTGACCCAGGGAAAGTAAAGGAACAGGGATATGTTTCCAAGTAGAATATGGTAGAATATAACTTGGATGGGAACCTGCAGGTGGTAGAATTCTTATGGATCTGCTGCCCTTGTCCTTCTAGGTCATGGAGATTGTGGGTTTTGAAGGAGGAGCCCGTGTGAGTTGCTGCAGTGTATCTGGCAGATGCTACACACTGCTGTGCCTGGACTTAGGTGGTGAAGGAAGTGAATGGCAAAGGTGGTCGATTGATTACCACCCACAATTGGGCTGCTTTGGCTTGATTGGTGTCGACACTCTTGACTGTTGTTGAAGCTCCAGTCATCCAGTGGGAAATATTTCATCATACACCTGATTTGTACCTTTTAGATTGTGAAGACTTGTTGAGGAGTCAGGAGGTGAGTTATTTGCTGCAGTATTCCTAGCCTCTGATCTGCTGTTGTAGTCACAGTACTGAATGG
This sequence comes from Rhincodon typus, assembly GCF_021869965.1. Taxonomy (NCBI): domain Eukaryota; kingdom Metazoa; phylum Chordata; class Chondrichthyes; order Orectolobiformes; family Rhincodontidae; genus Rhincodon; species Rhincodon typus. Next base: position 123,768,235 of record NC_063334.1, read on the forward strand.
CTAGTTCGGTTCAGTTTCCGATCAACATTTAACCCCAGGATGTTGATAGTGGGAGATTTAGTGATGGTAATGCCATTGAACGTCAAGAGGAGATGGTTAGAATCTCTCATTGGAGATGGTTAAAGCCTGGTTCTGTGCCATGTGAATGTTACGTACCACTTTTGAGTCCAAGCCTGGATGCTGTCCAGAGCTTATCAAATTTGGACATGGACTGCTTCACTATTTAAGGAGTCACAAATGGTGCTGAACATTGTGCAATCATCGGCAAAACTACTCACATCTGACGTAATGATGGCAGAAAGGTCATTGAAGCAGCTGAAGATGATTGGAAAACGGGCATGTCTGCACAGATGTCCAGGGTATAGTTAAATGATGTGATTGTATAACTATTATGGAGATATGGTTACAAGGAGATCAAAGCTGGAAACTCAATATTTAGGAACATGTGACATTTTGAAAGGACAGACAGGAAGGAAATGGTGGCGGGGAGCACTGTTAGTATGGGATGGAATTAGTAAGGTAGCAAGAAATGATCTTGGATCAGAAGATGTAGAATCCATATGGGTGGAGGCATGACCTAAAAAGGAAATGAAGACACTAGTAGGACTAGTCTGTAGGCCTACCGACAATAGCTTAATGGCAGGACAGAGAATAAATCAGGACATGACAATAGTGGTGTGTAGATAAAAGGCAGTGTATTAATCAAGTGTGACTTTAATCTTCGTACAGTCAGATTGGCAGAGGTAGCCACATGGAAAAATGCATCAAATATATTTGGGACAATTTTTTGGAACAATATATAATGGATCCAACCAGAAATTAGGCAAAATAAAAACCGATAGAACTGTGGATGCTGTAAATCAGGAACAAAAACAAAGTTGCTGGAAAAGCTCAGCAGGTCTGGCAGCATCTGTGAAGGAAAAAACAGAGTTAACGTTTCGGGTCCGATGACCCTTGGGTTGCTTTTCCAGCAACTTTGTTTTTGTTCAGGAATTAGGCAATTTTGGATCAAGCAATATCTGATGAGGCGGGTAGAATAAATGATGTCGGAGTAAAATATGCCCTAGGATACAGTGACCATTCCGTGATAGAATGTAGAAACATAGGCTGATTTTTAATCAGTAAGGGAATTGAGGATTATGGGGAAAAAAGCAGGAAAGTGGATTTGACAGTTATCAGAGCAGCTATGATTTCATTAAATGGGCTGAATGGCTTACTTCTAGCCTTATGGTCTTATGGCACTTTCAGTTGAAGTTTATTGAAAATGCTTCAGCCTTATCTTTTGCACTGATGTGCTTGGCTCCCCCATCATTGATCACGGGGATATTTATGGAGCATCCCCTTCTCCATAATTATGAGTTGCATAATTGTCCACCACCATTCACAATTGAATGCGGCAGGACCACAAAGCTTAGATCTGATTCATTGGTTCTGGAATTGTTTAGTTCTGTATATCACTGGCTGCCTCTCCTGTTTGACATATAAGTATCTCTGTGTTGTAACTTCACCACACTGACAACTCATTTTTATTTATTCCTGGTGCTGCTCCTGGCATGCTCTCCTGAACTCTTCACTGATCCAGGGTTGCTCCCTTGGCTTGATGGCATAGGTAGAGGGGGGAATACACCAAGCCATGATATTGCAGATTGTGTTGGATTATGATTCTGGTGCTGCTGATGATCCATATCATCGCAGGAATGCCTAGTCTTGAGTTGCTAGATCTGCTCAAAGTCTATTCCAGTTTAAAGTTTTAGCAAAGATTTGGAGCTTGGGTTGTGGGTGAGGTTGTTGATTTGCTCACCGAGCTGACTTGTTTTCATTCTCAACCCACAGTGCAATCAACAAACATATAGAATTGGACCCCATATACAAACCCATACAGATCAAAACCAGAAATGACACTACTCACCATAACAGACCAGACAGTATAAATTCCAAGCGGAGTAGAACAACATCGCTTCATCAGAGGCCTCACTGACGATGTTACCTAGCATGGTGATGAAACGTCTGAACAAAAACAAGCCAGCTCGGCGAGCAAGTCAACAATCTCCATTCTAGTTTAGCTTGGTGATAATGTCACACAACAAGGTGGAGACCATAAAACAATAAGATATAGGATCAGAATTGGGCCATTCAGCTCATCAATCTACTCTTTCAATCATTGCTGCGATGTTTCTCAACCTCATTCTCTTGATTTCTCCCTGTAACCTATGCTCCCATTACTAATCAAGAACCTAGCTATCTCTTAAATACATTCTGTGACTTGGTCTCCACAGCCCTCTGCTACAATGAGTTCCACTGATTTACCACCCTCTAGCTGAAGAAATTCCTCCTTATCTCAGTTCTTAAACATTGTCCCTTCACTTTGAGACTGTGCCCTCAGGTTCTAGTCTCTCCCCTTAGTGGAAATATCTTTTGCATGTCAACTCTATCCAGGCCTCTCAGTATTATGCAAATTTTAATGAGAAACCCCATCATCCTTCTAAACTCCATTGAGTACAGACTCAGAGTCCTCAACCACTTTGCGTATGATAAGCCCTTCATTCTCAGTATCATTCTTGTGAACCTCCTCTTGACCCCCTCCACAAAGCCAACACATCATCTGTGTCTGTGTGGGTTTCCTCTGGGTGCTCCAGTTTCCTCCCACAGTTCAAAGATGTGCAGGTTAGGTGGATTGCCCTTGCTAAATTGCCCATAGTGTCCAGGGATGTGTAGATTAGGTGGATTGGCCAAGGGAAATGCAGGGTTACAGGGACAAGTTACAGGAGTGGGTCTGGGGCCGATGAGCTTCAGAGAGACTAGTGTGGACTCGATGGGTCGAATGTCCTGTCTTCCTACTGTAGGGATTCTGTGATTCTATCTTCCTTAGATATGGGGCCCAAGATTGCTCACAAAGTACCAAATTCTGTCCAGAGCCTTTTTCAGCCTTATCAGTAAATTCCTGCCTTTTTATTCTCACCCTTTTGAGATGAATGCTCATATTGCTTTCACTTTTATAACTGCCAACTGAACCTAAATGTTAACCATAAGAGAATCCTGAACTAGGATTCCCAAGACCCTTTGTGCCTCAGATTTCCGATGCCTTTCCCAATTCAGAAAATAGTCAATGCCTCAATTCTTCCAAACAAACTACACAACTTCACACTTTCCCACATTGTATTCCATCTGCCACTTCTTTGCCCACTCTCCTGGCCTATCAAAGTTCTTCTGTAGCCTCCCAGCTTCCTCAGCACCTCCTGTTCCTCCACCTATCTTTATGGGATTTGCAAACATAGCAACAATGCCCTCAGTTCTTTTGTCCAGTTTGTTAATGTATAATGTGAATAATTGTTGTCCCAACTCTGGCCCCACTGAATTCCACTGGTCACTGCTGATATACTAAAAAATATCCCTTTGATACCCATTCTATCCACGTCAGTACACCATGGGCTCTTATTTAGCTGTATCCTCATTTTGACGACAATATTTTGTCTCATGAGGACTGCACCGTGGTCAGTCTTACCAATACTGTCATAGATAGATGCATCTGCAATGGGCAGATTGGTGAGAATGAGATTAAGCATGTTTCACCCTTATGTTGTTTTCCTCACCACCTTTGCAGACCCAGTCTAGGGTTTAGAAGGATATGGGCCAAATGCTGGCTAATGGGACTAGGTCAGATTGGGACGCCTGGTTGGCATGGACGAATTGGACTGAAGTGTCTGTTTCCATGCTGAATGACTTTATGACTTGAATGGTAGTTTTGCCGCCAAACAACTCTTTGTGGTGAACAATGAAATCTCCCATCAGAATACATTCTGCAACCTTGCCACCCTCGATGGTTCTTCCAAGAGGTGTTTGACATAGGAAGCACTATCCATCAGTTCATGATGGGGTGAGTGTGCGTGGAGGGTAGTACAGGGTAGTCAGCTGGAGGTTTCTTTGCCATAGTTGACCTGATGCAATGAAATGTCAAAGCATCTGGAGTCAATATTGAGTGCTCCAAAAGAGACCCCTTCCTGTATCACCACCTCTGCTGGAGGTGCTCTACTAGTGGGACAGGTCATCCCCATCATGCCTGGTGATGGTGTTGTCAGGGACATTGTAAGGTATGATTTGGTGAGTCTAAATAAGTCCGGCTGCTGCTTGACTAGTCTTTAAGACAACTCTCCCAATTTGGCATTGGTCCCAAATTTTGGTAAGAAGCATGAGCAGTGTTGACAGGGCTGATTATGTTGTCATTTTCAGTGCCTAAATCAATGCCTAGGTAATCTGCCCAGTTAAATTCCTTTTTTGTTTGAAGCTTTTTAGTAGTTTGGTACAACTAAAAATCTTGCCATGCCCCTTCTGATGGCAGTTAAGAGTCACATATCAGATGAGGACAACAGATTTCCTTCCCGAAAGGGCATTAGTATTCCAGATGGGCTTTTAGGACAATTAGCAGTTGTTTTATCATAATCATCAGACCTTTAATTTCACATATTGGTGAAAGTAAATTTAACCATTTGCTGTGGTAGGATTTGATCCTGTATCATTGGAATATTACCTTTGCCCCTGAATTACTAGTCCAATGATAATACCATTACATCATCACCTCCCCAAAGCACAATGTTGTAACCATTCAATGATATTATAAAGTAGTATTTAATTGTTGCTAAAAGTAAACACAAAGTCAAAGCTGGACTGATCAAGACTGCAATGCAATAAGCCAATCTTGGAAAGGGAACACAATCTGTTCTGCATAAAAAGAGGATTGGATTATTGTTGACATGGAGTTACAGCAGGAACCGTTAACTGTCAGTCTTAGCAGATTTGTATATTAAGGGAACCTGCCTATATCCATTCAGCAGATGCATCTTAATTCCAATCCAGTTAATACAATCCTTTGGGCAGGGAATTGTGGTTCCTGGTTACTGCGTTAACTTTGCTGTATCAGTTGAACCATCAAGTTTTGACACTAGCATGCCTGGGCTCCATCAGGTCTTAATCTTTCATGATCAACCTGTCCAGAGATGTTATTACACACCTCTGGAGCAGGTGGGGGTGACTTGAACCTACATCTTCTGGCTTAGGAGTAGGGACACTACCGTTGCACCACAAGGGCCTTTTCCATTAGGTCTTTTTATTCATGCTGGCTTAGCCAGTATTGCTCACATCCCATGAACAAATAAAAAAAACATAAACACAAAGACTGGTTTGGGTTGGTACTCATTCTTTATTACCTTATTACTTCAGATTTCTTATTTTTTTTATTTAACATATTTTTCTAATCAACCTGTCCACCTCACCTCTGGAGCAGGTGGTACTTGAACCCAGATTGTACCAAGGTCAGCTCACTAGACCTCACTGAATATGAGATCCCAGTTTAGGGTTGTTAATCCAGTCCAATCAGGGAGCCCTGCCTGACAGATAAAAAGAGGAATGTCAGAGGTTCTGTACTCTGAGGGCTGAGTCTGAATGAGGTCGTACTGGAGGCAAGAACTCTTCATGTGTAAAGGGTGATTTGGTGAAAGGGTACCTGACTGTGTGGAGCTATTTCAGTGGTGACAAGAGTGGGATTAATGATGCAACTATGCAAAACAGCCTACTAGCTGAAGCCCAACTGGACTTCAAACATGCACTGCAGCTGGCTTTATCATTAGAAAATGTGGCATGGGGAGCATATGAGTTGCAGGCTATGCTGATGGAAGTGATCACTTTCGCCAGCCAACTGAGCTTGGGGAACACCACTTGAATACAGGCAATTACATAGCCTCACTCAGGATATATCCTGATCAGAGGGAGTCTAAGTCAGCTCACCGCAAAACCCCAAAACAAAACCAAGCCTCGGCCAAATGGTTAAAATTTTCTTCAGGATGCAGACTGGCTGTTAATTGCTGCAGGTATGCAATCTCAAGACGGCTAAAGAATCCTAATAGGCCTAAATTGAGTAAGAGAACTCATAGACCATTATCTGGGAGAGTGTGCAGTCGAGTTCATACACTGGAAAGTCCATCTACATCTAGTTTGGAACAGTTAAATATGCTTAGCAACATCGAAATCAGAACCAATCAAAATAAACATCTTGTTAAAGGTCACCTGGTTCTAATGGAGGTTGATACTGGCACAGCTGTATCAGTGATCGCCTAATCAGTTTTTAACAAAGTTCGCTCTGGATTACAGCCCTTAAGATTGCACAAGATCTCAGCTAGGCTGAGAACCTCGAGGAAACCTTTACAGATTAAGAGTACAACTTTGGTTGTGGTCTCTTATGAGAAGCAACTAGTTCAGTTACCAATGATTGTAGTAAAAGGCTCAGTCCCAAGCTTGGTGGGGTGGAATTGGGTGAGAAAGATTCACCTAGATTGGCTCAATATTTTTCAATTGGAAAATAGCTGCCTGAGTGAAGTCCTAATTAAATACCCTGGGATTTTTCAGGAAGGTCTAGGGACTATCAAAGGAACCAAGGCCACCTTTTATGTTAACCAGGAAGCAATTCCACACTTTTGCAAGGCCCACCCAGTGCCATTTGCTTTATGGGCAAAAGTAGAGGTAGAAATCAGAAGGCTGGAAACAGAAGGAATTAACCAAACTAGTCCAATTTGCAGAATGGGCGGTACCAGTCGTATCGATTGTGAAGCCCAATGGCCAGTTCGCCTTTGTGGGGATTTTAAATAAACGGTAAACTGCTTTTTGCAGCTGGATAAATACCCAATCCCTTAGAGGATTTATACTCAGAGTTGGCAGGGGGATGCTGTCCTTCACAAGGCTGGACATGAGCCACGCTTACTTGCAATTGTGTTTAGATGAAGATTCCCAGAAGTACATTGGTGTTTCCCACCCTCTCTCCTCCTCTGACCAAAACAAAAGGGCTCTGTGAGGAGGACGATTGGCAAGGTAAAGGTGTACAAGGGAGCAGCTATTAAGAGAGTGGGCCAGTGTTAGAGTTGAAGTGTTCAAGAGGTTTCGGTGCGAGGAGTCTGAGCAGGGTTACAGTTAAGAGCAGGTAAGGGCTCTTTAACTCTACTGTCTTTCTGTCTAGACTGAAGACAGTAGGGATGCCAGTTAGGGCAGTGGCATGCTCCTCTTGCAGGATGTGGGAGATCAGCAAGACTTCCAGTGTCCCTGGTGGCTACGCCTGTGAGAAATGCACCTGGCTGCAGCTCCTGACAGGCTGCTTTAGGGAACTGGATTTGGAGCTGGATGCACTCAGGATCATCCAGGGTGCAGAGAACATCATTGATAGGAACTTTGGTGAAGTGGTCACTCCAAAGGTACAGGCTGCAGGTTGTTGGTGACCGCCAGAGGAGGTAAGGGGGGAAGGCAGATAGTGCAGAGTTCCCCTGTGGCCATGCTCCTCAATGAAAGGTTTGGATACTATCAGAGGGAATGACCTTTCTGGAGCTAGCAGCAGCAGTCAGGTCAGTGGCACTGTGACCGGCTCAGAGGCTCAGAGGGAAAGTGTGCAGTCTGACAGAGCGATACTGACAGGAG
>NC_063334.1:123776086-123814108 GCF_021869965.1 Rhincodon typus
AGGTGAAGGGTCTAGGCCCGAAACGTCAGCCTTTCTGCTCCTATGATGCTGCTTCGCCTGCTGAGTTCATCCAGCTCTGAACCTTGTTGACTCGGATTCTCCAGCATCTGCGGTTCCTACAATCTCTGATACTGACAGGAGACTCAGTTGTGAGGGGGACAAACAAGAGATTCTATGGCTGCAGAAGAGACACCAGGATGGTGTGTTGCCTCCCAGGTTCCAGGGTCAAGGTTGTCTCTGAGCGGTTGTAGAACATTTTGAAGGGGGAGACTGAGCAGCCAGAGGTCATTGTGCACATCAGTACAAATGACATAGGTAGACAAAGGGATCGGGTCCTGTGAAATGAGTACAGGCAGTTAGGTAAGAAGTTAAAAAGCAGGACCTCAAGGGTTTTCAGTTCTTGGATGATTGAGGTCTCTTCTGGAGTAGAGGTGACCTGTACAAGAGGGATGGGTTGCACTTGAACCAGAGGGGGTCCAATATCCTCGCAGGGAAATTTGCTAGTGTTACCTGGGAGGGTTTAAACTAGTTTGGTGGGGGTCGGGGCGCATGGGACTCTGAATAAGAGAGAGGCCATCGAGAAGTTAGGGGAAAATACATTAGCCATCGAGGGCAAGTTTACTATTCAGGATAGTCAGGAGCACAGTAAAGGGAGAGAAAAGACTTCTGGTTTTAAGTGCATTTATTTCAACACACAAGGCCTGGCTGGTAAGGCAGAGAGCTCAGAGCATGGATTAGCTCTGTAGAGTAGGATACTATAGCCATAACAGAAACATGGCTGAGAGAAGGGTAGAACTGGCAGCTCACTGTTCCAGGATACAGAAGCTACAGGTGTGATAGAAGTACAAGTAAGGGAGCAGGGGAAGTTGCCCTTTTGATAAGGGAGGACACAACAACAGTGCTTACAGAGGATATTCTTAAGGGGTTATCGAATGAGGCTATATGGTTAGAACTTAGAAACTAGAAGGGGTTGGTCACTCTGTTGGGAGTGTATTTAGGCCCCCAAATAGACAGAAGGTACTAGAGGAGGACATGTGTAGAGAGATTGCAGACATCTGTAGGAAAGTAGAGTAGTATTGGTTGGAGATTTTAATTTCGCCTGTATTGACTGAGCCACCCAGAGTGTAAAAGACCTGGATGGGCTGTAATTTGTTAAAAGTGTCCTAGAAAGTTTCCTAAATCAGTCTGTCGAGGGCCCTATTCGTGAGGGTGCAGCACTGGACCTCCCATAGGAAATGAGGTCGGGCAAGTGTCAGTCAGAGAGCACTTTGGGTCCAGTGACCATAACTTTCTTCCACAGGTTAAGGTGCTAAACTGGAGCAGGGCCAATTTAGCAGAGGTCGATTGAGTGAATCTGTTTGAAGGAAAAGGAACGATTGGCAAATGGGAGGCTTTTAAAAGTGTGATATCAAGAGTCTAGGGACAGTATGTCCCTGTTAGGGTGAAGGGAAAAACTGGCGGGTGTAGGGATCCTTGCTTGATAAGGGATATTGAGGCTCTGGTCAGGAAAAAGAAGAAGGCATACATTGGGTTTAAACTATCGAGTTCAAGTGAATCCCTAGCTGACCGTAAAAAGTGTCGGAGCATGCGTTAGAGGAACATCAGAAGAGCAAAAAGAGGATATGAGATGGATCTGGCAAATAAGGTTAAAGATAATCCCAAGAGGTTCTATAGCTATATTAAGAGTAAAAGGGTGGCTAGGGAGAGAATAGATCCCCTTAAAGATCAGCATGGCTGTCTTTGTAAGGAGTCACAGGAGATGGGGGAGAATTTTGATGAATATTTCTCCTCACTGTTTACTGAGGAGCGAATCATGGATGCTAAGGAAATAAAGGAAACAAGTGGGGATGTTTTGGAGTGCATACATATTACCAGAGAGGAGGTGTTTGCAGCCTCAAAGTGCATCAAGGTGGATAAATCCACTGGGCCTGATCAAGTCTGTCCTCAGACATTGTGGGAGGCTAGGGAAGAAATTGAAAGGCCCTTGCAGAGATTTTTGTTTCATTTTTAGCCACTGGTGAAGTTCTGCAAGACTGGGGGGTGGCTAATATTGTTCCATTGCCTAAGAAAGTAGCAAAGACAAGCCAGGGAACTACAGGCCAGTGAGCCTGACGTAAGTAGTAGACGAGTTATTGGAGAGGATACCGAGGGACAGGATCAACCTATGTTTGGATGGTCAAGGTCTGATTTGGGATAGTCAGCATGGGTTTGCGTGTGGGAAGTCATGTCTGACAAATCTTTTAAAGTTTTTCGAAGAGGTAACCAAAAGGATAGATGAGGGTAAGACAGTGGATGTTGTCTATGTGGGCTCTACTACAGCCTTTGACAATGTCGCACATGGAAGGCTAGTCATGAGGGTTAGGTTGCATGCGATTCAGGGACAGCTAGCTAATTGGATTCAAAATTGGCTGGATGGTAGGAAGCAGAGGGTAGTGGTTGAAGGTTGTTTTTCGGATTGGAGGCCTGTGACTAATGGTGTGCCACAGGGGTCGGTGCTGGGACCTTTATTATTTGTTATTTACATAAATGGTCTGGATGTGAATGTACAAGGCATGAGTAGTAAGTTTGAGGATGATACAAAATTAGGAGGTATCATTGATAGTGAGGAAGATTATCAAAAATTACAGAAGGGTCTTGATCAGAGGGGGAAGTGGGCTGAGGTTTGGCAAATGCAATTCAATACAGATAAGTGTGAGGTGTTGCACTTTGAAAAATCAAACCAAGATAGCACTTATACAGTAAATGACAAGGTCCTGAGGAGTGCTGTGGAACAGAGGGACCTAGGAGTACAAGTACATAGTTCGCTGAAAGTGGCATCACAGGTAGACAGGGTAGTAAAGAAAGCATTTAGCATGCTGGCCTTCATCAGTCCAGGCATTGAGTATAGGAGTTGGGACGTTATGTTACAGTTGTATAAGTGTTTAAGTTGTATAAGACCACATTTGGAGTATTGTGTACAGTTTTGGTCACCCTTTTATAGGAAAGACATAGTTAAACTGGAAAGTGTGCAAAGAAAATTTACGAGGATGTTGCCAAGACTAGTTCATACATAACCTGGCCTCCATCCTGGCACCTTTGCATTAACTCCTGAAAAAGGGCCAGCCTTGGAAATGACCACGTAGCCAAGCCCTAGCTTTCAGGAAAGTAAAGAAACAGCTATCATCCTCTGAGATATTGGCACACTATGATCCCAAGAAAGATCTGGTATTGATATACAAAGCCTCCCTGCATGGCATTGGGGTGTTATTAGCTCATAGGTGGCCCAGTGGAGAGGAACTTTGCATCCAGGACTTTCGCCAATGCAGAGTGTAAATACATCCAGATAGAGGGAGAAGGATTGGCGCTCATATCTGGAGTCTGGAAGTTTCACCAATACCTTTGTGGATGAAAATTTGTGATTATCAAGGACCACAAACCTCTACTGAGTCTGCTCAAAGAGGACAAGGCATTCAGCAGTGGGCTATAATATTAAGTGCTTATAATTACAAGTTAGAACACCGTCTGGGGGGCCAAGTAGTGAATGTGGATGCATTGAGCCACCTCCTATCAGCAGGTACACCACTGGTGGTAACCCCAATGGAAGAGTCTGTAACGGTGTTAAATTTTCTTAACACATTCCCAGTCACAGCTGACTATATCAGACTTTGAACATAAAGATCCAGTCCTGTCAAACTGAGACAACTGGTGGTGATGGGGGATACCTAAGGGCCACCACAACTAGAATTGAAACCTTATTTGACCCGGAGAGACCAGTTTACAATAGAGGACGGCATATTATTATGGGGAGCAAGAGTGATTGTCCCGAGCAAATGTCACCGCTAATACTGACTGAACTCCACCAGAGCCATCCAGGGGGTCTCCAAAATGAAGATGTTGGCGAGAAGTTATGTCTGGAGGCCAGACTTGAATGCAGATAAATCTGCATTGGTGGTGGCAATGCCTAGAGTGGCAACGTGGACAAAAGGTTTGGCCAACAGCTCCCCACATATGTGGGAATGGCTGGGTAAATCTTGGGCTTGGTTGCATGTCAACTATGCAGGTTCTTTCATTGGCTCAATGTTCTTAGACATTGTAAAAACCCACTCAGAGTGGTTGGACATGCATAGAATCCATTTGTAAAACATGAGGATGATGATAGAAAAATTGCGTGCGTCTTTTTCAATGCATGGAGTCTTGAAAATGTTGTTCACAGATAATGGGCCATTCATCATTTAACAGCAAGGAATTTGGGTGTTTCCTAAAGTTGAATGGGATTTGACATACAAGTCCAGCTCCATACCATCCCACATCCAATGGCCTGGCAGAGCAGTCCACACTTTGAAGGCAGGCTTGAAAACAGCCTGCAGCCTCGCTAGATACCAAGCTATCCTGGTTCTTATTTGATCTTATGACTGCGCCCCCGCCCCCCCACCAGCCATGCAAATACAGGAACATCACCAGAATAGCTGCCGTAACCCATGCGTTTACCCTCTCTGTCAAGCATTGATGGGTCCTCTGAATTAGAGATGGACATGATGGATGTAGCCGCCTCAATGCCTTTGCCACTGGAAGAAGAAAGTGAAAATCACATGAGGTGCTCCTGGTGCAAGAGGTGAGCTCCTGTGCATTACACGCTACCTGTGTCAGATGCCAAGTCAGAGAAAACTGACCCGGAGTTAAAACACGCCAGGAGACTCTCCAAGAGAAAGGACCAGACTATATCCTCAGACTCAGAATGGAAGGGATGTAGTGATTGTTATAAGGTCAGCCAGCTGGAACTCATAGAAAATGAGTTCCCTGATTAGGGCTGTTGATCTGGTCCAAACAGGGAGCCCTGGCTGACAGATAAAAAGAAGAATGTCAGAGGTTCTGTATGATGAGGGCTGAGTCTGAATGAGGTAGTACTGGAGGCAAGAACTCTTCATGTGTAAATAAAGAGTGACTTGGTGAGGGAATACCGGCTGCTGTGGAATTATTTCATCAGTCTCCTGGTTTAGGGATTGGGATACTCCCACTGCATCACAAGAGATCTTTCCATTAGTTCTTTTTCTTTAATACTGGCCTAGCCAATGCCGCTTACATGCCATGAACAAATCGAAAAGAACGTAAAGGCAAAGACAGATTTGGGTTGGTACTCATTCTTTACTACCTTAATACCTCAGATTTCTTATTTAATCTACTTCTCTAATCAACTTTCTTGGTGATGTTATTACACACCTTTGCAGCAGGTGGGACTTGAACCTGGGCCCCCTAGTCCAGGGCTAGGGAAACTACCACCATACCACAAGAGGCCTCGCGCACCACCACTGATTTCCGTTTTTTAAATTTAACCTATTTTTCTAACCAACCTGTTCAGAGATGTTATTACACACTACTGGAGCAGGTGGGACTTGAAGCTGGGACTCCTAGCTTAGGGGTAGGGACACTACCACTACACCACAAGAGCTCATTCCATTGGGTCTTTTCCAACATGGATTGCTTCTTTCAGGTGGGCCGTTTCTTAGGACCGAGGTGATAATGATGCTGTTTTACACATACGAACTCTCCTCTATCCATAACATCCATAGCATAGGTTGTAAGACCTGATTTGTCCTTACAGACTCTTTTAACTGCTATAAGCAGCTTTGGGGCACAGACAGGAAAGTCTGCAGCAGTGAGCGTAAATTTAGGATGGCATGTTGCTTTCCTGGTACTAGGTTTAAGGACGTCTCAAAACATTTCAAGCATATTGTTAAATCGAAGATTGAGAAGTCGGAAATTATTGTACACATTGGTAGGAATAACATTTTAAGGGAAAAGATTAAAACTTTACAGAGTGAATATAAGAGGTTAGGTAGGAGATTTAAACAAAGAACATTAAAAGTAGCAATTTCTGGTTTACTCCTAATGCCAAACTCGAATGAGGGAGGGAACAAAAGGATAAAGGAGATAAATCAATGGCTGAAAAGGTGGTGTAATCTTCAGGGTTTCAGGCTTTTCGACAATTGGAATCTGTTCTGGAACAGAAAAGACCTGTTGAAAAAGAAGCAGTTTAACCTGAACTGGAAAGGGACTTCTCTTTAGCAGCAAGATTTGTGAGTTCCATTAAAGGAGACCTTATACCGCTAGAGATGGGGGAGTGGGGGAATTCTAAGTAGCAGTGTAAATAGAAAGATTGATGAGGAAAGTTCTGAATGTGAAAGAGCAAATCGATTCGAAAAGAAAGACAAGAGAAAGTTAGAGAATGTAATAATACTGAAGAATTAAACTGCATTGATTTCAATCCAAGAAGTCTTATAGGTATGAACTCAGGGCACGTTTAGGAACACGGGATTGGGACGTCATAGCTATTGCAGAAACTACATTGCTGAGTCCTTGAGTACAAAATTTTGGGTGTCATGTTGAAGTTGTACAGGACATTGGTGAGGCCTCTCCTGGAGTACTCTGTCTAGTCTAGTCACCATGTTTATGAAAGATATTATTATGCTGACAGGGTTCAGTAAAGATTTACCAGTTTATTGCTAGGTATGGACAGTTTGAGTTATAGGAAAGTCTGGATAGGCTGTGACTTTTCTCACAGAAGCATAAGAGGTTTATAAAATCATGAGGGGTATAGATGAAGTTAATGGTAGGTGTCTTTTCCCTAGGATTGGGGATTTTAAGACAAGGGGACGTATTTTTAAGGTGAAAGAAGAAAAATTTTGAAAAGACATGGGGCAGTTTTTTTTACACAGACAGTGGTGGATGCAGGCACAGTTAGTGTTGAAAAGATAGTTGGATAAGTACATGAATAGGAAAAGTTTGGGAGATATGGACCAGTAGCAGGCAGGTGGGACTAGTTTAGTTTGGGATTATGTTTGGCATGGACCAGTTAGACCGATGAGTCTGTTTCTGTGCCTTATGACTCTATGCCTCTGGTGAAAAGGATGTAGATGAACAAATCTGCAGGGAAATTACAGAGAAATGCCAACATTATAGAGCAATTATGATAGGAGACTTCACTTACCCAAATACAGACTGGGATACTGGTTGTGTAAGGGGCAACAAGGGGCAGGTGTTCTAGGACTGTATTAAGGAGAGGTTCCTATGGCAGTGTGTGTCCAGTCCAACAAAGAAGGATGCACTGTTGGACCCAGGCAGGCATTGGCCTCGTGTTGTTATCGCTGGACTGTTAATCCAGAAACCAACAGACCTGGGTTCAAATCCTGCCGTGGCAAATGGTCGAATTTGAATTCAATAAAAATCTGGAATTAAGAATCTAATGATGACCATGAATCTATTGCTGATTGTTGAAAAAACCCATTTGATTCACTAATGTCCTTGAAGGAAGGAATCTGCCATCTTTACCTGGTCTGGTTTACATGTGACTCCATAACCATAACAATGTGATTGACTCTTAACTGCTCTCTGGACAAGTAGGGATGTGCAATAAAAGCTGGCCTAGTCAGTGATGCCTTCATCCCAAGAATAAGTCAAAATAAACCTGATCCTTGGAAATGAGGTGGGCCAAGTGGATGAACTGTCAAAGAACAAAGAATAATACAGCACAGGAACAAGCCCTTTCACCCACCAAGACTGTGCTTCCACATGTTGCCTCCCTAAACTAAAAATCTTTTGCCTGTATGCGATCAATATTCCTCTATTCTCTGCCCATTCATATATCTGTCAGGATTCCTTTCAAAGGTTGCTATTGCATCTACCTCCACCACCTCCTTTGTGCATTCTGGGCACTTACCACTTGCCTCTCATATCTTTTTTAAACTTAGTGTCCTTTACCTTAAACCTATGTCCCCTAGTAATTGACCTTTCTATCCTGGGAAAAAGACTCCAACTATCCATTCTATCCACGTCTCATAATTTTGTAAACTGCTAACAGTTCACCCCTCATCCTTTGACTTTTAAGTGAAAAAAAGTCAAGTTTGTCTAATCTCTCCTCATAGCTAATACCTTCTAAACCAGGCAACATCCTGGTAAAAACCGAAAGAACTGTGGATGCTGTAAATCAGAAACAAAAACAGAAGTTGCTGGAAAAGCTCAGCAGGTGTGGCAGCATCTGTGAAGAGAAATCAAAGTTAATGTTTCAGGTTTGATGACCCTTCCTCAGAATGGTTCTGAGGAAGGGTCACTTGACCCGAAACGTTAACTTTGATTTCTCTTCACAGATGCTGCCACACCTGCTGAGCTTTTCCAGCAACTTCTGTTTTTGTAACATCCTGGTAAACTGTTTCTGTACTCGATAATATAGCAACCGGAACAGTACACGTCATGTCAAATTTCACCTAACAAAAGTTAGTAGGGGAACATTTAGGAGATAGTGATCATTATATCATAAGGTTCAGGTTGATCTTAGAGAATGACATGCAATAATCCAAAATAAGAAAAATCAATTGGCGGAGAGCAGACTTTATTGGGACTAGATCAAAGTTGAGTAGGATTGATTGGAATAATGTTGGCAGGAAGATCAGTAATCGAACAAAGGGACATCTTCAAGGATCAGATCGTTCAGGTACAGTTGAGATATATTCCCTCTAATACAAAAGGTAGGACAAACAAATCCAGAGATCACTGGATGACCACAGAGTTAGAAATTAACACGAGAAAGAAAAGGTGTAAAGCAGAAAAATACACCTAAGAATCAGGAATACTGAAAGTCACAGTCTCAGAATATGGGGTAGGCCCTTTTGTACTGAGATGTGGAAATACTTTTACACACAGAGGATGGTTAACCTGCAGAATTCTCTACACAGAAGCTGTGGAGACCAAATCACCAAATATATTTAAGAAGGAGGTAGATAATGTCAAGGGTAGAAAGTGAGAATATGGTGTTGAGATGGAGGATCAGTCATGATCATATCGAACAGGAGCAGACTTAAAGGGCTGAATAACCTACTCATGCTCCTAGTTTCTATTTTCACAGTAAATGTTTATAATATGAAAAACACCTCATTTGGCCCTGGGTAGAGGGAGACATTTTCCTGTCAGCACCTTCACTGAGTTCAGGGGATCCTCCTCTCTAAGTTCAAACTTTTAAAAATTCCCATATCTCTCCCCTCTTGCCTCTTTCACTTTTTCTGTTTGTTCCTAACTGTCTTCTCTTTTACTTTTTGAAATGTTTATCTCTTTCCTTTGAAATTCTCATTCCATGTCCTTCTGGTCTAATTGAATCCTTGCCCAGAATTCTACACTTTATCTGCATCTCCCAATTTAATACCAGATAGTTGGCCACTAGTTTTAAAATTTCTTGTTTCTTTGCTTTTGGTCTGAATTTTATCTGCAACTGCCTAGCCACAGTTTTCAGTTTGTTGGTGGTCAATTAATCCGCTTCTGCTGCGGAAACATGCATGCCTTGAAATGTAATATTTTATTGAGTGTAGTTTTACTCTAGAATACAATAAACCTGAACTGAGATAGCAAGAACTGCAGATGCTGAAGTCAGAGATAACAAAGTGTGGAGCTGGAGGAACAGGTCAGGCAAGGGTCCCAACCCAAAACGTCAGCCTTCCTGTTTCTCTGATGCTGCCTGGCCTGCTGTGTTCCTCCAGCTCCACACTTTGTCAAACCTGAACTGTTATTTTCTTTCTTTTAAAACATTATTTCCCCCTTTCAATGACCCTGTATTTAATTCATTATCAGAAACAAGTCAGCTCAGTTTTTTTTGGTTAACAAATAAAACCTGTAACCTCACAGATGATATGAAAATTGATGGGGTACCCCTTTAAATTGAGAAAAACTGCAGAAAACCGCAACACAAAGGAACTTGGGTCAATTGTACATGAAACATAGAAAGCTAGCACACAGGGACAGCAGGTAATCGGGAACGCTAATGGAAGGTTGGCTGTTATTTCAAGGGAGTTGGAGTAGAAGAGTAGGGAAGCCTTACTGCAACTGTACAAGGTGTCATTGATACCATATGTAGAATATTGTGAGCAGTTTTGGTCCCCTTATTAAAGGTAAGATTTTATTTCATTGGAGGCAGTTTAGAGAAGGTTCACTAGGATAATCCCTCATATGACCTTCTGAGCAATTTTCAAACAGGTTGGGACGATAATCATTGGAATGTAGAAGAATGAGAGGTGATCTCACTGAAACATATTGGATTCTTAAGGGGCTTGACGGGGTAAATGCTGAGAGGATGTTTCTTCTCATGGCAGAGTCCACGATCAGAGGGCATAGTCTCAGGAAAAAACGGTGCCAATTTAAGACCAACATGAGGAGGATTTCTTCTATCAGAGAGTTGAGTGTCTTTGGAACTCCTTGCCGTGGAGAACTATTGGGAGCAGAGTTCTTGTGTATGTTTAAGGCTGAGATAGATAGAATCTTGATCGATCGGGGAATCAAGGGGTATGGAGAAAGGATGGGAAAGTGACGGGAGGAATGTCAGATCTGCCACAAACCTATTGAATAGCAAGCAGACCCAAGTGGCTGAATGGCCTACTCCTGTTCATATTTCTTGCTGTCTTATGGGTGACAAGTAGTGAGGAGGATAGTCTTATATTTCCTAGTGAAAGTGTAGAGGAAAGTTTACTCTGTATCTAACTGCATGCTGTATCTATCTAGAGAGTGTTTGATGAGCAAAGTGTGAGGGAGTTGCAGTCTATATCTAACCCCATACTGCCCTTGTTATGAGAGTGTTTGATCGGGACAGTCTGGAGAGAGCTTTACTTTCAGTCTGAAGGAGTAGAGTGAGCTTTACTTTGTATCTAACTTTGTGCTATCTCTGTGCTGGGAGTATTTGATAGGACAGTGTAGAGAGAGCTTTATTTTCAGTTTAAAAGAGTAGAGGAGCTTTACTCTCGGTTTAAAATAAAAGTAAGGGAAGCTCTACTCTGTATCTAACTGCATTCTGTGCCTGTCTAGGGAGTGTTTGAAGAGGAAAGTGTAGATGAAAGTTTACTGTTTATCTAATGCTGTCCTAAGCCTATCCTGGGAGTTTTTGATGGGTAAAGTTAATACAGAGCTTTACTCTGTATCTAACCCCATGCTGTCCCTGTCCTGGGAGTGTTTAATGGCGACAATGTAGAGGGTACTTTAAAAAGTAAGGTCATCATAGTCCCACTCTCGCATTGGTGAGGGATGACTGGTGGTGGTTTAACGTAAGGTTTATCATGCCTTGGACGAGGGGCAAGGTTGAGAAGGCAGGAGCTTCATGGTGACCTCGGTGTGGAACACGAATCTGTGCTCTTGGCATCCAACTAACTGAACTAATCAACCCCTGGAGGAATCTCTACTGTGTATTGAAATGTCATGTTGCACCAGCTCTAGGATTGTTGATGCTGACTCTGAAATAGAAAATTTGCCTCTACTGCTATAGTTTAGTGAAGCTGATGCAGCATCTTTTGTCCTCTGCAGATGATGTGGTTGGTGCCTCAGTTTTCTTATGGATTTATAAGTATCTCTGCTACTGCTAAACAAGCATGGACTTCCCACTTACTCTTCTATTGATTGAGACTGTTTAGTATTTTGTGGGGGTTTTCAGAGGAAGTAAAGAAACATTTGCAGTAACTTCTCTAATTTCAAAAGGCGAGGAGCAGGCAATGAGAAAGGTGAACGACTGACAATGAGTTCTCTCTACATTTGGCTTTCCACAGTCCTGCTGTCAGTCTCAGTGCAGGGTTCTAGTAAGTGCTTTCTTATGCTAACTGTTCAAATTCACTTTGTTAACATGTAATTGCTGTTTTCATGATCTGCTAACTTAATTATAGTGACCAAAGCCTTGTGTTATCCAGCACTATGTGTCATGGTCTTCACTCAGTTTCTAAACTGGAAGAAATGTTTGCCTTACCAACGAACATCAGAACAGGATACAATTATTTAACTAAAACCACTAAACCAATACCGCGTGAGCATCAAGTCAGACAGTACAAAAAGGAACATAGAAAATGAGAACAGGAGTAGGCCAATTAAATCTTGAGCCTGCTCTGCCAACTAATATGATCATGGCTGATCATCCAACTCAATACTTTCTTGCCCTTTAGCTGTAAGAACTATATCTATCAGCTTCTTGAAAACATTCAATGTTTTGGCACTAAGTACTTTCTATGGCAGAGAATTCCACAGGCTCACCACTCTCTGGGTGAAGAAATTTCTCCTCACCTCAGTCATAAATTATCTACCCCATATCCTTATACTGTGACCTAAAGTGATGAGGGCACTCAGACTGTGAGGGGTGAAAAACATGCTTCAGTCACAGCCAGGTTTCAAAGAGAGAGAAATGCTAACTTGCTGGGCTAACTAAGTTTCCTGCTACTGTGGATGTACATGAAAATCCAAACCTGCTGCTTCATCAAAATGAATGCTGCTATCAGGCTGACCATTCAGATTTATTGAATCAGAGATAGTAGGAACTGCAGATGCTGGAGAATCCGAGACAACAAGGTGCAGGGCTGGATGAACACAGCAGGCCAAGCAGCATCATAGGAGCAGAGAGGCTGACGTTTCGGGCCTAGACCCTTCATCAGAAAAGGGGGAGGGGAAGGGGGTTTTGAAATAAATAGGGAGAGAGTGGGAGGCGGATAGAAGAGGGATAGAGGAGAGGATAGATGGAGAGGAAACAAACAGGTCGAAGAGGCGGGGATGGAGCCAGGAAAGGTGAGTGTAGGTAGGGAGTTAGGAAGGGGATAGGTCAGTTCAGGGAGGACGGACAGGTCAAGGGGGCGGGATGAGGTTGGTCGGTAGGAGATGGAGGTGCGGCTTGAGGTGGGAGGAGGGGATAGGGGGGAGGAAGAACAGGTTAGGGAGGCAGGGACGAGCTGGACTGGTTTTGGGATGCGGTGGGGGGAGGGGAGATTTTGAAACTTGTGAAATCCACATTGATACCATTGGGCTGCAGGGTTCCCAAGCGGAATATGAGTTGCTGTTCCTGCAAAACGTCAGCCTCTCTGCTCCTATGATGCTGCTTGGCCTGCTGTGTTCATCCAGCCCTGCACCTTGTTGTCTCAGATTTATTGAATGATGTGTAATTGTTGTTTCTATGAGGCAAATACAAACTAAACCCACCACAGAAAATGTGAGTACAACAGGGATACCACATACTTTAGTAAAGGAGGTTGGGGTTGTTTTCCTTGAAACTGAGAAGGCTGAGGGGTGACACGATTGAGATTGATTGATTATTTATTGTTGTCACATATACTATGATACAGTGAAAAGTATTGTTTTGCATGCTATACAGGCAGACCATACCATAGAAAGTACAGGAGGGAAGTAGCACAGGGTGCAGAATACACTCAAGAGTGCTACAGCTACAGAGAACGTGCAGCGAGAGAGATCAGAATTAACATTTGAGAGTTCTGTTCAAAAGTCTGTTAACAGCATGGAAGAAGCTGTTCTTGAATCTGATTGTACATGTATTCAAATTTTAAATCTTGTGCCTAATGGAAGACAGTATAACCAGATGGGAAGTGTCTTTGATTATGTTGGTAGATTTCCTGAGGTAGCAGGAAGTATACACAAAGTCAATGGATGGAAGGCAGATTTGCGTGATGGACTGGGCTGTGTTGATGACTCTCTAGTTTCTTGCAGTCTGGGGAAGAGCAGTTGCCATACTGTGCTGTGGTGCATCCAGATAAGATGTTTTCTAAGGTGCACCTCTAAAAATTCATAGAATCCCTACAGTGTGGAAACAGGCCATTCGGCCCAATAAGTCCACACCGCCCCTCTGAAGAGCATCCCACCTAGACCCATTCCCCTAATTTCCTGTATCTAACCCACCTAACCTATGGCCAATCCACTTACCCTGCACATCTTTGGACTGTGGGAGGAAACTGGAGCACCCAGAGGAAACCAACGCAGACATGGGGAGAATGTGCAAACTCCACACAGACAGTCACCCGAGGCTGGAATTGAACCCGGGTCTCTGGCGCTGAGGCAGCAGTGCTGGCCACTGAGCCACTGTGCCGCCCTGGTGCAAGTCCTTGTGGACATGCCAAATTTCCTTAGCTTTCTGAGGAAGTAGAGACATTGTTGTCCTTTCTTGACCATCACGTTGAAGTGGGTGAACCAAAACAGGTTATTGGTGATCATCACTCCCAAGAACTGGACACTCAATTATTCCCGCCACAGCACCATTGATGCAGACCGGGGTGTGTCCTTCATCCCACTTCCTGAAGTAATGACTAGCTCCTTCATTTTACTGACGTTGATGGAGAGATTGCTGTCTTTACACCATGCCGCTAAGCACTCAATCTCTTTCCTGTATTCTGTCTCGTCATTGTTTGAGATTCAGCCTACAACAGTGGTGTCATCAGCAATATTGTAAATGGAGTGGGGGCAGAATTTGGCCACATAGTTGTGAACGTATAAGGAGTATAGTAGAGGGCTGAGTACGCAGACTTGCGGGGCACCGGTGTTGAGCATTATGATGGAAGAGGTGTTGTCGCCTATTCTTAATGATTGCAGTCTATGGGTCAGGATGTCGAGGATCCAGTTTTAGAGGAGGAGCTGGGACCTAAGTCTCAGAGTTTAGAGATGAGTTTGTTGGAATTATGGTGTTGAAGGTGGAACTGTAGTCAATAAGTAGGAGCCTGACCGCGATATATAGTCATCCAGATGTTTCAGGGATGAATGTAGGGCCAGGGAGATAGCATTTGCAGTGGACCTGTTGCTCTGGTAGGTGAGTTACAAAGGATTTTTTTTTTCCTTAACGGGATGAGGGCGTCACTGCCTAGTCAGCATTTATCACTATCCCTAATTGCCCAGAAGGCAGTTAAGAGTCAAGTGGGTCTGCAGTCATATGTAGGCCAGACCATATAAGGATGGTACTTTCCTTTCCTAAAGGACATTAGTGAACCAGATGGGTTTTTCCTGACAATCGACAATGAATTCATGATCATCATTAGATCCTTAATTCCAGATATTTTATTGAATTCAAATTCCACTATCTGCCGTGGTGGAATTCGAACCCGGGTCCCCAGAACATTATCTGGGTCTCTGGAATAACAGTCCAGCGATAATACCACTAGGTCATCATCTCCCCATAGGAGGATCAAGGCAATTTGGTAGGCTGGAGTTGATGTGAGCCATGACTAACCTCTTGAAGCACTTCATAATGTTAGACGTCAAAGCCACCAGTCAGCAGTCATTGAGGCACACTGTATGATTTTCCTTTGGCAAAGTGATGATAGCGGTCTTCTTGAAGCAGGTGGGGACCTCAGATTGGAGTAAGGAGAGATTAAAGCTGTCAGCAAATACTCCCGCCAGCTGCTCTGCACAGGATCTGAGTGCACGGCTGGGGACTCCATCCGGGCCAGTCACTTTCCATGGGTTCACTCTCAAGAAGGTCGATCTGACGTCTGCAGAAGTGACCGTGGGTACAGGTGCAACTGAGGCTTTTGGGATAGGTGACATTGTTTCACTGACCTGTTCAAAGCGAATATGGAATGCATTGAGCTTGTCGGGTAGGGATGTCCTGTTGCCTGTGATTCTGTTTGACTTCGCTCTGTAGCCCACTATGTCATGTAAACCTTGCCACAAACTACAGGTGTCCTTGTAATTAATATGGGTCTCAAGCTTAGTTTGGTATTGTCTCTTGGCATCTCCGATGGCCTTATGGAGGCCATATCTGAATTTCCTGTATAGGTCAGGGCTGCCTGACTTGTACGCCTCAGACCTGCCCTTCAGTAGGGAGTGGATTTCCTGGTTCATCCATGATTTCCGGTTGGGGAACATTTGGATTAATTTCTTCATTTCTTAATGTCTTCTACACACTTACTAATGAAGTTTGTAATGGTAGTAGCATACCTGTTTAGGTTAGCTGCTGAATATGGACCAGTCCACTGACTCTAAGCAGTCCTGTAGAAAGTCTTAAGTTGCCTAAGATCAGCACTGTACTACTTTCTGTACTGTGTCCTTACACTTCAGTTGCTGTTTGTAAGCTGGGAGGAGGAGCATAGTGTTGTGATCTGATTTCCCAAAATGCAGATCGGGGGCGGAGTAGTAGGCATCTTTGATAGTTGTGTAGCAATGGTCAAGGACGTCCAGAACTCTGATTGGACAGGAGACATGTTGATGGTATTGTGGTAGCATGCTCTTGAGGTTGGCCTGGTTGAAGTCACTGGATATGATCAACAAGACCTCGGAGTATTCTGTCATAAGACTGTTTGTACCTTTGTATACTCCATCAAGTGCACTCTCCACTTCTGCATGGGGTGAGATGTAGACTGCTATTGGGGTAGCAAAGGTGAATTCACGTGGCAGGTAGTAGGAATGGCATTTTGCTGTAAGATATTCTAGTGAGCAGCAATTCGCAAGGGTCACCATGCCTGAGCACCAGGAGGTGTTGATTGAGAGACAGACCCCACCGCACTTTGCCTTGCCCGAGGAAGTTTAGTGGTTCATTCGGTGAATTGAGAAACCCTGAGGTTGTAAGGCACAGTTAAGTATAGCAGGAGTGAGCCATGTCTCTGTTAAACAGAGCACACAGCAGTCTCTCAATTCCCTTTGAAAGGTGAGTCTAGCTTTAGCTTCATCCATTACTGTTCTCAGCGGCTTGGGCATTTGCCAGGAGTATGCTGGGGAGGGGGAATTGTGAAATCCCGAATCTTCAGTCTCACCTGAAGTCCAGCATGTCTTCCACATTTCCCGGGTAGGTGGCTGCTCCTAATCGATCCCGGACATAGGTGAGGGAAGTCTGCTACTCCACAAGATTTTCAAAATTGTGAAGGATAGAGATGGAGAAGACAGGAGGAACCTGTTTCCCTTGGCAGAGAGTTCAAAATTCAAGCTAAATGGCATAAAGATTAGATAGAACAGGAGAAAAATCTTTTTTAATGCAGAGGTTGAGGGAATGCCTGGAATTTGCTGCTTGAATTGACAATGGAGACAGAGACCCTAAACCCTTTTAAAAGGAACCTGGATTTGCATGTTAAGTGCTGTATTCTGCAGGGCTATTGCATATATGCAGGAAGATGGGATTAGAAAGAGCATCTGGGTGTCTTTGGGTTGGCATGGACAAGATGGGCTGAATGGCTCCCTTCTGTGCTGTATCATTTCTATGGGTCTATGCCTCTAGTCTTTGACCATCCTCTTGCAGTTTGGTCACTGAAATCATGGGTGAAACATTTAAGGTAGTGTGTCTCATTACCCATTTTCATAAACTTGGTGTCTGTCAGGACTGTGTAATTACACTATTATATATATTATAAAGAGGCTAGCCAGTCTGTGAAAATTGACACACAACCCTGCGAAGTGGCTCCCAGAAGTTATATGACTGTCCTTGTAGATTTACTACAGCCAGAAAAGTAACGCCGTGTTATCTCAGCAGGAACCACAAAGGGAAACATTTAGAATTTGTTTAACTCTTCTAAAGGTGTGAGAATTCAAAGCTTCTGAGAGTGGAATGATACTACTGGAAAGTCCATCATAACTGATTTTGCCTTGTGGAATAATGATTCATTAAAGTTAGCATGGAAGCCATGTTAAGTTTTGATTGTTATAAGACAGGCTATGATGCACCATTTTAAAAGAACTCCAAATAGAATCATAGAATCCCTCCAGTGTGGAAGCAGGCCATTCGGCCCATCGAGTCCACACTGACCCTCCAAAGAGCATCTCATCCAAATCCACCCCATCCCTGTCACCCTGCATTTCCCATGGCTAACCCACCTAGCCTGTATATCCCTGGACATGACGGGGCAATTTACCATGGCCAGTCCACCTAACCTGCACATCTTCGGACTATGCGAGGAAACTGGAGCACCCAGATGAAACCCACACAGACGCGAGGAGAATGTGCAAACTTCACACAGGCAGTTGCCCGAGTGTGGAATCAAACCCAGGGTCTCTGGCACCGTGAGGCAGCAGCGTTAACCAATGAGCTGCAGTGCCACCTGCAAGAGGTGACATGGATGGGAATAGGGAGTGCATAGGGTTAGGGTTAATGTGAGGGGTGTGAAGAGTGAGGGTTGGAGAGTATTCAGCTTTTATTGTAACTGGAATGAAGTCTCACAGCTCTGGATATCTGCAGCCACTATGTTTGACTAGGTCAGCCTGCAGTCAGAGTACAGCCTGCACTTTCCCCTCCTCCACCTTGCAGACACTTTCTCTTAAGGCAGGGAAGCTGTGCCAGAAAAGTTCCACGATTGCCACCACCTGCCTCAAGGATGAAAATCCTGGCAATTGACTGTGTTTCTCTCTGTACAGAAGTTGTCTAACCTGTTCAGTATTTCTAGCATTTCCTTTTTTTTATAAGCTTCCAGTATCCACTGTATTTTTTCTTCTGCAAAAATAACATCATCCTCCATTAAAAAAGGAGATAGAGTTGGCTATTCTTCCACATTAACTCCACTTAGGAAGGTATCCCACGTCCTTTTATTCCCTTAGTCCCCAAAACATATTCAGCATTTGAGAATCCATGGCGCTCTGGGGGACAGAACTCCAAAGATTCATAGAATTATTAGAAATTTACAGCACAGGAGGCCGTTCAGCCCATTGTGTCAAGATGAGATATCCATCCTTCCCCTATTCTTGTACTTAGTCAATATACCACCTCACTATTTGCTATCCGTGCTGGGTTAATATAACATTAACACTCTCTTTCTCCCCCTTCACAGAGTTTTCTGCTAATGATTGGTCAATGACAGTCGCAGATGGTGTGAGGACTGAGAAAGAAGGATCTGCTGTCTTACCCTGCAGCTTCACCCACCCAGACACTAATCTGACACTCACTGGCTCCATGATATGGATTAAATCTAACAAAGGTGTTATCTTTAACTGTACATATCCTAGTCCAGGCCATTCCCAGGGTGAGCTGTGTGAGAATGTGATACAGCGGGACAGTGGGAATCAATTTAGTTTTGTGGGGAACCTCAGCAACAAAGACGTTTCAATAATGATGGACGGCCTGAGCCAGGAGGATGCTGGTCTTTATCGGTGTCGAGTGGAGCTCAATATTAACAGTTTTCAAACACAGCATTGCACAAACCTGGAAGTGGAAGGTGAGGAACAATGTCCTGATGGTGTCACTGCCCTGACAGCTCAATGGGGACAGGCTCCAGCTAGTCCAGGAGCTCTTGCGTTGGCTCCTTGTCCTGGGCTCGTTCAGTTGGTCCCAGGCAGGAGGCAGTGAGAAAGAAAGAGAGGGGGAGGAGACTGGGATTTATAGACCATTCCACCCCGACTCTGAAACCTCTCTCAGTCTCACACACACTCATTTGTCATGTTCAAACTGTCTTGAGTGTTCTCAGGTAGCAAACAAAGAAAACACCACTGAGGATTCAAGCTCCTATGACAGACCTGTTCTATCGCCATTGGGTGAGGACAGGATACTTCTGAGCTCTCATGGGATCAGCATATTGCTAAGGGGTTGGGGGAGTGTGATGTAATATACAGCTCCCTCCCGTTGGTTGAGAACATGGGTTCAGCTCATGTCCAGCTACCAATGACTGAGAACATCGTTGTGTTACTAACTGTCTCTGTTGCCTAAGAATAAGATGGGGCATTTAGTTCCTGAAGAATGACAACTGATTTTATTGAAACATGTAAGATTCTGAGTGGGCTTGGTAGATGTTGAGAGGTCCCTCATTTAATACGGACGGGAGGAGGAACCTCTGTCAGTGTTGTTCACCTTTGAAGGTGGTAACAGCCATGAAGCTGATCTTCCCCTCACCAAAAAAATCACAATTGGTGTCAAAAACCTTAATCTGGAATGCATATTTGAATTAACCTGTGCTCATAGTGAACGTCACAGTTTTGAACTAGTGAAAGGTCACACTAGGAGTGATATCAGGAGGTTCTACTTCATATAAGGTGTGGTCATACTTAGAATGTGATTCCTGGACAGAGAGAGATCAGAGTAGACTGTCGAATCCTTGAACTAATTTAAAAACATATTAACATTTTACAATGGAGGGAGAGATGTTGGGTTCTGAATGAATGGATTTAGCTGAGTTCGGTAGATTTCCTGATCTGTAAGTGTCTTGTGACCAAGGATTTCAAAATGACAGGTCAGGAGACAGTTGGGGATCATTTTGACTCTTGTAACAGAACGTCTAGGATAGACCCATGAGAGACTTGAGGGGAACTTTTAAATTTTCATTTAATTATGAAGTTGAAAGGAATGTAACAAATTGAATCAAGAACTTCTGCACACTGACCTCATCAATTCTGATGTTTGTCTTTTCCTTAGCTGCTCAGGGAAATACTTCAGTGGTGAGCGGGACAGAGGGAGATTCAGTTACTTTACCCTGTATCTTCATGACCAGAGGCTCCGACACCCTGACCGCTGTTACCTGGATGAGGAAGGAGCCCTACCAACATATTGTTACATTTTCAGCCCAATCACAGGGAAATTGGACAATTGTAAATGGTGGAAATCGATATGAGCTCATCGGGAACCCAGAGGAGGGAAATGCCTCAACCAGGATAAACCAGCTGAGTGTGAGGGACAATCACACTTACCTGTGTCAGGTGGAATACAGATATGGACTCAATTTTCAGCACCTGATCCAGAAACAGATACGGCTACACGTATATGGTAAGAAACTGTTCACATATTCTTCAGTCTGTAAACAGTGTACGGTGAGAGTGTAACAGATTCTGTGAACTTCTTTCAATTTGATTTTCTGGTTAAAGGTCATTAACCCAGGTTCTCTTCACAGGTGTTTTCTGGCTGGCTGAGTATTTGAAGCATTTTGATTTTTATTTCAAATTTCTAGCATCTGCAGTATTTTGCTTTTGTGTTTGAAGTTTGATTTTTAAAACATTTAATATAATTTGATGTGCTGATCCTTTTAGGTGCATTCTGATGTTAGTGTTAAAAGACATTGATACACTCAGAACATTCAGTTCAATCTCCAAGCAACCCAAAGTTATATTGACATTGAGATCATCTCCTTGAGCAGGAAGGTGCAACAGCCTAATGTGTCCGTCTTGGTTACAATGAAAGTGTTCACTCTTTCATCAGAAATAGTTCCTTCAGCGCAAATACATCCCCCAGTGTCCATCTGACTGTGTGAGGCATCACAGCCATGTGGGACCTATCTGAGCCCTACATTCACATGTGGATTAGCAGCAGGGAGCAGGAATTCTGAGGAGGAAGCACGATTGCCAATTCTTACTCAAAGCTGAAGCAGGAGCTAAATGCTGCTCTTACTGTTTTCCCAGCTAAGACCGGGTGAGTCAGCACCAGATTCAGGAAATACCCAGTGGGTTAATTTAAAATATCCATCTAAACTTACATTTTATGTCACAGAATTAAGCAGCTGCATCTTTCAGGAGTTGTTCTGATCTATAATGCACTACCTGAAAGTACAGTGGAGAGAGATTTAATGGGAACTTTCAGGAGATAATTGGGTGAGTATTTGGAGGGGAGCAAATTACAGGTCTGTGGGAAGGGAAGAGGGAGAGGGATGAACAGGACTGCTCCAATTAAGAATGGCCACCTTTTCTGCTGCAAGATTATATAATTCCACATGACAGTTACACGGAACTAGTACCTCAGAGAACATCCATCTCCTCAAAGCAAGAGAGGAAGGTGAACTGAGACAAGAGAGGGCAGAGCTGTAGGTGCAATACTTCGGGGCTGGCTTTGTGAACTGGCTTCTCTGGACTTGAAACATCTCCTCACAGCCAGTTAACAAGGCTGGAAAAGATGCACAGTAGAGATTTTAAAGACAAAGTTGCTAGTTTTGATAGGAAGATGTGGTCAAAATGCTTCCACATTTGTAGAGAAAATAACAAAGGCCATATATATTGGAGCATTACTGACCAATCATGTGAAATAAAATGACTGGATGAAATGTGGACCTTCCTAACACAATGAATAGTTTAATAGTACAGATATGTTGAAGGGAAAGCAAGATAAGTTCAGAAGGTGCATAGAATAGAAGGGCATACATAGGACTGGATGAATTAGAATGGGAATAACCTTGTTGGAACATAGACCCTGGTATGGGCTAAATAGCCTTTTTATGCATTCAATCTAATTGTCTGTAGCCCTGTCCCAAGTTCCACTGCAGGGAAGTGGGACATAATGATACTCTGAGAACCAGGGCTTTGTGACGGTGAGAGTTACATCAGGGATTAAGAACTGAAGCCTGGGGCTATTGGGGTGCCCCTATGCTTAGGGTGGGGAGTGGCATGTGAACTTGGGGCAGGAGCAGTGGCAGGAACAGAGCCATGAATCAGGTACAGCATCCGGGCCATGATTTCTGCCCTGCCAATATTTGCAACTATTTCCAAAAGAGATCATTGATGATCCTCTCCATACACATATTCAGTTGCTTATACCCAAGAGAGAGTTTTCAAAGATAGAACATCCCTCACATCCTCAAGACATCCCAAAGTGCTTTGTAGTCAAATAAAAACTCTGGACGTGTAAGAGCTTTTATTATGTGGGGAAACCCACACCAGCTAGTTTCAATTGGTTGATGGATGAAACCTGCACAGAACCAATAGTCCTCTGAACCATTTTTGTTACAGGTGCCTATTTATTCCAATGCATGGCATGTGCTATGTGGTCACTTACACACATGGTAAGTTCAAGGGAACAATGAGCAATTGATACTTGGAAGATTTCTGCGTGACCACATTCTCGAGTAAGTTATTTAAAATCCTGGCAGGCCACCAACAGAATTCCCTACTCTCCCTGGGAAAATGTGGAAGGTCTTTGGCATCCTCTTGATCAAGTAGACTCTGGCTAGGGTTAACAACTCATCCAAAACACCACATTTCTGACACTGTAACACTGCACATCATTAGGCTCGGTTACATGCTTAAGTTATGAGTAGGGCTTGAACCTACGGGTTTCTGACAGAGACAGGAGCACTACCATCTTGGACAATCTGGAGGATGACTGAACGATAAACACACCTGGGGTTGAGACATTAGACACCAACATTGTTCTTTCCATTTTACAGTGAGGAGGACTGAGCCCACCACCATATATCAGCTGGTCATCCCACTGCTCAGCTTCCTGCTCATCATCATCATCATCTTCATTACCTTCAGGAAGAAAGGAGGTCAGTTCTGTAGTGAGTGATATTTAATAAAGCAATATGATTCTGTGTTGAATTAACAGCAAACGATGACCCTGGATTAATCTTTCCTCACTAATTTTCTCCTCTTGCACTCATTTTCTGAAGGCATTAACTTTGTCTTTGGTGGGTTTGGTGAATGGGGGAATGGTAGCCGTTTTAATAAACATCAGCCACTCTCTGTTATCTGGCTCACTTATGAGCTTTCATGATGTTAGAAAGCTTTAAAACTTCCAGTGTTTCAAACGAGGTCCATTCAAGTCAACTCCGTAAATCGCTAATGGACGAATCCCCTTTCCACACATCCACACTGTATGGAACCTCAATGGAACAGAAAGAAAGCTGCAAGCAAACATGAAAAGATCAGTTCTCTTGTTTTCAGATTTCTCTGTAACATTTTTGTCCCCTTGAACCAACCAAAATGACATTGTCCAACTTGGGCCTCTCGTACACTGGTTCTCTTAGCCCCACCACTGATAACCATGTTTTCTGGTCTTGAGACTCTAAACTCTTTCACCTAGTTTTTAGTTACCTGTCTTAACATCTACTTTTTAGTTTGGTCTCATGTTTTTTCTGAATATGCTGCTGTGAGGTCCCTATATTATACATGCTATACAATTACAAGTTGTCAACTTTAGGTTTATCATATGTCCAGCATCAGAACTGAGGTGGTTTTAAAAACATTTTCATTCATTCACTCATGGAACTTAGGCATCTCTGGCTGGGCCAGCATTCATTGCCCATCCCTAATTGCCCTTGAGATGGTGCTACTGAGCATTGGTGGTGTAGAGAATGGATGTTCGTGGATGTGGTGCCAATCAAGCAAGCCACTTTGACCTGGATGGTGTTAAGCTTCTTGAGAGTTGAAACTGCACCTATCCAGGCAAATGGAGAGTATTCCACCACACTCCTGATTTGTGCCTTGCAGATGGTTGACAAGTTTTGGGGAGTTAGAAGGCAAATTACTCGCTACTGAATTCCTAGTCTCTGACCTGCTCTTGTAACCACTGTGCTTTTGTGGCTGGTCCAGTTGAGTTTCTGGTTCAGTGGTAACCTCCAGGATGTTGATAGTGGATGATTCACTGATGGTAATGTCATTGAATGTCAAGAGGCAGTCGGAGATAGTCATTGCCTGGCATTTGTATTGCGTGAATATTACTTGCCACCTTTCAGCCCAAACCTGCATATTGTCTAGATCTTTCTGCATTTGAATATCAACTACTTCAATATCTGAGGAGTCATAAATGGTTCTGAACATTTGCAATCATCAGTGAACATCTCCACTTCCGACCTTATGATGGAGGGAAAGATGAAGCTGAAGATGGTTTGGCCTAGGGCTCTCCCCTGAGGAACTCATACAAAGATGTCCTGCACCCAAATACTTTGGATCTGTCTTCACTAAGAAGGACACAAGTAACCTTCAGGAAATGCCTGGGGACAGAGGCTCAAGCGTGAGGAGGAACTGAAGGAAATCCTTCTTCGTCAGGAGATGGTATTGGGGAAATTGATGGGATTAAAACCCAAAAAGTCCCTAGGGCCTGATGCTCTGCATCCCAGCCTAATTAAGGAGGTGGCCCGAGAAATAACAGATGCATTGGTGATATTTTCCAGGTAGACTCTGGAAGAGTTCCAATGGACTGGAGAGTGGCTAATGTAAGTCCAATCTTTAAAAAAGGAGGGAGAGAAAATGGGGAATAATCGGCTGGTTAGCCTGACATCGATGGTGTGGAAAATGCTGCAGTCAGTCATTCAGGATGTAATAACTGAGCATCTGGAAAGCAGTGACAGAATCAGTTCTGGTCAGCTTGGATTCACCAAAGGGAAATCATGCTTGACAAAACTTCCAGAATTTTTTGAAGATGTGACCAGTAGAGTGGACAAGGGTGAATCAATAGATGTGTGTATCTGGGCTTTCAAAAGACTTTTGACAAGGTTCCACACAAGAAATTAATAAGGAAAATTAAAGCTCATGGTATTGGAGATAATGTATTGACATGATAGAGAACTGGTTGGCAGACAGGAAACAGAAAGTTGGAGTAAATGGTTCTTCCAGAGTCGACTTAATGCTGGAAAATATCACCAAAGCATCTGCTATTTCTCGGGCCACCTCTTTAGTTAGTCTGGGATGCAGAGCATCAGGCCCTAGGGACTTTTTGGGCTTTAATCCCATCAATTTCCCCAATACCATCTCCTGACTAAGAAGGATTTCCTTCAGTTCCTCTTTATGCTTGACCCTCTGTCCAGGCTGGGATCTCTGCAGGAGGCCAAGATGGATCATCCACTTGACGCCTCTGGCTGTATATTGCTGCAAATGCTTCCGCCTTATCTTTTGCATTGATATGTTGGCCTTTTCCATCGTTGAGGATGGGGATATTTGTGAGCCTCCTCTTCCAATGAGTTGTTTAATTTTCCATCATAATCCACTACTGAATGTGGCAGCAGTGAAGAATTTAGATCTGATCTGTTGGTTGTGGATCCCTCAGCTCCATCTATTGCTTGGTGCTTATGCTGTTTGGCACGCATGCCGTCTTGTGTTTTAGCTTCACAAGGTTGACACCTTACTTTTAGATATACCTGGTGCTGCTTCTGGTATATCCTTCCGCACTCTTCATTATACCAGGGTTAATCCCCTGGATTGATGGTAATAGCTATGAGTTTGCAGATTGTTGCGGTGTATGATTCTGCAGCTGTTGACAGCCCACAGTGCCTCATGAATGCCCAGTCTTGAGTTGATAGATTTGTTTGAAGTGCATGATGTAGATTGTCCTGAATGTGAACGTGGGACTTTGTATAGTGACTGTATGGTGGGTATTCCTTTTAAGGCTGTCATGGACACATGCATCTGTGGCAGGCAATTTAGTGAGAATGAGTTCAATAATGTTTTTCCCTCTCATTGGTTCCTTCACCACCTGCATCATACCCAGTCTAACAGCTATGTCCTTTAGGACTTGATTGTCTCGATCAGTAGTGGTGCTGCAGAACCAATCTGTCTGATGGACATTGAAGTTCCTCAACCTGAAAATAATCTGTGCCCCTGCCATTCACTGATCATCAGCTGATGGAAGATGTTATGTGGTAATAGTGAAAAGGTTTCCTTCCAATGTTTGACCTGAAGTCTTGAGACTTTGTATTGTTCAGAATCAATCTTGAGAACTCCCAGGGCAAGTCCATCTGACTGTATGCCTTTGTGTCGCCACCTATGACCTACCGTAAACTCCTTCCCTTTACGCAATTTAATTTGCTTGTCTTCTCTCAGGGTCTGTTTATCCTTTCTGTATAGATTCCTTCAGATCCTTCTGGTTTTCTTATTGTCTGTTATTTTACAGCTCTAAATATTCACAGTCCGGAAGCTCAGATCCAAAATCACCTGAAATACCTGTGCTTTCTTTGGTTCTAGTTTTGTTGATCTGCTATCATTATCGTACAGGTCTTTGATGTACTCTTTTTTATCTTTACGTCCTGAGGTTCTGGAATGCATTGCTTGAGGGTGCATGGGTGGGGGACATGGGGAAATGGAGAAGAATAAATACAAGTGGAACTGACAGAACAATGCCTCTGGTAATGTATTTTGTTACAGTTTGCTCGTTGTCGGATTGGATTCCTGCTTTTGGTTATCTAACATGGTCAATAATTGATTTTAGATTTACCTATTTAGATCCCTCTTGATTAAACGAGCTTAGGTATCATATAAAACCTTGGTGATATTTGGATGTAGGTATGTTTATATTAATAAAAGGTGATGGTTGATATCATCATTGGTGATGGCAGTTTAGTACATTTGTCAGCAAATTAACTAAATATTTACTAATCATTTTTATCTGTTTAGCATGTTCGCAGCTAATTGAGTACACCAGATCTTCAAAAAGGTAGGAAAATTGGCAATTGATACACGCGTGGTGGTAAAAATGCTGCAGTCCAGGGCTGAATCAAACATCTCTTGCCCCCAGAGTGGAACCTGCTGTTATGAGCTGCTAACATGGTTTGACTGTGGGATAAGTGACAGGATAATCATTTCTGTGCAAAATTTGCCAGTTTTTGGCTATTTGCAAACCTCCAGCTCCAAGCTGACTTGTGATCTCCCTTCCCCAAATTAACCTGCAATTCATCTTCAGGTAACAAGGAAGTTGATGCTCATTTTTGTTACCTTGGACACTTTGAGTTGCAATGAATTCTTTATGAAGGGAAACGTTGAAATGTTATCACTTGCAGTGAGTGCTGAATGTAAAATAGAAGCATTTCATATTTTATATTTGTGAATCTTATTTTCTCCCTTAGCTGAATTTCCATTGGGTGGGGATGTGATTTACTGATCATTCTCCACGTTCTGAGATTTCAAAGTCCTGTAACTTCCACCAAAGTTACAGCAGATGAGAAGCCCCTGCAGAAATTTTCCTCTCATCCCCAATCCCCTCCCTACCTGTCCTGTAACTAGGATCATCAGTCACTGTGATTACTGACAATTTCTGCAGCCCTCCCTGTGTTACAGCTGCTGACTACACCTTGGGTTTCATAGCTGCCAGCCACATTCTGGTGCCAAGGGAAGACGGTTTCTGGTGACGATTTATTCAAGGGTGACATTTCTGAATGAGTCAAAATCAAGCATCATTGATCACTATGTGGTTCAATGGATTATCTATGTTTATGACCCTTTCAATTCTGTTATCTGTATAATCTGAGCTGATGTGTAAATTGAATGCTCCTTACTATGACATGGGATTATGCCGTTAGGTTCCTCTGACTATTTCTCATGTTATTTTGTGTTATTGCTGAAAGACCTGTTTGTTTTAAGTGTGAATATGCTACTGAATCAAGGACAAGGATGACCAAGTACCACGTACAGTTCAGCAGAAGCAAGCTAGAGTTTGGATGTGTAGTTGTCTGTAACTGCAAGTTATAGTCTGCGTTGTTAGAAAATCTCATACAGGTTCATTTAAGTAAACTGAATCCACACTACGTGTGTGTCACTTACAACACAAGAAATAGAACATGGTGATCAGCACCATGAGGAACTCCTTTAAAAAAAAACAAAACTAATTGGAAACTTCTGAAAAGGATCTCAGAGAAAACTTGAAGCAAAGCAGAAGTTACATTTATACCAAGACTCCAGAAAAAAAATTACATAAAAGTGAGTACTTGATTTGTAATAAGAAAAATCAGGCTTTGGTTGGAAATAGAACAGGAAATAATTCAAAAACAAATTAAATACAACAGCTGCACTGGTGCATCTTCAAACAGAGTAACTTTATAGAAATAATGCTACTCTAATTTCCTGGACAATAACAGCATTTGCAAAACACGGAACATCAGAAAGATGACTATTAAACTCGGGGAGGCAATAGCCTAGTGGTATTATTGCTGGACTGTTAATCAGAGACTTAGATAATGTTCTGGGGAACTGGGTTCAAATCCTGCCATGGCAGATGGTGGAATTTGAATTCAATAAATATCTGGAATTAAGAATCTAATGATGACCATGAATCCATTGTCAAATAAGTTATGCAGGGGTTGAAAGGTTATCAGTGGTAGGTGGGAATGTGTTTAGGAGGTTGTAGTCAGATCAGCAGAGAATGGCTGATCGGGCTCAAGGGTCTGCAGGGTCCACTCTTGATATACATGTTCACATATGCAAGCATGGAAATAAAGATAGTCAGTTGGAAATGAGGGGTTTCACAGCATCAATTCAGTGCTTTCTTGAGAAGACCACAGAAATCCTGCTAAACAATGGGAATGCCAAAATATCATCTTTCTGTAACAATAAACTTGAGAATTTACCATCTAGAGTCAATGTCCTCCAAATAATAGCTACAGGATCAACAGATTAATTTGTTAGGAAATAGTGGGACAAGGGAAAAGACTGTGATTCAGAGGGAGCTGTCTGTGTAGGTAATGGAGATGGTATAGCTTCAAAGCTCACCAAACATTTTGAAAAAGACAGAAAATGTCACAAGTTTGATACATTGCTGAAAGGTGGCTGAAATAAATCCATTGTTGCTGAACTGCAATATCTGCAAGTATTAAGTTCAGTTACCATTATTGGTGCAGTAGCCAAGATGCAGGAAACAAGCAAGCTGTGTGAGAAGTATGGTCTATTGTACTCAGTACAAGATGGTCCTGCATTGCAAGATCTTAGTGAATCATGTGGTGCAAAAAGATACTGGTCTTGTCTATACTAGAAACCTGGTTCCAAAGATCCAATCTGACAATGATAGGATTAGAATTAAAATTAGGTTCATAGTCACGTGTACTCAAGTATAGGAGTATAGTGAAAAGTGTGAAAAGTTGCTATTCTTGGCTCCAGCTCAGGTACAAGGATACCTAGGTACAAAATTTTAAGTACAAAATAGAAAGATAAAGAAATAAGTCAAAAATTCAGCATTACAGTCCTTCTTTAGCCAAGGGCCTGCAGTTGCTCCATGTTGGCTTTCCCCAACGAGAACTCATTCTCCCTCGCACTGGGCCCACACTATCCATGAGGGCACACTCTACCCCATTCTGGGCTGAGTCCCTCACAATCGACTGCCATCTGTGCTCACAGGCCACTTCATCGCCGAAAGAAAGCAATTAGAAGAGCAAAAAGGGGACATGCTAAAGGACTTGCGAACAGGATTAATGAGAATCCTAAGATATTTTATAAATACATGAAAGGAAAGAGGTTAACCAGGGAAAGAGTAGGGACCAAGGGGCCAACCTATGTGTGAAGCTGCAGAATATTGGAAGGGTGTTGAATGAATACTTCTCTCCGATCTTCATTCTGGAAAAGGAAAACGTAGGTATGGGATTTAGGTAGAGGGACTGTGAGGAACTTGCACAGTTTGACATAGGAAATGGGAGGTATTGGAGGTTCTGTCGGACTTAAAAACAGACCAGTCCTCTGTCCCGGATGGATTGCATCCCAGGCTGCTGTGGGAGGCAAAGCAGGAAATTGCAGGGGCTCTGACACAAATTTTTAATTTCTCTGTGGCTACAGGGAAAGTGCCAGAGGACTGGAGGGCAGCTAATGTGGTTCAACTCTTTAAGGAGGATGCTAGAGATGAACCAGGAAATTAAAGACTGATGAGTCTCATGAAGTAGGGAAACTATTGGAAAAAATTGTGAAGAAGCGAATTAGTACCCACTTGGAAAGGCATTGGTTAATTAGGGGTAGGTATCATGACTTTGTCAGAGAAAGGTCATGCCTAACGAATTTGTTAGAATTTTTTGAAAATGTGATCAAGTGTGTGGATAAGGTAAGTTCAGTTGATGAAGTTTATATGGATTTTAGCAAAGCTTT
This sequence comes from Rhincodon typus, assembly GCF_021869965.1. Classification (NCBI taxonomy): domain Eukaryota; kingdom Metazoa; phylum Chordata; class Chondrichthyes; order Orectolobiformes; family Rhincodontidae; genus Rhincodon; species Rhincodon typus. The sequence goes on from NC_063334.1 coordinate 123,806,282, forward strand.
TGACAAGGTCTTACTTGGGAGACTGATTGAGAAGGTTAAAACACATGGAATTGGGCGAAACTTGGCGAGATGGATCAGAAACTAACTTAGTAAAAGGACACAAAGGGTAGTGGTAGAAGGTTGTTTGAGTGACTGGAGCCCAATGTCCAGCAAGGTATGTACTGGGACCTTTATTGTTTGTTATATACATAAATTATATATTGTGGTTGGTTGGCTCGCCGAGCTGGCTCGTTGTTCCGCAGACGTTTCATTACCCTGCTGGGTAACATCATCAGTACAGCCTCCGATGAAGCGCTGTTCTGTTTTCCCACCTGGTATTTAAACTTTGGAGTCCATTGAGCTGGATTACCTCACTTCTGGTTTTCCTTCGTAGTTGAGTGTATATGGGGTTGAGTTCTATGTGTTTGTTGATGGCTTTCTTCGTGGAGTACCAGGCTTCTAGGAACTCCCGTGCTTGTCTCTGCTTTGCTTGTCCCAGGATCTTGGTGTTGTCCCAAACAAAGCAGAGGCAAGCACGGGAATTCCTAGAAGCCTGGTACTCCACGAAGAAAGCCATCAACAAACACTTAGAACTTGACCCTATGTACACTCCATTGCGAAGGAAAACTGGAAGTGAGGTAATCCAGCTCAACAGACTCCAGAGTTTAAATACCAGGCGGGAAAACAGAACAGCACTTCATCGGAGGCTGCACAGATGATGTTACCCAGCAGGGTAATGAAACGTCTGCAGAACAACGAAACAGCTTGGAGAGCCAACAAACCACAACATCCACAACCCGAGCTACAAATCTACTCTAAAACCTTATAAATTATATAGATGAAAATGTAGGGGGAATGTCAAGCAAATTTGCAGATGACACCAAGATTGGCAGAGTGGTTAATAGCGAAGAAAATAGTTGCAGGTTACAGGAAGATATAGGTGGGTCGGTCAGATGGACAGACTAGTGGCAGGTGGTATTCAACCCTGTTAAGTGTGAGGTGATGCTCTTTGGAAGAAGAAACAAATGAGGGATATTTAATGAATGACAGGACACTGGGTATCTTGGGGTAATTATTCACAGATCCCCGAAGTCAGCAGAGCACGTGAATAGGATAGTTAAGAAGGCATATGGGATACTTGCTTTCATCAGTTGAAGCATAGAGTATAAGAGTAAGGAGTTAATGTTGGAATTGTACAGAGTGTTGATCAAGCCACAACTGAAGTGTTGTATGCAATTCTGATTGCCTAACACTAGGAAGGATGTGTTAGCACAGGAGGGTGTACACTGGAGGAACTGAGCTATAAGGGGAGACAAGATAGGCTTGGATTGTTTTCCTTAGAGCAGAGAAGACTGAGGGGAGACATGATTGAGGTGTATAAGATTATGAAGGATATGGACAGGTGAATAGAGAGCATCTGTTCCCCCTGGTTGAAGTGTCAATCATGAGAGGGCGTAGTTTTAGCATAAGTGGCAGGAGATTCAGAGGAGATTTGGGAAAAAAATCTTTTTCATTCAGTGGATGGTGGGAATCTGGAATGCGCTGCCTGGAAAGGTAGTAGAGACTGGAAACCTTACAACTGCTTTAAAAAATACTTGGATGAGCACTTCAAATATCATAATGTTCACAGATATGGCACAGTGCAGGAAATTGGGATTAGTGCGCCTTTAGTAGTAGTTATCTTGGTGCAGACTTGACAAGTCAAAGGACCTTTTCTGCGCTCTGTGAATCTATCAATCAACAATGGCGAATGGCATCCGGGCTCGCAGCATGCTGGTAGCAATAAAGGGGAGTACACCAGATACATGCATAAATGTAAATGCATATTTGAAGTTACCAGTAAGACTGACCAGGGTGAATATTCAGGGTTCAAAAACCTTCAAGAAGAAGGGAAACTGGCCTTTCACATCATTAGTATGACACATTATGTGAAGGAAGTCAAACATTTAGAGGGTATTAACATCATAGTCACTCCCTCCCCCAAAAATTAGGAAACAGACTCAAGGTTGAAGTATACATTGGGGTGATGTCCTACGAGCTATTGTTTTTATTCATTCACAGGATGAGGGTGTTGCTAGCTAGGCAGCATTTATTGCTCATCCCTAATTGCCCAGAGGGCAGTTAAGAGTCAACCACATTGCTGTGGGCCTGGAGTCACATGGAGGCCTGACCAGGTAAGGATGGCAGTTTCCTTCCCTAAAGGACATTAGTGAACCAGATGGGTTTTTCCAACAATCAACAATGGATTTACGGTCATCATTCCAGATTCCAGATATTTATTGAAGTCAATTCCACCATCTGTCATGGTGGGATTTGAACCCAGGTCCCCAGAACATTATCTGGTCTCTGGATTAACAGTTCAGCAATAATACCACTATGAAGCTACTTGCCAGCTAACATTGTACCTACCAGAATCTTGAAGGATATGCGCATGGATTGTTGGATGACTGGATGAATTAGTTCCTTTTATTCATTCATTGGATGTGGGCTTCACTGTCTGGGACAGAATTTATTACCCATTTCTAACTGCCCTTGAGAAGGCAATGGTTAAGCAGGTGATACAACCCATAACAACATATAAGAGGAAACCTATCCATTGCACTGCTACATTGACGATGAAATGCAGCCATGGTAATTCTGCATGGAATCCACAAGTATTCAATCTGGAGGATACGAGCATTCCAGCAGTAGCAGGTGTTCTGCTGTGCAGGGATCCCAAGGTTATGACCACCCATGAGCTCACAAAGATAATATAAAATATCTGGTACTATTCAATCAATAAGAAGAACAACTGCAGCAGAAGAGACTGAGAATCTTTTCATTGAGTCAGTCTGCAACTTGCAACAATTGTACCCAGATAGATTTTATGCCATGGCAATCTTTGAAGGTGATGCTGTTTTGCATCTCAGAGAAGATATAATTACATTAATCGACTGTCCCAGAACATGCAGCATTCACATACATGAGGAGGTTAAGAGTAAGTTGACAACATAGAGCACAATGACACTATCATTGTGTTTGTCAGCACAGAGGATGGTGCACTTCTATTGCAGATGTGCTGGAGAAAGATTACACAATGTTTCGGCAGAGGACATTGAAAACTTTCTCGAAAGAGATGCCACACAAAATTCCAACGTTTGAAGATTGGAACTAAAATTCCCAGGTGCTAAATTCTTCTCAAGTCAGATGCCAAATGCAAATATTGATCAGTCCATTTGCTAATGGATGTCAAGAAATCATTACTTTCAGAACACCATTTTGAAGATCACAACAAAAACTGAAACAGAGTCACTGAACCCAAAACCTTAACTCTGCTTTCTCTACACAGGCGCTGTCAGACTTACTGAGTATCTCTAGTAATTTCTATTTTTGATTAAGATTTCCAGCATCTGCAGCTCTTTGTTTTATTGTACCACTTAGAAGATCATCCAGAGACTACCTTTCAGTTTGTCAGTCAGGTTCTGTTCTAGCACCACATTGATGGAGTTATTGAAACTATTCTCGATGTATGCGGATTATCAATGACATTGCTTTGATAGTAAAAATGAAAGAACAGCATGACCAAAATCTAATTAAATCTTAATTAGACTTAATTAAGACTCTAATCTCTGGACCTTTTTCATTCCTTTTGACTTTGTTTCTTTCATTTCTGCTTTTCCTTAATTCTGGTTTTGTAATCAAGTGTGTAACCAAGATGGCGATGGAGAATGGCAACTTGTACACTTTTCACCGTACTGCTGTTTTCTATACTTGAGTACATGTGACAGTAAAGTCTAATTCTAATTCTCTTTAATGGCAGCAGCTCAACATGAAGGATTTTCCTTCAGCAACAATAAGTGGCAGGTGAATGTCAGCTCAACTTTCCTTGGTACCATCTGTTCAGGTTATGGGGTCCATTCTCACTAGGGCAAGGTCAAATATGTACACACCTGAGTACTCCTCAGATAAAGAACATTCAGAGATGTCTCCAATATGTTAATTTTCTAGCATCGTACATACCAAATTATCCTGAGAAAGCATTCTGGTTAAGAGGATTTTAAGGAAAAACATACCATATATGTGGCAGGAGTACCATCAGCACACTTGATTAAGCATTGTCAGCAGAAATGTATATCCTACAGTACTGTACCCCATGGAAGAAGACAATTCTGGAAGTCAATGCATCTCCACGGGCTAGAAATGTGTATCATGCAAGATGGCAAGGCAATTGCATTTGGATCCAAAAACCTATTGTGATCTAAATCCAATGATTCCATCACCGAGTGTGAAACACTTGTTCTAATATTCGGTATCAAAAGATGATATATGTAGTCCAGAACCAGGGGTCACAGTATGAGGATTCGGGGTAGACGATTTTGGACCGAAATGAGGAGACATTTCTTTACCCGATGAGTGGTGAGCCTGTGGAATTCATTACCACAGGAAGTAGTTGATGCCAAAACAGTGAATGTATTCAAAAGCTGACTAGATATAGCACTTGGGGCAAATGGGATCAAAGGTTATGGGGAGAAAGCAGGATTAGGCTACTGAGTTGGATGATCAGCTGTGATTGTGAAGAATGGCAGAGTAGCTTGAAGGGCTGAATGGCCTCCTCGTGCTCCTATCTTCTATGTTTCTATATACTTATATCGTAATCTGCTCATTTTAGAAATCAATCATAAACATTGGAAATTTTTGGCACAAACCACTGACAAGAGCACCATTTACACAACAACTTCTGGTAAGAGCACAGGGATATGACTTTGATGGCTGCTACACACCTGGAACCGAAATGGCTATCCTTCTGGACATGATCTCTGCTAATGATGCTAAACCCATATTTTCAATGCAAGTTAGTGTAGCCTTGCCAAGCCTGCACATGCCTCTGAGTTCTCAAAAGTATTGGAAAAATTCTTGAACAAGGGAGAATGAAAATGTTACATGACCTACATGCATGTACTGAACTGCCTAATACCTCTGCAGGTAAACATGTTTCCAGTGTAGGATATGTGACTTCAACCTTCTTCCAACATGTAAGAAGGTTGAAGTCACATATCCTACACTGGAAACATGTTTACCTGCAGAGGTATTAACTGTAGCCTGTGACCCTAAATCCTCACAATCTACAACACCTGATGAAACACCATTAAGGAGAAACAGAATCCAACTCAGGGAACTGTACAGTACTTCAGTTGTACAAAATACAAAAAATGAGCTTTCAATGAGCCTAGGACCAGAAGGCATAATCTCAAAATAGGGGGTTGCCCATTCAAGACTGAGATGACGAGAAATTTCTTCTATCAGAGGTTAATGAATCTGTGGAATTATTTACTGCAGAGGGCTGTCAAGGCTGTGTCATTAAGTAAATTCAAGGCTGAGATGGACAGATTTTTAATCAGTAAGGCAATTAAGGATAATGGGGATAAAGCAAGAAGGAAGTGGAAAATAATCAGATCAGCCATGATTTCATTGAATGGTGGAGCAGACTCATTTGGCCAAATGGTCTACTTCTGCTCCTGCATCTTCCATCAGGATGACAAACAACACATTAACAACAAAACTTCTAACACAACTACAAATTCAGGAAGATGACGCCCGCACAAGATGTGCTGGGATTACCAAACCATCAATAGAGTATACAGACTCTTAGACAATCAAGCTCTTAAATTTTTCAATTTTTGTTTCTGTGTAAATAGTTTTTCAGCTACCCAAATTTATTTTCACTTTTAATGTACATAATTCCAATGTGGAATAAAAAATGTTTTGATTTTGCTTCTATTCTCTCATGGGGCACAGACATCGCTGACTGACTAGCATTTTTTGTCCATCCCTAATTGCCCTGAAAAGGTGTTGGTGAGCTGCCATCTTGACCTGCAGCAGTCCAGTACTATTCGTTTAAGTGCTGTGATGCTTTACGAGTGCTAATGAGTCAATGGCTAGGATGAAACTACTTGACCATCTGCCACGTGCAGTCAGCAGAAGCTAGTGTCCAGATGTGTATATAGTTATTTGTCACCGCAAGTTGTATTCTGAGCTGTTAAATAAACCTGTATGAAATTTTCAGGTAAAATTTTCAAGTATGAAATCCGCATTACATACTCTGTATTACTTACCAGTAACGCAAGAAATACTACATTTCAGTTCCTTGTATATTTTTCAGGAAGGAACTGGGCTCATCCAGCACTCCTGAGAGTGATCAAGCCCCTCAGTCGAATGCACCAGGTAATGAACATTATTCTTATTGTGGAAACTTAAGTACCTCACCTTTTCCTAAATTTCCACCATTCAGATAATAATCTGTCTCCCCGTTTTTGCAACCAAAATGGATAACCTCTCGTTTATCCACATCATATTGCATTTGCCACTGTCAAGTATTTGCCCATGCAGCAGTACAAACCTAATTTACAACACCATCACATTATAGTGATTTAAATCCAGATAAGTTATATTGTTCTATCAAATATTAAGTTTGACCTAACTGTTTATTCCTAGTTTCTTTTCTTGGACTGTGAAGTTGTCTTAATGAATAAGCACAAAGACTTTCTCATCTTCTAATTATCTGTAAACATAGATGAGAAATTAGTATTCTCAGAGGGTAATGAATCTGTGGAATTCTTTACCACAGAGGACTGTTGAGGCAGGGTCAGTAGATGTATTCAAGGCTGAGACAGTCAATTTTTTAGTCAGTAAGGGAGTCAGGATTTATGGGGAACAGGCAGGAAAGCGAAGTTGAGATTTATCAGATTAACCGCGATCTCATTGAAAGGCAGAACAAACTCAACAGGCTGAATGGCCTACATCTGCTCCTTTGTCTTATAGTCTAATCATCTTATGGTCTTAAATTTTGAACCAATTACTCCTTGTCTGGAAATTACCCAAACTAATCTTTTCTACTGAAGTAATCTATTTCCTTAGCTGCTCTGAAAGAAAAACAACCTTCTGGGAGAAATACTGTACTTGGTCTGTTCCAAGTCAGATCTCCTTTAGACTGCCTTAATCATATACAATCTTTGAGGTTTGAAACCAAAACATTAATCTTTGACTATTTTAAACTGAAAACAATGTAGTGACCATCAATGTTTAATTCTCCTGTTCTAAACCACCTGGGTATAAACGATTTTCCATTGACACCCCAGAGTTTTCTGCACTCTGACACTGCTCCAGAAAGAGTATCTGAACAGGTTTTTTTAAACCCTCCAAAACAAAAAGGACCTGTCTTGTTTTTTTATTCTTCGTAGGATCCACAACCTGAACTCACAATTCTACTCAGCTTTATTGGACACTAAAAACCATAAGTAAAGTAAACTTACTGGTGCCTACCACCCAAAACAGGCCTACTCCACCTCCCAAATCCCCAACCCTACCCAGGACCTTCCCCACAATGTGCCCGCCGCCATTGGCCATGTGGCCACTGTCGGAGCACTCACGGATGACGTCACATCCTCCGCTGCCGGGTACACCACTTCTGGGACAGCGAACGCCATCGACACCGCTGCTGATGCCACGACCTCCATTTCCGAGGCCAACACCATAGACACTGAGGACGCATCTACCATCACTGCTGCTGCCGCCGCCAACCCCGCTCCGCCCACCGCCGACGCCGCTCTGCCCACCACCGACGCCAATGCAACTCCGCCCACCACCGCCGACGCAACTCCGCCCACAGCCGACGCTGCACGGCCCACCACCGACGCCGACGTCGCTCCGCCCATCGCCTCCACAGCCAGCAGCTCCAGAGGAGACAGTAACACCCAGCCCTGCCAAGTCTTCACCATCCCCCCGAGACCTCCCCCTTACTGAGGATGAATGGTCAGTCCTCAGTAAAGGGCTCATCTTTGTCCCCCTCCACCCACACATCAACGAATACCG
>NC_063334.1:123814208-123815360 GCF_021869965.1 Rhincodon typus
AAAGGGCTCATCTTTGTCCCCCTCCACCCACACATCAACGAATACCGGTCACGTTTGGACGTTGAGCAGTTTTTCTGCCGCCTCCACCTCCGCGCTTACTTTTTCAACCGTGAGTCTAACCCTCCCTCTACTGATCCCTTCTCCCACCTCCAACACACCCCGTCCTCCTGGATATCACCCCAAGGCCTCCGACCCTCCCTCAACCCTTTCATCTCCAACTGCCATCGAGACATCAATCGCCTCAACCTCTCCACCCCTCTCACCCACTCGAACCTCTCCCCCACAGAACGTGCAGCCGTCCGCTCCAATCCCAACCTCACCATAAAACCCATGGATAAGGGAGGCGCAGTTGTAGTATGGTGCACTGACCTCTACATCGCCGAGGCCAGGCGCCAACTCTCCGACACCTCCTCCTACCGTCCCCTTGATCATGACCCCACCCCCGACCACCAAACCATCATCTCCCAAACCATCCACAACCTCATCACCTCAGGTGACCTTCCACACACAGCCTCCAACCTCATCGTTTCCCAACCCTGCACTGCCCGCTTCTATCTATCTCCTTCCCAAAATCCACAAACCTGACTGCCCTGGTCGACCCATTGTCTCCGCCTGCTCCTGCCCCACCGAACTTATCTCTACCTATCTCGACTCCATTCTCTCCCCCTTGGTCCAGGAACTCCCTACCTACGTCCGTGACACCACCCACGCCCTCCACCTCCTCCAGAACTTCCAATTCCCCGGTCCCCAACACCTCATCTTTACCGTGGACGTCCAGTCCCTATACACCTGCATTCCCCATACAGATGGCCTAAAGGCCTCCGCTTCTTCCTGTCGCGCAGGCCCGACCAGTCCCGCTCCACTGACACCCTCATCCACTTAGCTGAACTCGTCCTCACACTCAACAACTTCTCTTTCAATTCCTCCCACTTCCTACAGACAAAGGGAGTGGCCATGGGTACCTGCATGGGCCCAAGCTATGCCTGCCTCTTTGTAGGTTACGTGGAACAATCCCTCTTCCGTACCTTCACTGGCCCTAAACCCCACCTCTTCCTCCGTTACATTGATGACTGTATCGGCGCCGCCTCGTGCTCCCACGAGGAGCTCGAACAGTTCATCCACTTCACCAACACCTTCCACTCCAACCTCAAG